>NC_091836.1:4468560-4771590 GCF_037783145.1 Equus przewalskii
CCTCCTTCACCCTCAAAATCTTTGCATTTGTGGAACAAAATCTTGGGGAAGTTTTAGCTTCAAGGCACCTGAAATCTTCATTGGACCAAAACAAAAGATGCTTTTGGACCACATGTTACATTCTAGACACAAGAAGAGCAACTTCAAATAAACCCCAATCCAAGAAACTCAAGACAGGAGTCTACTTATGGGGTGATTACAAATTTTCCAGAAAAACACAAACCATGAGCTACAGCTCTATCTTTTCATCTCTCTTTCTCTTTTTTAACACTTTGAGCCGAAGCTCACAGGATGCCCAAATGAAGCCCTACCCCACCTCAACAGACGCCACCATCACCCCCCCCCCAGTTGTAGATACTTCTTAAACAAGACAGCTCAGCTCTGTCAGCACCCAGGTGGATCCCACTCCAGAGGTGACAAAGCCACAGATGACCCGGGGCAGAAACAGGGCGTCCACCTAACGGGACCTCCCACCCTGCCCTGGAGGCACTGGGACAATCCCCTAGAACGCACTCGATCGTCTGCTTCCTGAAAGAGGCGGCAAAGTCCTAGCCTGCCACCGGCCTCCTCCCCGCCAGGGCGGTGGGGAGGCCGCAAATGGAGCTGGGGCGGTCAGCGACACCAGCATGTGACACCTCTCTGTTGTCATCTCCCCTCGAAACACAGTGAGGGGACCCTCCCCTCCTTCCCCCAAAGAGACAGACCACGCTTTCAAGCCACCGGAAGCATCCACGAGAGCCAGCCCCTTATGCCCACCCTCTCCATATCGCCTAAGTGCCCGGCCACTCTGGCAGCAGAAAGGTCCCCTTTCCACTTTCCAGGCGCGAGAAGAAGAACTTTCCCCCTCAAAGTCCTTCGATCCTGGGGAGCGGGCAGAAATGGGGCTGGGCTGGGGGGAAACAGGGCTCAGTGCCCCGATGGGGACCTGGGGGCCAGGCAAGACCTTCCCCGCGGGAAACAGACCCTCTGCTTCCAGGAGAGCGGGGCAAACCCTCGTGGATCCTAAACGGGGGCCCCCAAAGTGAGTCCCCGCGCCCCTGCACACCCCGGGGCCGCTCCGAGGGACCCCCCCCCCGAACGCCCCTTCCCCTGCAAGGGGTCAACCGCCCTCGAGGCGCCCCGGCCGCGGCCTCCCGCCCCACGTGACCCCGCGGCGGCCCCGGCCCCCCCCCCACCGCGACCCCGCGCGCGCGCACGTGACCCCGCCCCCTCCCCCGCCCGCGCGCGCGCGCGCGCGCGCCCCTCGGGCCCGCGGCCTCCTCACCTGACGGGCCCGCTGGACGGCGTCGGCGAAGGCGTCCTTGCGGATCCCCGGGCCGCCCCCGCCGGGCGGCTGCGAGGGGCCCCCGGCCGACCCCCCGCCCGGGCCGCCGCCGCCCGGGCCGCCGCCGCCCCGGTCCCCCGCGCCCGGCGGGCCCGGCGGAGGGCCTCCCCCGGCGCCCCCTGCTCCCCCGGAACCCCCGCCTCCGCCGGCGGGCGGCGGTGGCCCGGGCGGGGGTCCTCCGGTGCTGTAGTCCGACATGGCGCGGCGGGGCCGGGCCTGGCGCGGAGGCTGAAGCTGAGGAGGAGGCGGCGGCGGCGGCGGCTCAACGCGGGAACAAGGCCTCGCTCCACACGGCCGCGGAGCACTCTGGGAAGCCAGCGGCTGGGAAGACGACGAGGGGGGAGAAGGACGCCCCTCCCGCCGCCGGCGTGACGGACGGTGCCGCCAGGCCAATGGGAGGCGGCCGCCGCTCCCAGGACACCAATCGCGGGCTCCGGAGGCGGGCGGCCAATTGGAGCGCCGCGAGACGCAGTGGGCGGGAGGCGCCGCGTGACCGACAGCTCTCGGAGGCAATGGGCTGCGGGCTGCCGGCGCTGGGAGGGCAAATCGAGGCGATCCGAGAAGCCGGGAGGCCCAATGAAGCGGGAGTTTCAGAATCGCGGGGCGGCTTCAGAGCCGGATTGCCGGGCTCCGAAGAGTCAAGCGGACAGGAAGGAGCGGGCCTGGCGAAAGGCCGCTTTGAACGGGCTGGGCGGGCGCCCGGTGCGATAGTCGTGTACGCAAACCAATGAGGACACGCGGAAGGCGGTTGTTGTGAAGATTGGCAGTCAATTTAATCCAATCCCCGACGAGTTCTGGGGGATGCGCTTGGCTTTGGGCTAGATTGCTTCTTCTGTTAACCAGAATCCTTTTCCAGCCCTGACTTCTAAGCCAATGGCTGAGCGACGGGGGCGGGTGTAAGGTGACTGACACCACTTCGGACAAATGGCAGTGAAGGAAGTGAAGGTGCCCAGCTTTGGTGGGAGCCAATGGAAGGGCACCTGCATTGGGGCGGAGCCGGCCGCCGGAGGCTAGCGGGGATTAGCCGGAGCGGGAGTGAATGGCAGCCGACGTGGGCGGCAGCGACCGGCTGCCGGGATTCAGGCCTGACGTCTGGGTTAGCGCCCCAGGAGCCTGGCTGGCTAGGCCGGGCACGTGGCCGGCTTGAGGCCTTGGAGATAGGGTGCTTCCGGGGATGGGGGTGGCCAGAGAGCAGGAGGAAACCCAGGGATCCCCTGTACCTGTTCTCCTCTTTCCACCCAGGGATCTGGAGCCCCCCACTTCCCTTCCAGGACTCACGGACTCAGCTGCCTCCCGAACTCAAGGGTCTGGGGCCATTGGTTCGCTCCCAGGACCGAGGGATCCCAGACCCTAATTCCACACCCCACACCCGCTTCACATAAGGTCCCGGGAGCCGAGCTCCAAGCTCCAATCCGAGCCTTCAACTTCTCTCCTGGAGCCAGGCATCATCCAGGCTTCCAGTTCCCACTCAGGACCGAGGGGCCCAGCCCTCCTCCAGGAAGCCCGGGTTCCCAGCTCCCCTCTTGGAGCCAGAGATTTCAGATATCCAGCTGCTGTCTTGGACCCAGGCATCCAGGTCCCCAGCCCCCCTCCTCCACCCAAGTATCCCCAGACACGTCCAGCAGAAACCATCTCTTTACTCCTGGTGGTCTCCACATTCACCCTTTCGCCCTGGAGCCAGGAGAGGCCACAAGGAGCCAAACTGGAGTCCGGACTAGTCCCCGGCTGCACCCTGGGGAGGGGGCCCCAGGAATCTTCTGACCCAGGCTCCCAGCCTGCTTCTCTTGACAAAAACTGCCCCGGGGCCCAAGCTTGGAGGGCTCACTGGGGCCAAGGGACACTGGATCCTCCTGTCCATTTCTGCCCAGGGTGTATCACCTAGTTCACTGTCTATACCCCCAGGGTCTTCTTCATGGCTTCGTACACCATGCAGCTGATGCCACCTGCCGGCAACACCTTCAGTAACGTGGGGGTCATGCCTCGGTACAGCCCGGGCCAGCCCTGCTGGGCCAGGATCCGCTGGAAGACTCCACGCATGGTGGGGTTTGAGTCCTCCATGGTGTCTGCGGAGACAGGGGCAAGATCAGGGCCTCAGCCAGAGACGACCCAGCCTCCTGGGTGGGGGTTGGGAGGGGCTGAAATGTTGGGGAATGAGGGCAAAGCCAGGGGCAAGGGTCCTGGGGTCAGTTGAAAAGGTGTTTGGGGAGAGTGAGGGGCCGGCATTTTAGGACTCACTTTCAGGAACATCTTAGAGAACATCTGGGCTTATTTGAGAGAGAATTTCTAAGATCTGGAGATTTGGAGAATGTGCTAAGGGGTCATTTGGGGACATTTTCAAGATGAGGGTAGTGGGCTAAGCACCTGTTTGGATGTTTGTAAATTGGTTTAGGGGCTGACAGTCCATTTGGGGAAGTCACATTTGGGGAGTTCTCAGGGTAGTGGCGGAAGTGGTTTTGAATTTTGGGACATCTAAGGGTCAGATTCGGCCAATTTAGGAGCCATTTCGACTTTTGGAGCCAGTTGAGGGCTGGATCTGATTTGAAAAAGTTTGGAGGTCATTTGGGGAATATATGTCTTGAGTTTTGGACCTGGGTCGTAATTGGGGTGAGTTGTCGGGGCCGGTCGAGAGATGGGTGTTCACTTTAGTGATCTGTAGGGTTCATTTGAGGGCCAGGATCAGATTTGGGGGTGAGTGTAAGTCGTGGTGGGTTCGGGGGTCAGCAAAGGTGGCCAGGAACAGATGTGGGCGGTTTGGGGGTCAGTTTTGGGACACGAAAACATCCAGAGCTGAGGCAATGGGTGAGGGGCATGCGCAGGGGCCACCAGGGCCAGGCTGACCTTGGGCCTGCATCCTGGTGCGCACCAAAGTCAGTGGGTAACTGGCCATCTGGCCACAGGTCGTGGACAGCGTCACGGACGACAGACTGACCAGGCCACTAGGGTCCTGCATGTCCCTGCCTGACTTCAGCCAGAAGCACCTGAGCGTCTACAAGAGAAAGGGGCCAGGAGGAAGCTCATTACATGCCTGGGTTCACGCCCCCGGTGCCACGCCCCCCACCGCCCCCACCCCGAGGGACCCCTACCTCGTAGACGGCCAGGTCGGTGCAGGCATATGGGATGATGCCCAGCATGTTGGGCAGGTAGCCACGATAGAGGGCCCTCGTGCCTTCCCGCTCCAGGATCTGCCTGGCACAGTCCAGAAGCCCCTTGTACTGGCCTGTCCGGCGCAGGGTCAGCCGTGTCTTCAGCACCTGGGGAGGGTGAGGAGTAAGACGGCTCATTTGCTTTAATCCTCCCAAAGAACCCTCCACAGTGGCCACCGTCCCATCTGCAAACGAGGAAGCTGCTCAGGAATGTGCACAGCTGGGTTTCAAACCCAGAGCCTCAGCTCCCTTGGCCTGTGTGTGCTCTCAGCCCAGCGGCCAGAAGCTCAAGGGTGACAGGGGTCAAGAGGGAAGGGAAGCGATGTGAGCTGAGTGAGGTCTGTGGCAACTTCCACCTAGCACCAGCCATACACATAGCACCGTGGAAGTATGAGCCCTCGGTGGCCAGATCTGCCAGTTTCCCAAAAGAAGCCAAAAATTTGGAATTTTTATGAAATGCCCCAATATAAAAATTTTTGCAACTCTGCAGTGGTGCAAAAAAGACAGAACACCAAGTGTGGTAGGCCAAATTCTAAGGTAGTCCCCAAAATTCCCACCCCCCTGGTATGCATGCTCTAATCCACCCCCCCCCCCCCCACACACACACTGTGAGCAAGGGCTGGACCTGTGAATACAATGGGATATCCCTCCCCTGATCAGGTTACATGATATGGCAAAGGTGAAGGGATTTTGCAGATGTAATGAAGGCCCCTAAGCAGTTGACTTTAAGTGAATCAGGAAAAATTGTCCCTGGTGGGCCATACCTAATCAGGCACACCTTTTGAAAGAGAGTCTTTTGAGACTCAGAGCCAGAAGTCAGAGAGATTGGAAGACTCAGAGACACTTTCTGGTTGGTCTTAAGCAAACTGGGGCTGGCCCCGTAGCTGGCTGGTTAAGCTTGCGCATTCCACTTTGGCGGCCTAGGGTTCCCCAGTTTGGATCCTGGGCATGGACCTGCACACTGCTCATCAGGTGAGGCTGTGACGGCATCCCACGTAGAAGAGCTAGAATGACTTACAACTAGGATATACAACTTTGTACTGGGGCTTTGGGGAGAAGAAAAAAAAAAAGGGAAGATTGGCAACAGATGTTAGCTCAGGGTCAAGCTTCCTCACCAAAAAGGATACCTAAAAAAAAAAAATTCTGGATTTGAATATTTAAAGAAAAAAACAAAACAAGTAAACTCTTGTGGAGAGGACCACATGGCAGGAAACAGAGGGTGGCCTCTAGGAGCTCAGGACCTCAGTCCTACAACCATAAGAAACTGAATTCTGCCAAGAACCCAGGAGCTTGGCAGAGGATCTGAGCCTCAGATGGTTTCGTTAGTAGCGACACCTTGATTTCCTCCTCATGAAACCCCGAGCAGAGGACCTGACAAGCCAGTGCCCAGAGATGACCCACAGAAACAATGAGATAGTAAATCTGTATCATTTAAAGCTACCAAGAGTGGTAATTTATTATGCAACAATCGAAAATTAATACACTTTGAAAGAAACTTAACGAGACGAAAATTATATGAAGAAAACTTTAAAAGACCATTAAAGGACCTAAAGGAGACTTGAGAAAATGGAAGTGTTTTTGGATATTCGACCCAACATCATACAGATGGCAATACCTCTAAGCATATTTATGAATTGAACACCACCCCAGTAAAACATGCCAGTAGGTGATTTTGTTTTCTCGACTAGACATGTTGCTTGTGAAGTTTCTATAGAAAAATCAACAGAGGAGAATAGTCTGCAAAATTGATTAAAAAAAAAAAAGAGCAGGGATGGAGAATGATAAAACAATATCAAGCCTCAAAAATTAAAGACAGGGGCCGGCCCAGTGGTGTAGTGGTTAAGTTTGGTGCGCTCTGCTTTAGCGGCCTGGGGTTCTCAGGTTCAGATCCCAGGCGTGGACCTAGCACTGCTTGTCAAGCCATGCTGTGGTGGCATCCCTCATAAAAAATAGAGGAAGATTGGCACAGATGTTAGCTCAGGGCCAATCTTCCTCACCAAAAAAATAAATAAATAAATTCAGACAGAAGGCAAAACTCTACAGATGGTAAAATAATCAGGGATTGGGGGAAAGGAAGGAGGGAGGAATAGGTGGGGCACAGGAGATTTTTAGGGCTGTGAAACTACTCTGATACAGTAATGGTGGATACATGTCATTAAACATTGTCAAAACTCATAGAAAGATACAGCGCGAGATTGAAGCGTGATAAATTAGTAACAATGTATCAATATTGGCTCATCAATTGCAATAAATGGTCTCCCTAATGTAAGGTGTTAATAACAGTGAAAACTTTGTATATATCGAGAGAGAGGTATATGGGAACCCTCTATTTTCCGCTTAATTTTTCTGTAAACGTTGACCTGCTCTACAAAATAAAGTCTATTCATTAAAAATTAAAAATACTAGTGCGTGAACAGACACCAGAGCAACAAGAAGAAAAAAGCCAGAAATAAGCCCAAATATATCCCGGAACTTAGTCAATTACAAAAGTGGCATCTCAGATCATTCAGTAAATAGTAAATAGTGTTGGTGACTGGGTAGCCATCTGGAATAAACGTTTGATACGCATCTCACGTGAAGAAGGAAAAGAGGAGAAGGGGGAGGAGGAAGAAGATGAAGATGGAGGAAGCAGCAGCAGCAGCTGGCAATGAATTTTCCTCGTGTTTCAGCAACGGGGCCGAGATTTTCTCACCTCCATGGGGTTGATGAGCGTCTGGGAGGTGGCCACGGCGAGGGAGCCAGCCAGGAGTCGTTCCTGAAAGGGTGGAGACTCATGTACTCCGCAGAAGTAATTCTTACACTGGGACAGGAGAGAGGAGCGTGAGGTGGTGAGGCGGTTAGTGTGAGCTAACCATCCTTCTACCTGAAACCCATCCAGGGGCAGAGGTCTGGGTCGTGGAGGGTGAAAGTGTGTCTTGGATAAGGATCTGGGCTTTGGTGGCGGGGAGGGGGCTATAGGAGAGGTTTGGGGTTGAGGGTGGGCTAGAGAAAGCAGCCCATAGCCCGTCCCCCTACCCGTTCAAACGTGGAGAACTTGATGGCGTATTCGGGGGCAATCTTGAGGACGTTGATACCGTTGCCCCGCCAAAGGGAACGGAAGCCGCCCTCCTGGACCATGCTCCGTAGCCCCCCCAGCAGGTTCAAGAAGTTCGTCTTGGAGGAGTAGACCTGGGGGTAGGGAGGCCCCGCAGCTCTGTGAGGAGCCCCCCCTCCTCCCCATCTCCATCCCCATCCCAGCCTGGTGCTCAACCCCATCCTGTCCTCAGCCACCCAACCCCAACCGTACCCGCTCCCATCCCCGTTCCTTCTCCAGCTCCTTCCCTGGCTGGAATTGTGTAATGCAGGCCAGACCCAAACCCAACACTGACCCTCGTTCCCATTTCCTGCCTCATCTTCCTCTCCTCTGCAGTCCTGTTTTGTCATCAGAGCCATCCAAAGACCCCAGCCCCGATTCCCCGATCTCCACCCCATCCCCACGGGGCATCGAGTCGTCACCCCAACTCCAGCTCCCACCCCGTCTCCATTCAGCATCTTCTAACTCCAAACCGTGTCCCAACCGCACCCTCATGCCTGTTTCCAGTTGCACCCTCACCCCCAGCCTGAGCTCCATCAGCTCCACCTCCGTCCATCCCCACCTCGATGGCTCCGGCGCTGGCCGGGCTCCCCACGCACCTGCATGTACACCTTGGCGCGGTCCAGAGGGGCCGTCCCGGTGCGAGACACCGCCCCAGCCATGGCTCCCGAGAGCAGAAACTTCCACAAGGCCCCCGCGTTATCCAGCTCCAGGACCTCCACGGGGACCATCAGCTGCTCTCCCGTGTCCAGCACCTGCGGGGCAGACCCAGCTCCCACCAAGACTCAGCCGGACACATCTCCAGAACCCCCTCCCCACCGCCCCCCATGAGAGGCCCCACTGCTTCAAGGTGGAATTCTTGGTCTGCTTGAAGGGGCGTGGGCCATGCAGATGGGACAGGCTGGGGGTCCCGGGAGACCCGTGGTTCCCAAGCTCACCTGCTGTGATGGGAGATGCTCCAAATTATTTTCACCCACGTGCCCAAACACATACCCGTACACATGCGTGCAGCCTGGGTTCCAGGGGAGGGGTGGGGGAGGGGGTGGGGGCGGGGGCAGGGGCTCAGCTTTGCTGAGTGAGGCCTTGACTGTCCTCAACAGGGTCTGGACCCTCGAGAAAGGCCCCTGAGCTTCCTCAGGTTGGGCCCCCATGGCAGCTGGAAGGTCCAGACATCTAGGTTCAAATCCTTAGCAATCATGTGGGAGGGGCATCTTGTAAATTTGGGTACCAGGGAATTGATGAGGTCACAGAGGCCCTTGTGACCTCACTGGATATGGCGGGCAGAGGGAGGGTCTGTCCCCCAAAAAAGTCCACTTCTTAATCCCTCCGCACCTGTGAACGTGTGGTGTCCATCCTCAGCAAGGGGAGGACTCCTTTCACAGATGGAATTAAGGATGCTAACCCGCTGACGGGGAGATGGAGAGATGATTCTGGATTAACTGGGGTGGGCCCAATGTAACCTCATGAGTCCTTAAAGGGAAAAGGGGAGGCAGAAGAGGAGGCATCGGAGTGACTCAATGTGAGGAAGACTTGGGCGGCCATTGCTGGCTTTGAAGACGGAGGAAGGGCCACGAGCCGTGGGCTGCAGGAGGCCTTTAGAGGCTGGAAAAGGCCAGGCAGCCAATTCTCCCTGGAGAAGGAACACAGCCCCGTGCACAGCTTGATTGTAGCTCTGTGAGACCCATGTCAGGCTCCTGACCTCCAGAAGAACATGTGTGTTGTTTCAAGCCACCATGTTTGTGGTCCTTTGTGACAGCAACCATAGGAAACGAAACACACGGCATTTTGTTGTCACGGCAATAGGAGATGGAAATGAAGGAGGATGGGGAGGCTCTGGAGCTCTAGGAGAAAGGGACACAGTTGGTCCCCAAAGTAAGACAGGCATAGGTTCAGAGTGAGAAGGACCTGGGTTTGAATCCCGTCTCAGACACTTCTTGCTGTGTGACCTTGGAGTATCTGCTTTACTTCTCTGAGCTTCAGTTTCCCCATCTGGAAATTGGAAGTAACGGTAAACTCCACGGCCTAGTGTTGTCAATAGGATCGAGTGAGAGTCTTCTCTGAGGGCACTTCCATCCTCCCAGGTGTTTGGGTCAAAAACCTTGATGTCATCCTCGGTTCCCCCGTTTCATGCCCACACGGTGTCATCAAATCCTGTGAACTTAACCTTCAAAATGCATCTAGAAACTGGTTGCATTTTACCATATCCACAGCCACCACCCTGGTCCAGCCCGGTCATCCCCTCAGCTAGATCAGTGCAGGTGCCTCAGCCCGGGTCCCCAGCACCGGCCCTCATCCTCCAATCTGTCTTCCCAACAGCACCCACCAGAGGGCGCATGTGAGCACCTGAGTCAGGGCCGGCTCCCCTCTGCCCACACCCCTCCAGGCTCCCTCTTAGGGTGGGACACAGTTGAGTCCTTCCAGGTTGAAGCTGAGTCCTTCTCGCAGCCCCCCAGGCCACAAACAACCTGCGCCGTCACCTCCCTGCCCTCCCTCCTCCCTCTTTCCCCCTCACTCCCTCTGCTCCAGCCACACAGGCCTCCTCAATGTTCCTCCAACACAGTAAGCACGATCCTGCCCCAGGGCCTTTGCACAAGCTGTTCCCTCTGCCTGGCATGCTGTTTCCCTAGTCATCCCTATGGCTCCCTCCCTCACCATCTTTTAATCTGTATTCAGATATCATCTCTGGGAGCCCTTCTCTGACCACCTTGTTTAAAACATAAACTCTGCCTTGCAGGATTTCTTACCCTCCTTCCGTCCTTAATTTTTCCCCATAGCGCCTTTGCTTTCTCCACTGCTGTACAGTTGCTCACATATGTTTCTTATTATTCGTCTCTCCCCACTGGGAGGCAGGGTCTGTGAGAACAGCAATGTTTGTCTGTTTCAGGCCCTTCTGTATTCCGTGCCCAGAACTGGGTCTGGCACAAAGTAGGTGTTCAATAAATACGTGAATAAGTGAATGAGATAAGACACTAGAGGGATGAGCACAGAGCCTGGGTACATAGTACTCGCTTGATAAATGTAAGTTTTTCTGCCTTTAAAGATGTCAGTGGAAATGCCCTTTATTTTGCAGGTGGGGGAATCTGAGGCTTCGAAAGAGAAAAGCAGCCTGTCCAATGTCACACTGCATATCAGACAGCAGAGCCTTCTAGATCCCAGCCATCATGAAATGGGATATAGGAATGTGGACAAGAAAATGGATGTTCGCTGGCTCTATTAAATGAAAGTAAGTGGTAATGCTCAGTGCTGATATGGCTGCAGTAAAACTGGTCATGTCAATTGCTTGTTTGTAGCTGTGTATATTGCACACAGTTTTTCTGGTGCTGCAACCCTGAGATAGTCGTATCCTTTGACTCAGCCATTCCCCTTCTGGGAATTGATCCCAAGGACCTAATTCAAAGGAAATAAAAATACAAAATAGTTAGCAAGGCTTGATCCTTACTTGAGTGTGTGAGAAATCATGTCTATGACGTGTATGTGTATCAGTTAGCTATTGCCGCGTAACAAATGATCGCTCCCCCGCAAACCATAGCTTAAGACACAAACAAGCTGTGGCGTCTTTTTATAACCTAACCTTTGAATTAATGTATCGTCACTTCTGCTGTATAGTCACGTGCCACGTAATGATGTTTCGGTCAACAACGGGCCACATTTACGATGCTGATCCCGTAAGATGAATACCATAGAGCCTAAGCGTGTAGGAGGCTGTACCATCTAGGTTTGTGTAAGCACGCTCTCTGATGATGGCACAACAAAATCGCCTAGTGACACATTTCTCAGAACGGATCCCTTCATGAAGCGATGCACAACTGTGTTCTCTTGGTTGTACAGACCCATGTTGGTACAACGAGAGAGGGGACTACACAGGAATGCAACTACTGGGGCCGCCCCAGCGGCACAGTGGTTAAGTGCGCACGTTCCGCTTCGGCGGCCCGGGGTTCACGGGTTTGGATCCCGGGTGTGGGCATGGCACTGCTTGGCACGCCATGCTGTGGCAGGTGTCCCACATATAAAGTAGAGGAAGATGGGCACGGATGTTAGCTCAGGGCCAGTCTTCCTCAGCATAAAGAGGAGGATTGGCAGCAGATGTTAGCTCAGGGCTAATCTTCCTCAAAAAAAAAAAAAAAAGCAACTACTAAGAGGCAGAGGTCGTTGGCGGACACCTTGGAGAGACATCATCGTCCACATAGGAAAAAGTTTGGTCCTGTGAAGACAGGCAGAAATTGGAGTGATGGTTCTATAAGCCAGGGAACACCAAGAATGACCAGCAGCCACCAGAGGCTAGGAAGACGCAAGGAAGGACCTGCCCCTCGAGTTTTCAGAAGGAGCATGGTCCTGCCAACACCTAAATTTTGGATTTCTGCCTTCTAGAACCGTGAGAGAATAAATTTCTGTTGTTTTCTATTCACAATAACCAAAAGATGGGAACACCCCAAGTGTCCTTTGACAGATTAGTGGATAAACAAAATATGGTCCATCCAGAGAATGAAATGTCATTCAGCCTTGAAAAGGAAGGAGATCCTGACACCTGCTCCAATGTGGACGGACCTGGAGGGCATGATGCTCAGGGACGTGAGCCAGACACAGAGGGACACACACTGTGTGATCCACTCACAGGAGGTCCCCAGAGGAGCCACATCCACAGAGACAGAAAGTGGATGGGGGGCCAGGGGCTGGGGAAGGGGCAGGAGTCAGTGTTTCATGGGGACAGAGCTTCCGTTTGGGGAGATGGAAAGTTCTGGAGATGGATGGAGGGGCTGGTGGCACAACCGTGTGAATGTGCTTCATGCTGCTAAATGGTGCACTTAAAATGGTTAAAATGGTAAGTGTTATGTATATTTTGCCACAATAAAAAAATATATCAATCTAAAAAAAATGTAAGCTCCAGTTTGCGCTAGTTTATTGCAGGAGCGCCAGGAAACTAACACACTGTGTGATTAGGGAAAAAAAAAAAAAAAAAAACTACAGGAAAAATTAGAAGCGCTCATGAATGTGGACTTCTCCGTGCCCCCGATTTACAGATGTGGAAACTGAGGCCCAAAGAGGGAGTCATTTTCTGGTCTCCTGGAACTGTGCGTGACGGGTGACGACCCACGACCCCTCCCTGTGGGCATTTGAGGTGGTCCCACATCCACCCACCCCTTTTCAGTAAAAACCACAGTAGAAGAGCTTAGAAAATGTGTTCCTTTTGTTCTTTGCCTTTGAAATAACACACACGGGCAGGAGGTGGGCCACGGTGGAGGTGGGGGGAGGGGGAAGACTTGGGAGGGGCCCTCCAGCTCCCCCAAACATCCCAGTTCCTCTTTCACAGTCCTTTACTGGGGTTCCCCAAGGACTTGGGAGGAGTGGAGCGAGGGGGCCCCCCAACTCTCCTAAGCTCAGAATCCAACTCTAAAGTGCAGAGTGTAGGGGGTGGGCTGGGGGCTTGGGTTAGTTGGGGGGCGGGATGTCTGCTCCTCTCTGGTAGAAAAATAGACCTGGTGTGAGTTTGGGGGCATTTGGCCTGTTTGTTTTTGCATAATTGGCTGCTTGGGTTTAGGGAAGGGTGGTCTCTATAGACTTGCTCCTGGCTTCCAACGCTGAAGCCTGCGGAGGGTCCCCTTAATGTGTCCCTGGCCTCAGTTTCCCTCTTTGCCAGCCACCAAGAAGGAGCAACTGGATCCCGCAGAGGGACCCAGGCTCTGAGGAGGGTTATCAGCTGTTATCGGGGGTGGGAGATGCTGCAGAGCGTTGTGGGGGGGAGGCTCTTGAGGGAGCAGTTTCTCCATAGGGCGCAGAGCTGTGGTCATGCTGGGAGGTGGGGGGATCCGGGGTCTGTGCAGGGCATGGGAGGGGCAGCTTGCAGGGTCAGGACCTTGGCCGAGTCCTGTGGGTTTTCTGGACCTGGGAGGCCAGGACCTGGGCCAGCTGCAGGCTCCCTAGACTATGGGATTCATGTCATGGGGAGGGGTCTCCGGGCTCTAGTGTGTGCCTGATGCGGGGGCTCGTGGGCTCTAGGATGCTACCATTGGCCCTTTGGGATCTTGACTTGGTGGTCTGAGCAGTTAGGATCCAGTGCTTGGGGGGTTCAAGTCAGAAACCAGGGGTTATGATGTTGGGATCCATTGCCTGGAAGTGTCAGGGTCTGCCTCCTAGGGGTGAGGTTTCGGGATCCGATTCCTGCGACGAAGGGATCTGAGATCCAGCAGTTAGGGTGGCCGGGACCCACTCGCTCTGCCAGTGGCTTTAGGATCTGGCGGGTTGGTGGTTGGGCATCTGGGATCCAGTGGTTGGGGGTTGAGGGTGTAGTGGTTGAAATGTAGGGATCCGGCAGTCGAAGCAGAGGGATCCAGGACCCAGTGTCGAGGTAAAGGAATTCAGGAATCCAGTGGTTGGGGTGAGGGGATCTGAGATCCAGTGGTTGGGGCCCCGGGATCCAGGCATTGCATTGTCAGGATCCGGTGGCTGAGGTTTCTTGATATCCAGAATCCAGTGGCAGAGCTGGGAGATCCAGAGCTTGAAGCGTAGGGATCTGGGATCCACCAGTGGGGCTGGGGATCTGGGATCCAGTGCTGCGTGGGGACACTGGATCTGGTGCCTGAGGCAGCTGGGGTCTGGGCAATCAGATATGGGGTGATGTGCTCCTGGGGCTGGGGTATCAGGATCCATTAGCAGGGTTGTGGGGGATCCAGTGGTTAAGACATGGAGGTCCAGGACCCAGTGTGTGTGCGGGGACAAGAAAACACGGGATCCAGTAGCTGGGATGTGGGCGTGCAGGACCCGTGGCTGAAGTGTGGGGACCTGTGGTTTGAGTGTGGGGGGACCTGGGACCCACTGGCTGGGCCATCAGGTTCCAGTGGCTGAGGTGTAGGGTGCATCACGATTGAGGTGAAGGATCTTGTGGGGGACAGGCTCTGGGTCCCTCACCTGGACGTGACCCCCAGGGCCTGCTTCATGTTCTCGTAGACTACATAGGAGATGCTCACAGCTGGGATAACCTTCATGAAGTTGGGGGCAATGCCCCGGTAGAGGCCCCGCACGCCCTCCTGGGACAGGATGTGATGGAGTAGACCCAGCATGGAGAGCTGGGGGCCGCCCTCGACGGAGGCTGGGAGGGGGTGGGAGACCAGGTAAGGTCCCCCCTCTCACTTTCCCCTCTTGCCCCCCCAAGGCTGGACAAGATGGTCAGTGCAGCAAGAGGGAAGATGATTAGACTAAAAGCAGGACCTACCACTCAGCGTCAGGACTTCTACTGGCCTTAGAATTGGCAGCTCACCTTTGCACCCTAACCTGGAGGGCCCAAGTTTGGGGTCCATTAGAAACACAGCAGGTATGCATGTGTGTGGTGGGAGAGGGCCCAGAACTTTACTCTTCCTGGAACTCAATTCCCTTCCTCTTCTCCCAGCTAACTCTTACGCATCCTCCCAAACTCCATTTGAAAGCCAGCTCTTGAGGGGAGCCCTCCTTGGTGCCCCAGTCTAAGTCCGGCTCCTCCTTCTCCCCTTTATTCAACCCTAAATCCATACTTAACTGTGGAATGATTTATTCAGCATCTTCCTTCCTTCCCAGCCTGTGAGCTCTGTGACGGTGGGGGGACCCAGCCTTAGGCACCCACCCCCCCCAGCAAAAAACACAAAACACAAATATTCCCGAGGAAATTCTCAAAACAGATTCAGGGGGAGGAGGGGGAAAGAAAAAAAGAAACCCATAAAGAAAAAAAAGACAGAGAAAAATGATAAAACAATAAGCAGCCTGGACCTGCCCCTCCTTACCCGGTTCCTGGCCTCTCCCCCACTATAACCCAGCCTTGCAAATTAGAGCTCAAGTTACCAGCCTGGCCGGCCAGCCGTCTGCCAATAGCAGCCTCTCAGCTAAGATTGCTGGGGAGCTCCTCCAGCACCCGCTGCCTCTGTTCTCCTAGTTAGGATAAAGCGCTCCCATTCTAATGTTGCAAATGGGTAAACTGAGGCCCAGAGAAAGGTAGGGACTTTAGTCAAGGCCATCTAAAGCCAGGAGGACCTCTGTCTACACGGGAGGAGGAGCTGGGAACGGGGAGGTGGGACCCAACTCTTGAGATCTTTCCTTCCCCATCCTCCCGCCCAGGCCTCACCTTGGGCCTGCATGCGGGTCCGGACCAGGGCCAGGGGGTAACTGGCTATCTGGCCACAGGTGCTGGAGATGGTGCCGCAGGCCAGGAGCACGAGGATGCCCGGGTCTGCCGAGTCGTGGCTGTACTGCTGAAGCCATTGGTTCTTCAGGGTCTGGCAGGGGTGAAGAAGGGAGCAGGGTGGGTTGGAGGAGAACGACACCAGGACCCCGGGTTCAGAGGCCCCTGCTGATTGGCTTCTGGATCCCGTCACGGCCGGTACCAGCTGAGCACTCAGTACCTCCTAGGTGCCATGCAAACCTTACCTGCATTCTCTCACTCAGTTCTCACCTCGACCCTCTATGGTACGTGGAATGACGGGCCCCCTACTGTCCACGCCCTAGCCCCTGGAACCTGTGAATGTGGGACCTTATGTGGCAAAAGGGACTTTGCAGATACGATTAAGTGAAAGACCTTGAGATGGAAGATGACCCTGGAGTACATCCAGGTTGGTCCAATGTCATCACAAGGCTCCTTGAAAGAGTCAGAGAAGGAGATGTGACAACAGAGGCAGAGGCCAGAGAGACAGAGAGAGGGTGGAAGACGCTATGCTGCTGGCTTTGAAGGTGGAGAAAGGGCCCACCGGCCGAGGCATGCAGGAGATCACTAGAAACTTGAAAAGGACGGAAACAGATGCTCCCCTGGAACCTCAGAAGGATCCAGCCCCGCGACACCTTGATTTTAGTTCGGGGAGGCCCATGGTGCACCTCTGCCCTTCATAACTGTGAGATAATTCATGGATGCTCTTTTAAGCCACTAAGTTTGGGGTCCTTAGTTATAGCCGCCACGGGGACTCATACACTCTCCGAGGTGGGCACCCCACCCTTATCCCTTACCATTTCAGCTCAAATCTGCCCACTTCCAGCTGCCAGCATCCACAGCACGGCCTGAGGACCTTCTCTGGTCCCAGGCAAAGCTGCTCTGAGCACGTAGGAATAGGCAGGAAGTGCTGGGGAATGCGCACCCCCAGAAGCAACCTCCAAATGACCGATTTGGTGTATCAATACCCCAGCTCCCTTCCTCTCCGGTGGCACACGTTCTATGCTGCCTCCCCGAGGTCTCCATCGGAATTCACCTCCACCTGCCCGCCGTGGTACCTTGCTTCCTAACGCGCTGTTATGGGTTCAGCTGCATCCCTTCGAAAAGACAGGTTGGAGTGCTAACCCCCAGGACCCTCAGATGGTGCCTTTCTTTGCAAAGAGGGTCTTTGCAGATGCAATGAGTTAAGACAAGTTCATCCTGGAGTTGGGTGGGCCCTTAACTAAATATGACCGGTGTCCTTAGAAGAAGAGGGGAGAAACAGAGACAGAGACACAGGGAGATGACAGCCACATGGCGACAGAGGCAGTCATTAGAGGGATGGGTCTGCAAGCCAAGGATTGCCAGCCACCACCGGAAGCTGGGAGAGAAGCAAGGAATGACCCTTTCCTACAGGTTTCAGAGGGAGCATGGCCCTGCCGAGACCTTGACTGGGGCCTCTGGCCTCCATAACTGTGACAATAAATTTCCGTTCTTTGGCACCACCCAGTTTGTGGTACTTGTCTAGGCAGCCCTAGGGGACTAATACATTCTCTCTGTTTTGGCTCCGTTCCCCTCCCTGTCTTACTACCTCCCGGAAAAACCACTTGTCCTCACTCCCTGCTTCTGGAAGACCTCAGACCAAGACAGGTACTATTCTAATGCCCACTTGTTGATGAGAAACTGAGGCTGGAGGGAAGTTATTCACCCCAAACCACAAAATAAAGGTGCCAATCGACATTCAGAGCCACACCCGGGTCCTGAGCTGTGCCCTTGGTCTTTAGGGCGGCCTTCTACAAAGACAGGATTGTCTTTTTGGCTTTGGGCACTGGAGTGACTCAGGTTTCATCTCCCGTGTCAATTCTAATCCATTGATAACGGCGGCCCAGAATTGTGTTGAGAGGGACCCCATGTGGTGATGGATTAGTGATGTCTGGCCCAGGCATGGAATGGGAACATAAGAAGCAAGAGTTTTTACCATTATTGCCCTTACAATTTTAAATAGCCTTCTTTGGGGTCTGGAACAGCACTTGCTAAACAGATGTTTAATGAGTTTTTAGAGCTGTTCTGTTGAAAAGACGTTCTGATCACTGGATAAGTACAGCCCACACCGGGCTGAAAAAAAGAAAGTTAAATCACTTTTCTGCGGGACTTCTCAGAGCCTTTAAGGGACTGACGTAGATTTTGAAACTCCAAGAGGGCACAGGGCTCCTCAAACTGCTTAGACCTCCGAACTCCCTTTTTTGGTGAAGAATGGATTAAAGAAGGTTGCGTCTTATTTCTGCTCATGACCCTCAATGGCTTCCTATTGCATTTAGGATAAACCCAAAATCTATCTTCAGCCCTGAGTCCTTGCTAACTCTTCAGTCAGCTCTAGGAATTCAAGACTGCCACTCCTCCAACAGGCCAAATTCGTTCCTGCTCCCAGAGCTTTGCACGCACTGTGCTCCCTGCCTTGTCCACACCCGCTCTTGGTAATGTGCTCAATTCATCGTTCCAACGCCACCTCTCAGAGGGTTTCCTAAACCCCCCTCCACCCACTCTTACTTTCGATGACACATCTGGTCTTATTATCTTCTGAGAACTTATCAGGATCTGAAACTACTTATTTGCTGGTTGACTGACTTCCTCGCTCATCGGAGTGGATGCCCCAGGAGGGCGCGAATTGTGATGTTCACACCAGTTGCCGTATCTGGAACGACCGGTGCGGGGCCCAGCACCTATGGACGCTTCACAAATAGTTGCTAAGCGATCAAGCCAATGAATGAATGATCAAATGAATGAATGAGCGAAGTCCTTGTCTCAGCTGGCTGCATAGATGCTGGATGGTATGGGGGGCGGGGATGGCTGGCAGGCACAGAGTCTCTTCGATTGGAACCAGCTACCTGATTAGCAGGGCCCAGTGCAAAATAAAAATACTTGAGGTCTTTTGTTCAAAGATTACCAGCAATCTCAATATGGCGTGAACCAAGAGCTGGCCCTTCTGACTGTGGGGTCCCTGGTGCCTGCTCAGGTTGCCTCCCCATGAAGCTGGCCCTGTCCTGGATGCACAGATTTAAGGGGATGCCTGGGGACGTCTGGGGCTGTGCGAATTGGGAGCATCTGGTGGTCCCACCAGGAGAAGAGAAAAGCAATGAATGAAGCTGCTAGGAGAGAAAAAGCAATCATTTCCCGTTGCTGCTCTCCTCAGAAAGATGCCATGATGCTGTCACCGGGTCTGGTTTTTTATGGTGAGAGCAGACACCGAAATGGGCAGGCCCTGAAGATGACAGCAGTCTGGAGAGAGAGGCTGGGTGCCACACATGTTTTGGGGGAAATGGGCAATTCTGAAGCCCATCTTTGCCTGCTCCCGTGATCCCATGGGCTAGGGGGGTCCCCAGCTTTCACGTGTCCTGAGACCCTGGCAGGCTGAACTGCAAATGGAAGGTTCTTGCAGGAGGAGGTGGGAGAGTGGGGGAGTCCAAGGCTGAAGGGGTTCCTCAGGATCCCAATGTCCTTGGCGCTTCTGCACCCCAGGATTGTCCCCACTAGCTCTGGAGGTTGAATGAGTCAGCCCCATGGGAAGGGGGTGTCCCGTGGACAGGTCCCAGAGAGGAGAAGAAGGAAGGGAGGGGCAGGCTGCCCACAGACCTCGTAGACGGCCAGGTCGATGCCCGCGTAGGGTATGATGCCCAGCACGTTGGGCAGGTATCCACGGTAGAAGGCGCGGGGCCCTTCGTGCTCCAGGATCTGCCGCGCACAGTCCAGAAGCCCCTTGTACTGGCCCGTCCGGCGAAGGGTCAGCCGTGTCTTCAGCACCTGGGGAGAACCCAGTTTTCCTTGGAAAAGCTAACTCCACCATCACTAATTCCAGGAATGAGGACACCTAGAAATAGCTACTCCTGGAAGGAGATACCCAGAAAATAAGTGAATTAAAAAAACCTCAGTTTCTCTAGAATCTTCTATGATCCCTAAATTCTATACTTAGATGGTGACACCTCTCAGAGTCGCATGTGGCAGCCACTGCTCACTGTCTCTCAATATCTTGGCCCATCTTCCTTAATAATAGAAACTGTAATTTTCAGCAAACGCACAGCATCTAGAAATAAATACTACATTTCTCCGTTTCCCTAGGTGTGTGGCCATGTGACTAAGTCCTAGCCAACGAAACAGAAGAAGGAGAAGTATGTGCGACATTCAAAATGCATCGTTAAAGGCAGGGAGGTGTTCTTTCTTTTGTCTATTCTTCCTTCTTGACTGGAATGTGGCTGTGATGACTGGAGCCCAAGCAGCCATTTTGGTTCATGAGGTGGGTGCTCCATGCTGAGATGGTAGAACAACAAGGTAGAGGGAAGGACACTGGGTCTCTAACACTTTGAAGCCACCATACTGGCCCTGAACTGCACATCCAGACTTCATTTATAAATCCAAATTGTGATCCCCGGACAGATGACACATGAAACAGCATTGCTCTAGTGAGCTGCAGTGCGAATCAAGAAGAGGGAAAGTTACCATCCCAATGCTTATCACGCCACAGCATGATATGGTTATTGCAGGTCCCCCATCCTGCAATGGGGTCTCTGCCATGGTCCCTCCTTCTCACCTCCATGGGGTAAATGATGGTTTGGGCCGTGGCGCCAGCCAGGGAGCCAGCCACAAAGCGCTCCTGCACGTGCAGCGTCTCCTGCTGTCCCCGGATGGCCCACTTGATCTGAGGGTGGGAGAGATGGGTGGGTAGGACCTCAGGGTTGAGCCTGCCATGCAGGAGCAGATGCCCACTCCCGGGGACCCACAGACACCCCCACACCCCCAGCCAATCCTGCAGCTCCTCCTGTGCAGCCCCCCGCCTCCCCATGCCTGCCCCCACCTGCTCATAGGCCATGAACTTGATAGCCGACTCAGGGGCAATCTTGAGCACGTTGATCCCGTTGCCACGCCACAGGGAACGCACGCCCCCTTCTCGGATCATGCTCCGTAGGCCCCCCAAGATATTCAGCCGGTTGGTCTTGGAGGCGTGGACCTGCGCGGGGAGACGAGGTGGCCTTGGGGTCCCCTCCGGGGGGCCCAGGCCCAGGAGGAGGTGGGGGTTCCTCCAGGCCCCCTCACCTGCATGAAGACCTTGAGGCGGTCCAGAGGGGCGGTGCCTGTCCGAGACACAGCGCCCGCCACCGCGCCCGCCACCAGCTGCTTCCACCACATGCCGCTCAGCTTCTCCTGCTCTGAGAACTCGTCGGGGACAGTCAGGCACTCGCCAATGTCCAGGACCTGAAGAGGCAGGGGCTGGTGGTGTCATGCAGTCCTAAATGGGGGCATCTCCCCCGCGAATTCCAGGCCCCCCAGAAAGTCCACCAGTGAATTTTGCTGGGAGAGCCCAGGAGATCCCTCTTGGACTCTGACCGGATCCCATGGAAACATCCAACATGGGAGTCTCCCACATAAGATGGCAACATCTTTCCTAGGGGCCACCCTGAAATTGCACCTAGAGATCCCACCCAAGACTCTGCCCCATAAAGATCCCTCCAGGGCCACACGAGATCCTACCAGGGACCTCGCACATAAGGAGCTCAGCAGATCCCTCCTGGGGTCGCACCAGATCCCACAGGGATCCCCTCCACAGAGATCACCCCCCACCCCAGAGTCCTCTTATAGACTTTAAACTGACCCCTCCTTGGGTCCCCCAGGGTGAGAATCTCTGGATCTCCCAAGAGGATCTCACCAGATCCCACAGATGGATCCCCTCCAGAGGCCATCAGATCCTGCCACAAGCATCGCCCAGGGATTTCCACCCAGGAAATGGCAATCTAGACATCTCCTTCCTCCACCTTCTGGTGGATCCCACTGGACCCTCTGAAGATAGGGGATCTCTAACTTGTCTTTCCAGTCCCAGAATCCTTTGCTGAGGCAGACAGAAACCAGAACAAGGCCAGCTGTGTGGGTTGTGAGAAGCCAGATGCCCCACAGCCAGTCCCCAGAGGCGCCACAGTAAGTCTGCAGGGCTCCAATCCCATAGCAGAGACTTCCCCGGGGGGGGGGTCCCCTGAGCCCCAAATGGAGGAGGACAGGAACTGAGCCTCATCCTTTGGGTGCTCCCAGTGGCTCCTCCTCCTGAGTCTTGACCCAGCCCTTCCTTGTCCTGGGGAGACTAGAGCAAGGCCCCCGGGGGGGGGGGGAAGGGAGCCCAGCCCCCAGGCGAGGAAGGCCGCCCCCACCTCACCGTGGAATGCTTCCAGAAATAGAGCACGTCCTCCACGTTCTCCAGCGGATGCAACAGGAAGTGGTCTCGCCACTCTTGCCAGTCGATGGTCATGGTGCCGTCACGGTCCATGCTGGGAGAGTGGGACAGAATCAGTGCCTGGGGCTGGGGGTGGGTTGGAGTGAGGTTTCCGTCGGTTTTGGGGGTCGATTGAGATCCTCTGCACTGAAAGCTTGCCATTTCACAGAGAGGGAAACTGAGGCTCAGAGAGGTGAAGAGGCTGGCCCAAGATCTGCCTGCCTCTGAAGCCCAGCTTCCTGGCTCCCCCCACCCTGCGTTGGGTCTGGGGTCCAGAGGCTCAAGGTGGCTGAGGGATCCTGGGATTCTGACCCCCAGCTACTCACCTGTGCAGAATTTTCTCCGCCTGCTCCAGCGAGATGGAAATGCCCAGAGCTTTGAAACTCTGCTGGATCTCAGAGACATCGATATGACCTGGAGAGGGGAACCGAGGTGGGAAGGGGGTGTGTGTGGGGACCCTGGGAATGAGGAGCAGGACAGCGTGGAATGGGGATGGTCCAGCAAGACCAGGGGAGGTGGGACCCCAGGGTGAGGTTTGCAGGAGGGGTGGGGGTGGGGGGTCCCTGACCCATTGGGATAAGAAAGGTGGAAGTAAGCAATGTTGGGGGGTGGTCCTCTGTTCCATGAATGAATGAAAAAATGAATCCAGAAATAATGATGGGGGTCTCTATGTCACAGGGCATCGTGAGGCAATATTGGGGACCCAGAAGAAGCTATGAGGGGTGTCTATGTCTTATAGGAGACCCAGGAGCCATAGCGGGGGATCTTTATCCCTTAGAAAAATAAGGATAATAATAAGGGTCCCACCCCAGAAGGGAAAGGAGGTGCGATGGGCCTGCTGGGCCCCGAACTACCTAGGTGGGGGTGAGGAGAGCTCCCAAAATAGCCTATGAGTCATCAGGGAGATGTCACCCTCCCCTTTCCTCCAAGCTCTGCCAATTCTCACCCCGCTGGTGTCTCCAGGGCCCGCATAGCCCCATCCTTGGGCCTTACCGTCCTGATTCCGGTCCAGACTGTGGAAAAGAAGCAGCAGACGCTGCTCTCGCTCCTGCAGGTAGCGGGTAAACTCCTCCAGGTCAAGCCCACCATCGGGGTCAGTGTCGCCCTCATGGGAGATGCCCTGGCAGGGGAGAAGGGTCAGAGGGAGCTCCAGGAGTCTGCTCCCCGATCTGGAGGGAGCATGATGAGCTTATACGCCAGGAACCCGGGGCCCTCCGCCCCTAGAGGACAGGGACCGGGGGAAGTCACCCCCTCCTCCACCAGCTTGCTGCTCAGCAAGCTGCCCACTGCCACAGTAGGTCTGTGAGGTGCACAGCGGTCACCCAATTTTCCTGGCCAGCAAACCGAGGCTCTTCAAGGTCAAGAACCTTGTTCAAGGTTACAGAGCTGGGGAGTGGTAGGAAGCCATGGGCTCTTGTCTCTGCAAGCCTGTCTCCCCAGCTGGCTCTTATAAAAACCTGTCCACATGGCAGTCTCGGGAGCTCCTATTAGAGACAGCTCGGGGCAGCGACAGGTCACAGCAGAGCAGCCTCGAGGGCTCTGTTTGCCCATCTGGAATGTGGGAGGTTGGACGGGAGACCTTAGGATGCTGCTCCAGGGGCATCTGGGGCTACAGGTGTATGGGGACATCGGCATGGGCTCCGGAACAAGTTCCTGCCTGACAGGTACACCCCCAACTGAGGGTGGTCTCAGGCAGGATTGGTCCTTCGCTTGGGCAGCCTGGAGCATTGAGACAGGCACAGGAAAGGGCAGAAGAGGGAATGTAAATCCAGCGGCTGGGGCAGCTGGCCGGGAGGGCAGTGCTGCCCAGAGGAGGGGGAGGTGGGAGGGGCGGGCGTGTCTCCTGGAAGTGGGAGCAGGCCGTGTCTTGGGCTGTGCAAAGAGTTCAGAGGAGGGTGTGTCCAGGGAAGTGGGCAGGAAAGCTGACCGCTCCATTCCCTGGCAGACATCCCCCACCCCCGGGGAGGGAGGGGACCGGGTGTTGGCAGCCCAGCTGCAGGCCTGGGGCCTCGGTGGCCCTGTTTTGAGAGAGTCGGGTTAGGCCCAGACACGGGTGGGCTGGGGGAAGGGGACAGAGACGCCCAGGCTGGGCACAGGTCTCGGAGTCCAGCCACCGGCAGTCCGGGCGCTCCATTCAGGGGCTCGCGTTCCCCGGTGCGCTCAGGACCCGAGCGCAGCGCGCCAGGCGGGGGTCCCGGTGGGGATACCTGTTGGGCGCTGCGGTCCGGGTCGCCCGCGCCCAGCCGGGCCAGTCCCTGGCGCAACTCGTGCACGTCCACGCGGCCATCCTTGTTCCTGTCCAGCTCCTCGAAGAGGCGACTCCAGCGCTGCCTCCGCTCCGCGTCGCCCGGGCCCCCCCGCATGGCGCCCGCCCGGGGGGGAGGGGAGGCCCGGCAGCGGCGGCCTCAGCGGGGGCTTGGCGGCTCCCCCTCCCCCCCCAGGGGCCCCGCAGGGCCAGCTCCGGGGCCACGGCCACCGCAGCCTCTGCGCTGCCCGCCTGGCTCTGGCACTTGCAGGAGGCGGTGACTGCTAGCCGTCGTCGCCCGCTCCAGAACTTGCGTCTCCTCCCCCGACCCGCATTGGGGGGAGGGGGCTGGGGGCGGTGCTGGGGGGGGGTGGTGTGCGGAGAGATGTCAGGGATGCTCCGGTGTTGCACAGCCTAGGGGGCACCGGGGTTCATTCTGGGAAGAGGCGCGAGAGAGACCAGTAGTCTCAGTTCTGCTTTTAGAGTTCCGTCTCTGCGTGCCTCAGTTTACCCTCTGCCCAAGGGGGCAGGGTAGGGATATGTCAGAGATTGGATTACGTAATCCCCTTCCACTTAACCTCCCTCCCTCCTAATCCTCTTCAGGAACTAAAGTTCTCGCTTTCCCCAGACATTCTCAAGAACCGACTCTGCGCCATCTACCCCTCCACCTGCCCGCCCGCTCATTTCACATTCCCGACTCGGCCACAGAAACAGAAGATCAAGACGCGGCGCTCTCCCTCTCCGCCTTCATCCCGCCCGTGCGCCTCCTTTCTCGGTCCCTCTCCGACAGGGAAACGGAAGATCAACATGCGGCGCGGCTGCCGAGTCGGCTTCCTATTGGCCAGAGCCGCGAGCGCTGCGCCCGCCCGCCCCTTCTCGCCCACCCACCTGGGCGGGGCCTCCCCGCTGACCCCGGGGCTGCCTGGGGCTGCGCGGCCCTGGGCTCGCCTCGCAGCCTTAAAGGGGCCGCGGCCGGATCCAGATGCCCGGCTGACTGCTCTCTCCGGACCAACCTGGAGGGTCTCAGTGTCCCAGGCGCGGCTGGGGATGAGGACTGAGGGGCTGAGCGCTGGAGGCGGGGCCTCAGCTTGTCGCGCTCCCTGCACCTGCCGACAGTCCCTCCCGCTGGTTTCGGGCGCAGTTTCTCGATTCACCGTTAGGGGGAGGGGCGCCCAGACCGCTTGATAATAATAATGAACAGTAACGTGAATTCGGTGCCAGACCTTTCACTCACCTGTCGCATCGTCCTCGCCCAAACCCTGTCAGGTCGGTGGGATTGGCTTTCCCACTTCACAGATGAGGAAACAGGTGGTTAAGCTGCTCTCCCCAGGCCACACGCCCAGGAAGGGACAAAGCGGAGATTTAAGCAGACATGGGATTCTGACCCACGATGCCATACCCGAGAAGCGACTGATATTCCTTAACTGTCACTCTGGAGTACCCAGGAGGGAGACGTCTTAGTATCATGGTCTTCTATGCAAAGGCACAGCTGCGAAGAAGGCGCGTTTGGTTCCCACTCACCTTCTGCCCAGACAGGTGTGCTCCAACAGGTGCGTCCCAGACAAACAAGCCTCGTCCCCTCCCTCACGGATGTTTTCATTCACAGGCGCTCCTTCCAGGTGCCCTACAACATGGAGGATACAGATGTTTTCCCAAGGAGATGCCCCAAACAGGTGTTTCACAAGTGCATCCTCGACAGGTGGGCCTCTGTACAGGTGAGCCTGTGTCCTGCTGCGCCCGGACCCGCCCCCGCCCCCAGATGTGCCTCAGTGTGAGCGAGCCCCATGCAGACGTTCTCAGGTCTTCCGCTCATCTGAGCTCAATTCTATGCAGATGTTCCTGAGACGAGGCTGTTTCCTTCACCTCTCGGGGATGTTTCTCAACAGGAATGCATGATACGGCCCCCCCACAGGTGTGTTCCAGTTGAGTATTAAGCCACATAGTTCTGTTTCCATATAATTGGGTCCCAAATAGGTTACTTAAATGCAAGTGTGTCTCATACAGGTCTTTCCAACACTTTTTCACACAGGAATTCCTCACACAAGTATTGTTCATTTCATAAGTGGGAATACAGATGTGTTTCCAAAACAGCTGTAGCCTATGTCAGGGTGGTCTTTTTTTTTTTTTTTTTTGGTGAAGAAGATTGGTCCTGAGCTAAGATCTGTTGCCAACCTTTCTTTTTTTGTTTCTCCCCAAAGCCCTGTACATAGTTGTGTATCCTCGTTGTAAGCGTCCCGAGTTCCTCTACGTGGGACGCCGCCACAGCATGGCTTGAGTTGTGTGTAAGTCTGCGCCCAGGATCTGAACCGGCGAACCCCCAGCCGCTGAAGCGGAGCGCGCGAACTTAACCAGTGTCACCCGGCTGGCCCCAGGTGTTATAACGCAGGTGTGTTCGCTACAGCTGTTCCCCACACAGGTGTGCTTCCATTCAGCTATACTCCAAATAGATATGGTTCAATGCAGAGGTCTTCCATACAGGTTTGCTCCCACGCAGGTGTGTACCACCCGGGTGTTTTTTCATCAGAGGCTCCCCATCCGAGTCTGCCTCAGACAGCAGTGCCTCATACCCCGATGTCTCCGTGCCCAGGGTGTCTCCGCACCTGTGCGATCTTACAGACGCGCCCGCCATCCAGGTAGGAGGTCCCTCTGAAACCTGCGCGCTCCCGCCCCTTTTGACTCCTCCCCCTTATAGGATTGGATTCCTGTTACAGGTGCGCCTGCTGCGCGGCCCCCACCCCCCAGCTTGGCTCCGCCCTCTCATCTGGGCTCAGGTGCACAAGCCGGAAGTGCGCTCCCCTCCCAGGTGAGTGACTAAACTTTCCGGGTCACGTGAGCGGGCGGAGCTGGAGGAGCCCGATCGAGCCACCGACGGACGCACCGAGGGGTCCAGAGAGGGACCTGCATCGAGAACCTGAGCGAAGTCGAAGGCGCCAGGGCCAGGTAGGGCGGCAGGGTGCGCGGCGTGGCCTGCCGCCCCCTCCTCTCCCCTTTCCCCAGACCAGGAACGCGCCGCCCCAAGTTAATCTTTAATCTCTGACCTCTGGCCGCGGGGGCGGGGCGGGACTCCAGGGTGCCCGGCGCGGGTCGCCCCTCCTCTGGGCCTGCGCCCGGTCCAGCCCCCTCCCCCACGTCCCAGCCTTTCTCCTTCTCCCGCCCGCAGGTGCCGGGCCGCAGGTACCGCCAGCCCGAGATGCGGTAGGAGCTGCGCGCGCGAGAAGCCCCGTCCCCGATGCCACCAGCCCGTCGCCCCGGCCTGGGGCTGCTCCTGGCGCTCGGCCTGCCGCTGCTGCCGGCCCGCTGGGGCCAGGTCTGGGGGCAAAGTAGGTACCGACGCTGGGTACCTGGGACACTGAGAAGTCGAGGAATGGGGAGGTGCAGGTGGGGGGGGGGGTGCCTTGGGGGCAGAAGTCTACAGGGTCACTGGGGACTTAGAACTTCAGAGTCCTTCCTCGGACGGTCAGAATTGGTCGGTCAGAGTTGGTCGAGGAGAATTCCTGAGTTCCTGAGGGGGTGGGATTGTGAGCAGGGGGGCGTGGAGGCCTGCCTACCTGAGTCTCAGGCTGGTTGAGGGTTTTGGCAGGCTGGGAGCCAGGAGGAGCCCTGCCTGGGGCCCCCAGCCCAGGTTGCCCAAGGCTGGCCATAGGTGTGCACTGGGCCATTCGGTCCTAGTCCAATTCAGCCTTCGGGGAGGTGTGAGTCAGACACTCCAGGGAAATGCAGCATCCGCCCAGATCCTTAAGGGCCGAGGGACAGCCGGAGAGGTGTGGGGGTGGGGAGGGGAGCTCTGGGCTTCCAGACACCATCCATTTTAATAGCCCCCAACTCAGCCCCCACTGATTACCGGCTGCTGGACTCTGCTGGGCTACCGGCCGCTGGAGAAGCAAAAACAGCTGAGCCGGCCCCTACATGCCAGGCATCCAGTCTCTACTACAAGAGTGGATGACTCGGGCAGGGTTCTGACGGGGGCATGCCCAAGGAAGGTGCAGATGCGACTAGATAGGAATAAATGGGGCTCATTTATCCTCTCCATGCCCGCTCCCCACAGTGTCGAGCTCCACTACAAGTAACGGCACCACTACGACCCCCGACCCTGACCCTGGCTCCAATAGGGCCCTGGTGAGTTGGGGGTATATGTGGGAGGAGGGCAGCAGGGATGTTCTTCAGGAGTCCCACATGTCACAGGAGGAGGGGCCCAGACCCCCAGAGGTGGCAGGTCAGGGTAGGGGGAGACATTGGTGAGCCCCAAGTGGGAGAGACCTGAATACCAGCATGATGAATGGGGAGACCCAGGGCCCCAGATGAGGGAGACCAAGAGCCCCAGGAAAGGGGTGGACATGAATAACATACATGGTAAGCGTAGGGGGGTGGGAGCCCCATATGCCTCTCAGGCATCGGGGAGGGGGGAGCTAGAAGCCCCACTTTGAAGCAGGTTGCTTCAAAGGGGGATCCCAGACATGGCAGGAGGGGGTGCCTGGGAGGCCCAGATATGGGAGATGGGGATCAGGAATCCTGGGTGGAGGAACCAGATCGTGAAAAGTGGCAGGTGTTAGAGGATGAGGACCCCTGAATGCTTCTCAGGTCAGGTCGGGGGGAGGGGGTGGTGGGGCGGGCATCCCAGGTTGAGGTGGGTCACCCCTGTCCCCTCTCCCTCAGTCTCAGGGGGCCATCACTGCTATCATCGTGGTCTTCTCCCTCCTGGCCGTCCTGCTCCTGGCAGTGGGGCTGGTCCTGCTGGTGCGGAAACTGCGGGAGAAACGGCAGACAGAGGGCACCTACCGGCCCAGCAGTGAGGAGCAGGTGGGTGCCCGCGTGCCACCACCCCCCAACCTCAAGCTGCCGCCCGAGGAGCGGCTCATCTGAATGGTGGTGCCGGCCGCAGCCGCCATCCCTACCCAGGACTGCCCGGCGCTCGCTCACGCACAGCCGCCGCCACCGAGACACCGGCTTCTGATGATTCTGGAGGACTTGGGGGGCCACGGGGCACCTGCTGGGCGGGCTCTGCAAAGCATGCCACCTCTGCTTGCCTTGGCCTGCAGTTGGGGGTGCCGGGGCTGGGGACCCGCCTCCCCGCTTGCTGTACCATCTTCACCCGGCCGTCTGTCCTGCTGCCACACAGGCCCGACCACCGCCTCTCCTTTCCTTTCAGTTCTCCCACGCAGCCGAGGCCCGGGCTGCCCAGGACTCCAAGGAGACGGTGCGGGGCTGCCTGCCCATCTAGGGCTGTCTCCTTTCTCTATCCATCACCCTTCCTGGCTGTGTGACCTTGGGGGAAGGTAGAGCCCTCTCTGGGCCAAAAACCCACCCAGCACTTAAGAATAGAAGGGAAAAAGGTGCTTCATAGACTTTGCCCCTGAGGGCAAGACTGCTCACTTTATATATATATATATATATATAATTGGTAGTGAGATATAATTAAACCTTTTTTTGATCTGCTGGGGGCAGGAATTAGCCTAGATGGAGGTGACCAATGCAGGGTTCGTAGGCTGTTGAGAGATGGATGGTCAGGTTTCGAGGGTCCTAGGGGCTGGGAGCGCTTCCTGGAAGGGAGGTGCTCTTAACCCTACCTAGGAGCCAGCTGGTGGCTGCTCCAGAAGGGAAGATGGTGGATACGATGGGTTTTTAAGCCAAGAGAGGGCCCCCAGATAAACTCACCAGAAAAAAAACCAGTTTTGGGTTCTTGCTGTTTTATTGAGGGACTGGAGTGTCCTCCAGACCCTGCTCCTTAACTTTCAAAACACTTTTTGAGTTCAGCGACTCGGGGCCGGCTCCTGGCCTGGGACTCCTGACCGTGGCTAGCCGGTGCAGCAGAGGATCTGGGAGCTTCTGGCTCCTTGGGGGGCTGGAGGTGAGCGTGCTCTGCCAGCAGGACCTCAGAAGGCTGGGCTCTGGAGTTTTCTAGGGAACCGGGATCCGAGGAAGAATGAAGGGGTGCGGATGTCCGGGGAGTATCCAAGAGAGGCTTTGTGGGGACTAGAATATGGGGGTCTTCTGGAGGGCTGGGCTGGGGGCATGCTGTGGACAGCTGGGAGCAGGGGCTCTCCTGGGCTGTGGGATCCTCGACTGCCTTGTGGGGAGGGGAGAGATCCAGGATTGGAGGATGGGGCTCCGGGAGAGAGGGTTCGGGGTCCCCTTGGCTGCTGGGGTCTGTCGATGCTGTTGAAGATGGAGAAAAGGTGTCTTGGCTGGCCTCTGAGGGCAGCTGGGAACTGGGATTCTTGGAGAGGCTTGTGGCGTCCGAAGGCTGGGGGGTGTGCAGCGATGACAGTCTAGCAGGCAGGGACAGGGGCTCGGGGTCTGGCGGTTTCTCATCATCTGCTTGCCATCTTGGTCCTTCTGGTATGTCAGGCTGGGTGGGGATGGGGAGATGAGCAAGTTGCTGGCCTTGAGATGCCGGAGGGGCTGGCAAGCGTGCTGGGCAGATGGGAGAGGACTGGGGGCTCTCACCAGGCTGAGGCAGCTGTCCAGGTCCCCTCTGTGGCAGCAGTCTAAACTCTGGCTGGGCCGCAGGCTGCCTGTCCTCGTGGCTCCCATGCTCAGACTGTCCAGAATCTCGCTCAGCAAATCCAGTTCTTCTCCGGACCCCAGGAAGCTGCTGTCCAGAGTTTCCTCCGCCCACGGGTCCAGAGCATCCTCAGGGCTCAGAGGGGGTGTCCTGAGGGAAGATGGACAGCCTCGGATATGCCAGCCTGAGATCCCCAGGCCTGGTCCGGCTACTCTGGAGGGGGACCACCCTCTTCATCAGTGCTGGCCTCCCGCTTGCAACATTGCCCCCTTCCCCATCTTTCAACCTTACCTCTCCCCCAGCGATTCAGGTCTCTCTTCCAGCCGGATTCTCCTGCTGGGGCGAAGAGGCCGGTTCTGCAAAGGACAGATGTGAGGGGTGGGTGTGAGGCCCCAGGAGCTATGGGATCAGGGGCCTGTGGGATGTGGGTGGGGCAAGATGACTGGAAGGAGGCTGATGATGGGAGAGGACTTGGTGGCACTTCCAGGGGCGTGTTGGGATGGGGGTGGGGGAGTCTTAACCTGTCCAAAGTGCTGGGTGATGGGTAGGCGCTGCTGCAGGCGATCTGAGCGGCTGGTGAGGGTTGGGGCCCTCATGGAGCCCCCTCTGTGCAGGACAGAGGCCCCATCCTAGAAGAGGGTGGGTAAGCCAGGAGCCCGTACCCCACTCCCCCCTGCCCATTGGTCATCGGCTTTTACCTTGTACATCAGAAGACTCTGCATGCTCCTCAACCCACTCTTGGCCTACGGAGGAGCCAAAAGAGAATCAGACTCAAGAGCGATTTGACCCTAGACATTCGGGGACCCAGCACCTCCGTCCCCAAGGACAGCTACGTCTTGCCATCTATTTGTGGTGCGTGTCATAAATATATTCACAATTCCCCCATCCCACCTAGGAAGTCCGCCCAAACTCTCACCCTTTTGACTAATACAAAAGGAATGTGCCTGGAGGAAATAACCCCCAAATGAAATGGGGAGTGGCAAAAACAGAGCATCGTAAAAACGCGTCAGTCTTCAAAAACCAGGCGAAGAAGAAAATCTAATGGAGACGTTGGGAACTGTGAATGTTGGCCCTGGGAAACTTCTGGGCTTGGGAGGAAAAAAAACCCACAAGGGCGGGAGCTGGGATGGTAGTGCCCGCAAAGGACAAAAGATGCTCGCCAATGAATCCTGGTTGTCCATTTTAAACAGGACAGAGGATCCTGACCAAAACAAGTGTGGTAAATGGAAAATAAAAGTGGGAAGAATTGTTAATGGTTTAACTGCTGGTTCAGTTCAGATAAAAATGTTTGCACTTTAAATGGGGGGTTAAAATGTCTCTGTGAGGGGTGGAAATGTCCTCTGTCTCCTCGCCTTTGCCATCCCCATAAGTGGCCTGTCTAGCTTAGCCTCACCGAGCGGTACATGTTTTTGACGGCTGGTTGAGTCTTGGCCTTGACTGAATGTAGGAGGGTGCCACCACCTTTCTGGGAAGAGAACACCAAGGGGGAGAGGCTTGGGCATCTGGGGTTACCCCAGACCCCACCTCCCCACCCGGGGCTGTGTGACGCTGGACAAGGCCCTCACCGTCTCTGATTTCTTCACCTCTATGTATAAATGAGCAAAATGATGATCCTACCAGGGGACTGTTATGGGATTAAATTAATTCAATAATAAACCCTAAACAAGTATTTGGTGTTACTTACCTTTAAGTTGTCCGCCCAGAGCTGATAGGAGCGAAGGGTGCCTGGAGTGAGGGAAGAGGTGGTCATGGAACGCAGGCTCTGGCTGGGGCGCTGGTGGGGTGGGGGCTCCGGGCTAGGTGCAGGGCTCACCTGAGGAGGCCTCAGTGCAGGTGATCTCCTGCTCAAAGAGGTCTGAGAAGCCCTCTCCTGTGTTGAGTTTCTCCAGCCGGCCTTCAATGAACTGAGGGTGGAGGGATGGGTCAAAATCAGAAGCCTGGTTGCCACCGACACGTCTGAATTTGAGAGCTAGGAGACCGTTCGTCTTCCGGGCGTAGAAGCCATCCCTGGCCCACCCCCAGGACCCAGGAATCTGGAGTCCACCTCAGGAAGGCAGAGGTCCAACACTCTCCCCACCCCCAGAGTCGGGACCTGTCCTTAGGGGCCAAACCCCGCCCCTCACAGGGACCCGGAAGTCAGACTGCGCTACTCCAGACCCGCTCACCTCCTCTCAGTGACCCTGGAAGAAGTCGACCCCACCTGCAGGGACCCTACGACCCATCCCCGCACTGAAGGAGCCTGGAGTCCAGCCCAGCTTCTCCCAAGAACCGAGGGGTTCGGCTCCACTTTCCTCCCACGTCTCTAGGGCCCAGGAGTCCCGGCCCGCCTCCTCCTCCCCTCAAAGGGAGCGCTGTCTGGACCCCCACCCTCGACCCAGGAGGCTCCCCTTTTAGGGACCCAAGAATCTGACCCCACCCCAATCTTCTCAGGGGCCTAGAAGTAGATCTTATCCCTCAGGAACTCAGGTTGGGGGTTCCCATCTTTAGGAACCCAAGAGTTCAGTCCTGCCTCCTGCAACCTGGAGGCCCTAGGGTGGGGGATGTCGAGGGACCAACTCTAGCCCCGCCCATAGGACCTAGACGTCTGCCGCCAGCCCCACCCCTCCGCCCAGCCCCGCCCTCAGGACCCGGGAGTCTGCGCCCCCAGCCCCGCCCCTCCGGCCCCAGCCCCACCCCTCCGGCCCCAGCCCCGCCCCCGGCGACCCGGGAGTCTGCGCCCCCAGCTCCGCCCCTCCGGCCCCAGCCCCGCCCTCAGGGACTCGGGAGTCTGCGCCCCCAGCCCCACCCCTCCGGCCCCAGCCCCGCCCTCAGGCGCACCTGTTTGAATAGCTGCAGGTGCACAGCCCGCTGGTGGAAGGCCTGCAGGGGCGCCCCGGGTTTCTGGGCCAAGAAGGCGTCTTCGCTGAATGTCACAGGCTGGCCCTGGAAGAAGGACCCGCGTCCCGAGCTCCCCGCTGTTCTCCTGGACCCTCATTCTACCATATTTCTATGTAGCAAACATTGATTGAGCTCCTGCTGTGTGCCTGATCTTGTGCAGTGCCCTCCTTGCACTCCTGGGCCGCGAGGAGGACTTGGGCTTTGACCCCGAGGGTGGTGGGAGCCCTGGAGGGCTGTGGGCAGAGGAGGGCGGAGCCCTGGCTCAGGGACTCCCAGGAGCCCTCTGCGGAGAGGAGAGATGGTGGAGGGCGAAGGTGGGAGCCTGCGAGAGGAGACTCATGGGCGAGGCGAGCGCCTTGATCCAGGCAAGCAATAATGCGGACCAGACCAGGGCGGACAGAGGAGGACAAATGGGGAGATTCGAGACGTATTGTCAGGGCAGAGCTGACAGGAACATCAGATGCTCAAAGGATAGAATGCCCCAAAGTTTTTATAGAATAGCTGTGAGAAACTGGAGGGGAAGGTTAAGTCAGCAGACCGAAGTCCTGGCCTCAACAGTCACCGGCGGTGGGACCTCTCCAGGCCTCGGTTTCCTCATATGTAAGACGGGATCGTAAGAGTGTCCCTCTCATAATACTGTTGTGAGCATTCGATGAGATGATAGGAATAGTAAAACCTGGCATTTTTCGAGTGCTCACATGTGCCAGGCACTGTCCAAGCATTCTGCATAGGCTTATTCACTGACTCATACCACTCTTTCGGGTGGGTGCCATGGGGATCCCGTTTTACAGATGAGCGAATGGAGGCACAGGGTAAATACGCCATAAAGCTACGTGTCACTATTATTCTGAACCCTTCAGGGACCCACAAGGCGTCTCCCTCGGCGTCCCCACTGCTCACCGGGCTGCAGACGAGCGCATCGCGGTAGCCCCCAAACAGCAAGGCCTGGGCTTTGAGGAAGAGACGGGACACCCCTTCCCCGGGCGCCAGCGCGACCTTTCTTAGCCGCAGCCTCAGCAGGGACACCTGGAGGACAAGGGGGCGGCGGCGCTGAGAGGGCGGATGTGGGGCGTCCGCCTCCCGGACGCGGCAGGAGGGTGGAAGGGGGCGACACTGACCACGTCTGGGGGCAGCGCCTGCACGTCATCGAAGGGCGTCTCCAAGGTGTTGGAGTCCACGTTCATCATCACGACGTCCTCCAGGGCTTTCTCCCGCACTCTCTGTATGAGGTGCGGGGAGGTGGGGAGGAGGGACCGCCGCTCAGAATCGGAGCATCCCTGGCGGGGGAGGGTATCTGGGGATGCGGAGGGAGGGATCCCCGCCCGTCCCCGCGGTCCAGGTCCGCTCCCACTCACCTCGGCGAGACTGGCGTGTACTCCAATGAGGTAGGGCATGGGCGCGCTGCGGACCACCGAGGGGGCAGGTCATGCAGGCGCCACTCCCGGGTCTGACACTCTCGCCACCCCAGGCCCTGCCCCTCCCCAGACCCCGCCCCTCACCAGCAGTAGTCCAGCAGGTGCGGCGGCAGCGTGGGTATCAGCACGTGCTCCCAGCGCATGGGGTACAGGAGGGCGCAGGATGCGTGGACGCATGAGGTCAACTGGAGACGACGGGTGGGGGGCCGTGGAGTCAGGGCCTGGACCCCCAGCTTCAAGGACCCTCTCTGGGATGATGGTTCTCCCGGCTCCATTTCGCATATCTCCAGTCTCCTGTCCCCTCCGCCCCCACCCTTTTCCCACCCTCTACTGGGTAAGAGGCGAAAACCCAGACTTCTTTAGGAATGTGGAGACCAAGAACTCAACAAACGAGGGTGCTTGGAGCGGGTGGAGCCAGGACTCAGCAAATCCTAATCTCTCCTTTTAGGGGGCGGAGCTAATATGCAACCCTCCAATCGGTAGGCGTAGATCAACGACTCAGCCCACGGACTCCACCCCCAAAAGAGGTGGAGCTAGGATTGCGCCCGCCCTTGCCCCGCCCCTGGGTGGAGCCACGAGTCAGCTCCACCGACCCCACCCTTAGGAGGCGGAGCTAGAATGCAGCTCCCTTGGTCCCCCCCTAGGGGTGGAGCCAGCGTGTAAGTTCCACCCGCCCCCCCACACCCTGGTCCCCATCCTCCCCCAGGGTCAGAGCTGGAATTCAGCGTTCCTCGACCTCACCCCGCAGAGGGGTGGGGCCAGGCTTGTCCTGGCCCATAGTAGGGTGGAGTCTGGACTCAGCGCTCCCAAAGAGGAGGAGCCACAGCACAGCCCGCTCTGATTACCCCGCTAGGGGCAGAGTCAGGACCTTGCCCTAGGGTCGCAAGCGGTGGGCTTGAAGCTAGGAGTCACCCCCGTTGTCCCGCCCCCAGGGGCGTAGCCAGGCCTTGGCCCCTCCCTGGGTCCGGCTGGCCCCGCCTCACAGTGCTCAGCTTGCTGGAGGTGAGCAGCACCCTTCGTTCCGCCAGGAGCGCGGCGAACAGCCCCACGATGTTCTCGTCGGTCACTGCCACCACCAGCTCCGTCAGGTTCCTCTGAGGAGCAGAGAGGAGCGCTGGGCGCGGGGGACCACAGGATGCGACAGCCCCCTCCGGGTTTCGGGACCTCTCCCCGCCCCCAGATGTCCCCCTCCCAGGTGTCCACTCACGTTCTCAGGAATGGACGGCAGGCGGCCGGAGTCGGGGGCCACGAAGCAGGAAAGCTGGTGGGCGGATTGGCGGGGAGACCGATCTGTCAGGGGGTGGCCTCACCTGGGTGCCCCACCTTCCCAGGTCCCCAACTGGGCTCACCGGCTTGCTGTTCCCCGGGGCAGGGGGCGGGATGCTGTGCGCGCTGGAGATCGTCACCTCGCCTCCCTGGGGGAGAAGTGTAGCCGTGTGGGTCCTCAGGGCTGGGGTGCAGCCTCCCCATCTGCCTGAGGTTCGAAGCCCAGGCGCTGGGGACTACTCACCAGCTCCGGCCCCACTGAGGTCCCCGGCAGGGGCTGCTGCCGCAGATTTAGAAGAAGGTCCTCGGCCTCCGAGACCTGGGTGGGGGTGGGGTGTCTAAGCTCGAATATGGGTTGGGGATTCTGACGGCCTGGACTCAGGCTGGGTGGTCTGGGAGGAGCCGAGGGGCTCTGGCCAGGCCTGGGGATTCTGAGCCTGGCTGGGGGCTTGGTGGGGCGGGGGCGGGGACTCCCGCGGGAGCGGGAAGTGGGCTCAGCTCACTTGGTCCTGGGCCAGGAGGTCCCCCACTGTGTTCAGCAGCTTGTAGAACACCTCGAACCAAGGCAGGTGGCTGTGGAGAGAGGACACAGGTTCCAGGAAGTGCCCCTCGCCGAGGCCCTTCCGGCCCCTCCCCCCAGACCCCATATCCCACACCTGAGGATGCAGAGACAGCTGTGGGCGCCAGCCCGCAGGCGGCAGAAACCAAATCTGCGGGTGCCGGTCAGGTCCGTGAGGGCGAAGGTGAAATGCTGTACAGCGGGGCTGGGGGGCTCCCTGGAGGCAGGACAGGCTCTCAGAAACCTGGCAGGCCCTGCTCCTTGACCCCCACCCTACCCCTCAACAATGCTCCTAGTACTGTGTCCACTGGTCTGGGGCCTTGGGTGTAGAGGTCCCTGGTTGTTGGGGTCCTTGAGTGCCTGAGGCCCTGGATCTGTGAGTCCTAGGTACCTGAGTCGCTGGGTAAATTGGTCCCTGCATGTGTAGGTCGCTAGCTGTCGGGGCCCCCGAGTGTGAGCATCTGAGTCCCTGGGTGTCTGAGTCTCAGGGCCCCTAGGGTCCCTGGGTGTTTGAACCTGGGGCTCCCTGAGAGGTCTGAGTCCCTGGGTCCTTGGGTGTCCGCTTCCTTTCGTACCTTTCCACATCAAAAGGGAAGCAGAATTTAGGCACCATCTGCATAGCGTCCTGCGTGGAGAGAAGCACGCACTGCTTGGCCCCTCCCTGTCCGAGCCATGGAGGCCCCTCCCCCAAGGGGAGCAAGGAGCCAGCCTGCGTACCTGGTCCCTGAAGTCCGGGGGGAACTGCCGCAGGATGGGGGGGTCTGCAGGGAGAGCAGGCCTTGATGTTCAGGGCCCCTGGCCCACCCTCCATCTCCCCGCCCCCACCTGATGCCCCCAACTCACCTTCCTGCAGGGAGGCAGGACAGGCTGCTTCGAAGAACCAGTCAAACACAGCTGGGGGACCCCCTCTGTGGGACAGGAAAGGGCTCAGTGGGTCCAGGGACTCGCTTCTGGGTGTGTGGTTGTGTTTGTGTGGGGTCTGCATGTGTGTGTGATTATGTGTGCATGTGTGACTGGTGCAAATGTGTGTGCATGCCCCCTTGGGGTGGTGGCAGTGAGGGTGTAGCTGTGTTTGGCTGTGCATGCAATGCTGTTGACTGCGTGTGCCCAACTGGGAGCAGGACTGAAGTGAGAGAGTGTGACTGTGTGTGTGTGTGCATGACTTGTGTGAGCATGTGGATGTGCTCGTGTGTGCATGACTTAGAGCATACAAGTGTGTGTGTATCTGTGTGCATGACTTGTGTGAGCATGTGTGTGTGTGTGTAACTTGTATGAGCATGTGTGTGTGCGTGCGTGGCTGTGTGCATGACTTGTGTGAGCACGCAGCTGTGTGTGTGTACATGACTTGGGTAAGCTTTCATGTGTGTGTACATGACTTACATGAGTGTGTGTGTGTGTGTGTGTGTGGCTGTGTGCATGACTTATGTGAGCATGCAGGTGTGTGTGTGTTTGTCGTTCTCTCCCGTGTCTGCCTGAAGGGATGACACTGTCCAGTGTATGTGTCAGGCGGGACTGAGCCGGTGTGAGGGCAAATAACATCCACGCTTCCTTGCGTGGCTGCGAGTGTGACTGGCTTAATGCGAGCAGACCCCTTGGTCTTAAAGGCAAGAAGCCCTGCCCATGCGTCTCTGGGTGGGAGACTTCACGGGGGCCCGGGGGTTGACCCTGAATTTCTCATCAGAGAACGGAGGGCGGCATGCCTGCTCCCTCCGTGAGCCCGGCAATCTCTGCCTTCCCCTGTTCCCCCCTCCACCGACGGCACAGAGGATGCTGGGAGGCGGGCTCAGAGAGAGCGACGGTGAGACCTGGAGGGCCACAGAGGAAGAGGCTGGGGTCTGACTGCTGATACACAGCCCCTGCCATGGGGACCCCCCGGCACTTTGTTCTCAAGCTGACACCAGTCCCACACAATCATGCATGCGCACAGACACACGCAGTCCTCCCCCTACCCTGCTGACCCCCGGAAGCCATGCTCTCCATCACTCAGATACACCAAGAGGTGCATGCTGGGAGTTACAAGCTTAGTTACACAGAGCCAGAAAGAGAGAGAGAGAGAGAGAGAGAGAGAGGAGCGGCCGACAGTGGCCTGAGTATCCCTAAGTCCATCCTATAGGCCAGCCGAGAGTCCTGCCCCAGTTCCGGCCACCTGCCCTGTAGCCCTTGGTCCCTCCGGGGCCTGCCCCAGCCCCTTTCCCCTTGGCCCCAGCCCCGGCCTGGTCTGGGAAACGTGGTCCAGAAGATGGGGGAGGGGGCGGCTCTTACTCAGCTTCGGATCCCATGGTCCCTGCAGGCCCGGCCCGGCGGGTCCCTTTCCCCGGGGGTCCTGGGGGCCCGTGCTTGCTCGGGGCTGGGCCCTGAGCCGGCTCAGCTTCCTGTGTGGCTGAGAGAGGAAGTTTAACGGGTGACGTCCCCAGAGGGAGGCCCCCGCCCCCACCGCTGTGAGAGACCCAGGCATCCTGCCTCGGAGCCTTCCCCGGGATGGGTGGGCAATAGGTGATGCAGGCTCCAGGGCAGACCCCCAGCCCTATCCTGCCAGCCCGGGCCACCTCTGATGCCCGCCATCGCACCCAAGGCTTCTCCTCTCTATGGCAGCCAAGGATTCAGATTTTGCCTGAAATGCTTCCTCTTCTCTCAACTTTACTTCTTTCCTTTGGTCCATCCTCACTGGCCATTCCCTGTAGGACCACCAGAGGGAGCCGGGCCTGAGAGTGGACACAGGGGAGCTCCGGAGGTGGACAGACAGCCGTCAGAACAGGGACACACAGACAACACACACACACACAGAGCCAGGAAGTGACGAACACAGACAGGCTAGAACAGTCACACACAGCAGACGGGCACAGAGACCTACTCTTGGACCTTGCAACAGACTGAATGTGTGTCCCCCCAAATTTATATGTTAAATCCTAATGCCCAAGGTGATGGGATTACGAGGTGGAGGCCTTTGGGAGATGATTAGATCTTGAAGGTGGCGCCCTCGTGTATGCGATTAGTGGCTTTATAACAGAGACCCCAGAGGGCTCCCTTGTCCCTCTACCTGTGAGGACGCAGCAAGAAGACGCCATCTATGACCAGGAAGTGCGTCCTCACCAGACACAGAATCTGCCAGCACCTTGATCTTGGCCTTCCAGACTCTAGGACTGTGAAAAGTAAATATACATTGTTTATGAACCACTCAGTCTCTGGTATTCTGCTGTCGCAGTCTAAATGGAGTAAGATGGGCATGGAGGCTGCAGAGACCTCTGAGGCCCACTTCATGTCTGCAGTTCACTCCAATTCAGGACAAATACCCAATGGCAAACCCACTGGGTGGGGATAAAAGAATTCATGTCTCTGGTGGGTGACCTCAAAGCAGAATGCTCTCTGCACGTCGGTTGCTGTATCTGTAACATAGGTAGACATGGTGCCTGTTTCAGAGATGCCATAAAGGTTCGATGAGAGAATTCAAGGAAAATGTTTTTGAGAGCAGACCTGAATCAAGTTTTTTTGTTTTTGTTTTTGTTTTTTCAGGAAGATTAGCCCTTAGTTAACATCTGCTGCCAATCCTCCTCTTTTTTGCTAAGGAAGACTGGCCCTGAGCTAACATCTGTGCCCATCTTCCTCTGCTTTGTATGTGGGACGCCCGCCACAGCATGGCTTGATGAGCAGTGTGTAGGTCTGTGCCCGGGATCCGAACTGGTGAGCCCTGGGCCACCAAAGCAGAATACGTGAACCTCTATGCCAAGTGGGCCAGCCCCCTGAATCAAGTTTTTTATATGTTCTGTCTATTATTATGGGAGGCAGTTCAGCTAAGTGGTTAAGAGAATGATTTTGGTGTCAGAGACACCTGGGTTCAAGACCTGACTCAGTTCTTTAATGTCTGTGTGACCTTAGGCGTCATTTGGTCTCTCTGTATTAGTAATTTATTGCCATGTAACAAGTTGTCCTGAAGTTAATGGCTTAAGAGAACACAAATATGTTGTCTGACAGTTTCTATGGGTCAGACTCTGGGCACCACACAGTCGGGTCCTCTGCTGAAGGGTCTCTCCGCTGTAATAAGGTGTCCGTTGGGCTGTGGTCTCGTCTGAAGTCTCGACTGGAGAAAGACGTGCTGCCAAGCTCACTCTGTGGCTGTTGGCAGGATTCAGTTAGTTGCGGGCTATTGGACTGAGGACCTCAGGTCCTTGCTGGCTGTTGGCCAAAGGCTGCCCTCCCTTCTTTGCCACGTGGACCTTCCAACACACTGCTTGCTTCACCAAAGTGAGCAAGGTGAGAAGGGAATAGAGACTTCATCCAGACAGAAGTCACAATCTTTTGGAACCCAGTCTTGGAAGTGTCAGCCCATCGTCTTTGCCATATCCTGTTGGTCAGAAGCCATCGTCAGGTCCAGCCCACATTCAAGAGAGGGAATCTCAGAGGAACATGACTAAAGGAGATGGGGATCATTAGGGGTCATCTTAGAAGTCCCCTTCTAAACTCTCTAGGCCTCCATTTTCTCATTTTAAAATGAGAAAAACAAAACACCTCCTGGATGTCATGAAGCCTTGTTCATTCACTTGCTCATTTATTCAACAAATAATTACTGAGGGCCTGTGTTACATCAAGCTGTCCTACCCACGTGGTGACCAAGGTAGACAAGATTCCGGTCCTCATGAAGCTTACATTCCGGTGGGGAAGGAAGGGAACAGATAAAAGAAACAAGTATACAAATGGATAAGATAATCTGAGTTAGCGATGGGTGCTATCAGTAAAATGAAACGAGATAGCTAATGGAGAGCAAGTGGGTGCTAATTCAGAGTTGCAGGATAGGCTTCTCTGAGGAGCCATTATCAAACTGAAACCTGTAGATGAGAAGGGGCCAGCCATGCACGCATCTGCGGAAGGAAGCAGCAGGAACAGCATGTGCAAAGGCCCTGAGGTTGAATCGAGTTTGATATGGTCGAGCACAGAAAGAAGGCCACTGTAGTTTCAGCTTAATGGATGAGGGGGAGGATGACGGGGATGTAGTCAGCAAGGGGTGGAGACCAAGGTGGGAACTGGGTTTCAGTCTGAGTAAGATAGGAGTCGTGGGATGGTTTTGAGCAAAGGAAGGATAGATACTTATCTGCGTGTAAAGGCTCCTCTCTGGCTGCTGTGGAAGGAGGACCCTGCACACTGCAGGGGGCAGGGGTGGCAGCAGAGAGCCCAGGGAAGCGACTGGAGGGGTTGTCGTCATGAGCAATAATGGTGGCTTATACCAGAGTATAGACAGGTAGAAAGAAGAGATCAGATTTGGGATACGTTTTGGAGACAGAGCAACTGGACTCAGCAAAAGATACAAAGAGTGTGTTGGGTATAGGAAACTAGGAGTCAAGGCTGAACTCCTTGGTTTGGGATTTGAGCAATGGGGTGGTGCCATTTATCAGGGGAAGGGGATGTTTTGGGGGCAGAATAGGGAGTTCTTGTGTGACCACGTTAGGTTGGAGATGATAAAGAGAGCCAAGTCCACTGCCTGGTCCATTGTCTTTCTGCTCTCCCACCCAGCGCTGTGCTGGGCCTGCTGAGAGGACAGTTACTGTGGGATGGATGTCTTCCCCAGGCTTCTCCTTCCTCCTGGCTGCAGTGGGACCCACTAAGAGTGCTGGGGCCCCAGTCTGGGTCTGGTGGTCTAGCCTAGAGTGTGGTGGAAACAGTCGATTGGCTCTGAGCATCTCTCCTCTCCGCCTTCTAGCCTTTCTGATTTGCCTTCCTTGTAGGGCAGAAGCTGGGAAATGAAAAAAACAAAACTACATCTCCCAGAATCCCTTGCAGCTCTGGTCCCGGATGGAGAATTGGTTCCACCAATCAGAAATGCTCCTGAGAGATCTGGAAGGTAGAAGTGAGGCAGAACCCTGTGTGTGTGTGTGTATCCTGCTGGATATTTAAGTAAATTTGTTTTATGTTCATTCTAGTAATTTCTGTTCGGCATTCCAGTGGACCTATCTCGGCTCTGTGGGTGTTGGGAGGTGTTCTTGAACTCGTTAGCTCTGGTAGCATCCTGATTCTTTGCCTTTCTCACCGAGCAGGGGAAGCAGCCCCCTGGTGGCTCAGCTCTGTGGCGCTTTGACCTATTCCAGGGTTACTCAAAACATGGTCTCATAGGCAGCATCATCAGCATCACCCAAGAGCTTGTTAAAAATGCAAAGTCCAGGGCTGTCCCCATGGCGTGGTGGTTAAGTTCGGCGAACTCTCCTTTGGTGGCCCGGGTTTGCAGGTTTGGATCCCAGGTGTGGACTTACACCACTCATCAGCCACACTGTGGTGGTGACCTACATACAAAGCAGAGGATGATTGGAACAGATGATAGCTCAGGGCTAATCTTCCTCAGCAAAAAAAAAAAAATATACATATATATATATATATATATATATATATATATATATATATATTTAAAAAAAGCAGAATCTTGGGCCCCACTCCCCACATCTACTGAATCAAAAACTCTAGGATGGGACCCAGGAAGCTGTGTCCTGGGTGATTCTTTGCACACTAAAGTTTAAGAAGCACTGGCCTTCAGCCCACTCTCTCAGCCCCTGCAATGATAGTGTAAGTCCATCAATCCCTGTATTGAATCCCTTTCTGTTTAACATGCCTCAAATTGTCCCCACACTGAACTCTGGCCGACAGAGTTGAATTGGAGTTCTAGAATGAAACTGTCAGGGTTTGAACCCCAGCTCACCACTTAATAGCCATGGGACCATGGGCAAGAGACTTTGTGTGGCACATTGTGATTTCCAAGGATAACCACAGCCTATCTCCTGCCCCACATGATCTTCTGGAGTCTTGCCTCTCTACCTTCAAGAGGCGGAGTCTATATCCCATTCCTGTGAACCTGGACAAGCCCTTGTGACCCCCTTGATCAGAAAGCCAGAGGACACTATGTGGCTTCTGGAGCTAGGTCAGAAAAATGCAATGCATTCCTCCTTGCTCTCCTGGGATATTTGCTGTTGGGGAACCTAGCTGCCAGGTCATGAGACTGTGGAGAGATACTGGTGCCCTCCTTCCACCTGCCCCCGCTGAGCCCCCAGCCGATAGTTGGCATCAACTTGGCAGCCACGTGAGTGAATCCCCTTGAAAATAGATCCCTCGGCCTCCAGATGAGGTTCTCCAGCTGATGCCACGGGAAGCAGAGACAAGCTGCTCTGCTGAGGCCCTGACCGAGTTGTAGCTTTGGCAGCAAAATAAATAACTGTGGTTGGTTTAAGCCCCTTGACTTTTGGGGATACTTTGTCACGCAGCGAAAATTAACTGATAGACTTTGTCTCTCTAAACCTTCATTGAAAGGAGATAAAAGCTCAGAGCTCACGGGGTTGGTGTGAGGTCTCATGAGATGAAGCATGCACCAGGCCATCGAAACGCTCCCTATGTGTTAGTGACTGTTATTCTGCTCCTCGGCTGCTGGTCCAGGCTGCCATTTCCCAGCATCCTTCCTTAGACATTCGCCCCTCCTGCTTTGCATACTTGCAAGATGCCCCATAGAGAACGGTAGCAGCTTCTTCGCCAAGCACCCACTCCATGCCAGGCTGTGTGCCCACGACTTTTCCAGAATCCTCACAAACATCCCGGAGGTGGGTGTGTGGGGATCGTGAATGATCCCCTATGACCCCATTCTCCTGGTGAGCAAATCGAGGCTCCGAGAGGGCAAGTGGCTTACTCAGCACCAGAGAGCTGGCCTGGCCTGTCTGACTCTGAAATCTCTGCCCCACTTCCCCCCAACCCCCAGATTAGATGTCCCTTCAGTGTCCACCTCCATCCGTAGGGGGCAGCTCTCACTTGCCAGCCCTCCCACGGGGGGATGAAAAATGCACTCCGCGGAAACACAGCAGGACAACAGTTAATTTCTTTATTGAAGGTGAGATGGGGGGAAGAGAGAGGGTTGGGTCGGGGGCACGGCCTCTCCTGCCCACATGCTCCAGGGTTTCTCTTTCTCCCAGCTGCAACCTTCCACCAGCCCTGGAAAGCCAAGGTCGGTGGGAGCTCAGGGGCGTGGGTTCAGGGAGGAAACAGGGGGTTCAAACGAGCCAGGGAGAAGGTGGGGTCAGAGGGGAGGTGGAGCCCAGGGGTCAAAGGGGAGGCAAGGCTGGAGGCGAAGGGAGGCTCAGAGGGAGGGGTCAAAAGTAAACTAGGTCTTCTAAGCCTGCGGGTGCCATGGGGTTTGTGGGGCAGGTCAAAGGTGATGGGGAGGTCAGGGGTGAGGGAGAGTTCATGTAGTTAAAGGCGGGGTTTGCGGGGTCAGAGGTGAAGCAGGGTTCACGGGAACGTGGAAGTTGGAACAGCTCAAGGGGGCTGGAGAGAAAGTGGGGCTCAAGGGTGAAAGGTCGGTCAAGGTCGGAGGAGAAGTGAAGGTCATAGGGCCAGAGGGGAAGTGGGGTTCACGGGGTGGGAGGGGGGCTCTGGGGGGTCAGAGGTCGGCAGCCTAGCAGGGGGGCGGACACGAAACGAACCGGAGGGCCCTAGGCCACCTCCTCCTCAGCCTCCTCCTCGAACTCGCCCTCCTCGGCCGTGGCGTCCTGGTACTGCTGGTACTCGGACACCAGGTCGTTCATGTTGCTCTCGGCCTCGGTGAACTCCATCTCGTCCATGCCCTCGCCCGTGTACCAGTGCAGGAAGGCCTTGCGCCGGAACATGGCCGTGAACTGCTCCGAGATGCGCTTGAACAGCTCCTGGATGGCCGTGCTGTTGCCGATGAAGGTGGCGGCCATCTTCAGGCCGCGGGGCGGGATGTCGCACACGGCCGTCTTCACGTTGTTGGGGATCCACTCCACGAAGTAGCTGCTGTTCTTGCTCTGCACGCTCAGCATCTGCTCGTCCACCTCCTTCATGGACATGCGGCCCCTGAACACCGCGGCCACCGTCAGGTAGCGGCCGTGCCGAGGGTCGCAGGCGGCCATCATGTTCTTGGCGTCGAACATCTGCTGGGTGAGCTCGGGCACCGTCAGAGCCCGGTACTGCTGGCTGCCCCGGCTGGTCAGCGGGGCGAAGCCGGGCATGAAGAAGTGCAGGCGAGGGAAGGGCACCATGTTCACGGCCAGCTTGCGCAGGTCGGCGTTCAGCTGGCCTGGGAAGCGCAGGCAGGTGGTGACCCCGCTCATGGTGGCCGACACCAGGTGATTGAGGTCCCCGTAAGTGGGGGTGGTGAGTTTCAGGGTGCGGAAGCAGATGTCGTACAGGGCCTCGTTGTCGATGCAGTAGGTCTCATCGGTGTTCTCCACCAGCTGGTGCACGGACAGGGTGGCGTTGTAGGGCTCCACCACCGTGTCCGACACCTTGGGCGAGGGCACCACGCTGAAGGTGTTCATGATCCTGTCCGGGAACTCCTCCCGGATCTTGCTGATGAGCAGCGTGCCCATGCCCGAGCCCGTGCCCCCGCCCAGCGAGTGGGTCAGCTGGAAGCCCTGGAGGCAGTCGCAGCTCTCCGCCTCCTTCCGGACCACGTCGAGGACGGCGTCCACCAGCTCCGCGCCCTCTGTGTAGTGGCCCTTGGCCCAGTTGTTGCCGGCTCCGGACTGGCCTGGAGGGGGAAGGCGAGGGGACGGGCGGGCAGTTATGGGGAGAGTCCGCCCTCAACCGCACCCACAGCCATCCTAGGAGTGGCATAAGGTAACTGTTCTCTCTGCTTCCATCCTTGCCCCGCTTCGCCCAGCAGCCAGAAGGGTCCTAAATCGAATCATGTCCCACCTTAGCTCAAAATCACCCCAGGACTCCCATCTTCCAGCACAAGCCCACCAGGCCCTGCCCTCTCTCCTCCCTCTTGCCCCCTCAGTCCCTCTGCTCCAGCTACACAGGCCTCCTCACTGTTCCTCCAGCATGCCAGACCCGGTCCTGCCCCAGGGTCTTTGCACGGGCTGTTCTCTTAGCCTGGAATGCTCTTCCCCCAGAGACCCACATGGCCCCTCTCTTATCTCCCTCAGGACTTTGTCCCCCTCAGCAAGGCCCTCTCTGATCACCCTACACAGAACGGCACCCGCTCCCGTTTCTTATTCCTCTTCCTTGCTTTATTTTTCTCCATTGCCCCAACAAACTTGTGTCGTCTTACTAATCATGATTATTGTCTGTAATCGCGCAGGGGAGCACACGCTCCAGGAGGACAAGGATGAGCGTGAGAACATCGGCTGGTATTTTTGTGAACAGGTAACATTTCTTCTCGCCCCTTCCTCTGCCTCCACTCTGGTCAGGCTCCATCGTCCCTCACCTGGACTGGCCCCTACCATGGTCTGTCCTCCCTGCAGCCCCCACCAGAGGGCGCCCAGGAGCCCTGGGTCGGCCGCCCTCCTCTGCCCACAGCCCTCCAGGCTCCCCCTCCCGTGATGCGGAGAAGCGAGTCCTCCCTGTAGCCCCCCCAGGCCGGGCATGACCTGCCCCGTCCCCTCCTTGCCCTCCCTCACTCCCTCTGCTCCAGCCACACGGGCCTCCTCGCTGTTCCTCCAACATGCCAGGCCCGGTCTGGCCCCAGGCCATTTTCACTGGCGGTTCCCTCTGCCTGGAATGCTCTCCCCCCAGGTACTCACATGGCTGACTCTTCCTTCAGGTCTCTGTTTAACGTCATCTCCTCAGAGAGAACAGTTTGAACCAGGTGGTCTGGCTCCTGAGTCAGCACTTTCATCACCACCCACCTCAGCCCTGCCTCCCAGAGGCCCGACTGGGGCCACCCATGGTCACCCTAGGAGCCCTCACATCCTTTGGCCAACCTCATTTAGTCTTTCCACATCCATTTCTTGAGCACCTATTGTGCGCCATATGCACACAGCAGCGTCATTATCTTGCTGAATCTTTGCAGAGACCAGAGATGGGAAGTCACTTGTCCAAGGTCACACAGCTTGTCCCAGCAAACTCTAGACTCCAGACTCTAAACTACCGTGCTCCAAGGAGGAGAGGTGCTGGGGTGCTGGGGGAGGGTGGAGCCTGGGGCCTGAGGCCAAGTCGGGGAGTGCAGCCAGCCTGACCTAGCAGGCCCAGAAAGGGTTTCCTAGAAGGAGGTTCATAGAGTGTGCGTGCCCCTTGAATCTGAGTGTTGCAAATGTGCTCATTGTCTTCGCATAGGCTGTTCCCTCTGTCTTGCACACTTTCTTCCCTTTAATGTCCCCTGGTCAGCCCACGTCCTACTCATCTTCAGGGCTGCAGACATTAATAATGATAAGGATAATAAAAACGACAACCAATGCTTATTTACCTTTTCCCCTGGGCTAGGCCCAATTCTAAGTTCTTTACACGTATTAACAGGTTTAAGCTTTGCAATCCTGACAAGAGTAGGTCTTTTTGTAATTTTTGTTTTAAAGGTGAGGAAACTGAGGCACACAGCGATTGAGGAGGCCACCCAAAGTCACCGAGCTCACTCAATGGCTGAGTCTTACTTATGTCTCTTCGCATCTCATCTCCCTCCACCAGGCTGTCAGCTGCAGGAGGACAGACGGCTTTGTCCAGGTCGTTCTCTGCTGTATCCCCAGGAGATACAGTAGGTATGGTATACAGGAGGTGCTCAGTAAGTGTCGAAGGCATAAACGGACAGAGGTGACATTTGCATCCGGGCAGTCTGGCTCCTGTCCATACTGTTTTATTTTATTTTAATTTTGTTGAGGAAGATTAGCCCTGAGCTAACATCTGCTGCCAATCCTCCTCTTTTTGCTGAGGAAGACTGGCTCTGAGCTAACATCCGTGCCCATCTCCCTCTACTTTATATGTGGGATGCCTGCCACAGCACGGCTTGCCAAGCAGTGCCATGTCCACACCCAGGATCCGAACTGCCGAACCCCGGGCCACCAAAGGGGAACGTGCGCACTTGACCACTGCACCACCAGGACGGCCCTTGTCCATACTGTTAAATAAAATGCCATCTCCTCCAGGAAGCCTTCCCCCCCCATCAGATGTCTCCCCTGGGCTCCCACAGCGGCCTGTGTGTGTGTGCCCCCCATCACAGCCCTGACTGCCCGTCCCGCCTCCCGCACTGGGCCCCCGCGGTCGCTGTCATCTCGGATGCTGGGGGTAGAGAACTTTCATCAAGCATTCGGAGGCGAAAGGAACGAGGGCCCACCCATGCCTGTGCTCCACGCTGATGACTCACCGAAAACAAAGTTGTCAGGCCGAAAGATCTGGCCGAAGGGGCCGGAGCGGACAGAGTCCATGGTGCCCGGCTCCAGGTCCACCAGCACGGCTCTGGGCACGTAATTTCCTCCTGCAGGGAAGCAGATGGCGGCAGCTGGGGCGAGCGCCAGGAACCAGCATCCCGTCCCCTCCCAGCCCCGCAGATGCCCCTGTGTCTTACCTGTGGCCTCATTGTAGTACACGTTGATCCTCTCCAGCTGCAGGTCACTGTCCCCGTGGTAAGTGCCGGTGGGGTCAATGCCATGCTCATCACTGATCACCTCCCAAAACTAGACAGGGTGGTGGTGGTAAGGATGGAGAGACGGGGACCGCCACCGTCAGGCCTGCCCCTGCCTCCCTGGGCGCGGGACCCCCAGCCACCTCCTTAGCTGCCACCTGCCCCCCAGCAAGGTGAATGGGGGACTTAGAGGCAAGGGGTGGAGGGGGGAGACAAGGATGAAGCAGCAAGAAGGGAGAGGTGGGGGCGGGGTGGAGCAGAGTCACCACCCCAGCCAAGTGGGCTGGTGTCAGCGCGCCCTGACTGCAGCCGCGGGGAGGGGCGCGGTCTCTTTGTGCGTGTGCAGGGGACAGAGGGCCAGCTGTGAAGCCAGCTGCGGCCAGCGGACAGGAGCCTGGGCCCCACCCCCATCGGCCTCTTTGTTCCCAGTCTGGCCTTCCCCCCGCGCCCCTCCCCCACCGTCCCCGGGGTGCTAGCCTCCTGGGGACCCCGTCCCCCAAAAGGCCCAAGGTGGGGGAGCTCTGCGGGGCTCGAGGGCTCCGCTCTGCTCTCCTCCGTCGTCTCCCCGGGCCCGTCCCCCGCGCACCTTAGCTCCGATCTGATTGCCGCACTGGCCGGCCTGCAGGTGCACGATCTCCCGCATGGCGGTGGCGCTGGTGGGGGACGCGTAGGCGGGGATGCGGATGCTGGGGCTGCGGCGGCGGGGCTGGTGGTGGACGCGGCGGCGGCGGCGGCGGCGAAGCACGGTCCCTGCGCCCCGGGGCCGCCTCTATATGAGCGGGCGGGGCCCGCGTCACGGCCGGTCGCCGGCCCGCTCCGCCCCCTGGTCCCGCCCCCGGACGGAGGGTGCGGCGGGGGCTGGGGGTGGAGGGACCTCCCTCCCCAGCAGCCTGGAGACCCCCGGGGTCGCAGGCTGGGGCTTGCTGGTGTCCCATGCGCCCCCAACCCGGGCCGTGGGGGTGAGCCCCCTCAGGCGCCGTCAGTATCATCTCCCCCTGCCCACCGCACCCCTCCCCGACCCCAGCCTGGCTTGGCGACCCGGGCTTTGCAACAATCGGGCGGGGGAGGGAGAGCGCCCAGTGAACAAGCCGCGGGGCGGTCCTGCCTCTCCTCCACACCTCCCCCCGCCGCCCCCCTCGGCGGCCCTGCCTCAGTTTCCCTGTCCGCAGCAACCCTCCCCATTCCATTTAGGTCTCATTCGCCAGAACCCTTGCATTAACTGGGAGGGCTCCTCGTGGAGCCCAGCTGGGAGCTCTGGCGTTGCGATCTGTTTTGGGGGGAGGGGTCCTCGATTTTCCTTCCCCGTCTGGGGATGCTTGTGGGAGCCGATGGCTCCCCCAGGACACCTCTGTTGGGCTTGGGGGTCCACGGCGGGTGGGGTCACCTCCAGCCTTGCCTGGGGTCGAACATCAAGGCTTAATGCAGACATAGGGCTGGATGACATGTTGGGAGGGGCTGCCCTGCTCCCCTCGGATCGGGCGCCTCTCTGCTCCAGTGTTGTAATTTATTCCAAGTCATCGCACTCCCTTCGCGTTTATTAGCTCTGTGACCTTGCTGGGCCGCTTTGCCTCTCTATGGCTGAATTTCCTCTTCTGCAAGATGGGGCAGCCAAGGATGCCCGCCCTCTGGGCCGGCTGGAACCGTCCAATGAGGTGGCCCGGTTATCAAGATGGGCCCAGTTCCCCCTCGCCGGGAATAAACGATAAATTGTAGCTACTAGGGTTACAATTATTATCGGGGGCTGGATAAAACTTCCCGTGTTGCCCCTGAACCAAAGGCCAGGCCTCTTGGGGCCACCTTCTGCTGGCAGCCTCCAGCGCGCTGCCCGGGAGCCTCCTCCTCATTCCCCGTGGCTACTGTGGGGTGGGGCTGGGGCCAGCCCGGTCCGCTCTATGGCTGGGACAACACATTCACCAGTGACCTCTTAATTTTGACCAGTGTTTCCCAACCCCGGGGGTGATTCTGCCCCCAGGGGACACCTGGCAATGTCTGGAGACATTTTTGGTTGTCGTGCCTGGATGGGGTGCATGCGTGTGCTCCTGGCATCTAGTGGGTGGATGGTGCTAAACATTGTACAGAGCACAGGACAGCCTCCGACGGCAAATAATGATCTCACCCCAAATGACAACGTCACCAAGGCCAAGGTCGAGAAACCCTGATTTGGACTTTGGCGGTTATTACCCAACGCACATGTTACAATTGACCCGTGAGGCATGGTGCCCAGATGGAAAAACAAGGTCCACCCACCCATATTAATATATATCGAAAACTCGTAAACGCTCTTCATTTTTTAATGTATCAAGAGTCAGAAAGATATAAAAGTGCAAGTGGCCCTGCTGGGAGGGGCTGATTTGGGAAAATGGGGTTCCCTGTGTCACTCCACTAGAGCGGGGCTGATGTGGGGCGTGGGCTAGCTTCAGAGAGGCGGAGCTTCTTGGGTTGCGTCTACTGGGAAGGGACCGCTCCTGGGAGAGTACAGGCCTTGCCATGGGGACCCTCTATCTTTCTCTGCCTCAGGGCATCGCTGTGTTCCCCTGATGGCCCTCAGGGGAGGAATCCAGGGTGGGGGAAGCGGGAAGAGGTTGGGGAGCAGGAGCCAGGCGGCCTTCTAGCATCTGGAGCTGCTGGGACCTGGCATCGCCCAAGATGTAGAAAGGCTGGAGATGTAGAAAGCCTTTGGGGATGAAAGGGGGAGGGGTTTGGGGTGGGCTGACCTTACCTGCACCCCGTGACTGGCCCCTCCCTAGTCTGGCCTTTGCTCGGCTCCTAACCTGGCAGGTGGAGGGCCAGGTGTACCCATGGCTCCCAGGCAGGCAGACCCCCCCCTGGTACCCAAGCGCCGCATAGCATCATCTACCCCGGAGAAAGCCATCAGGGCTCCCTGTAGGAATCCAAAGGTCGTATCAGAGGGGTGGTGCCGATAGTCCGAGATCCAGGGTGAACAGAGCCAGGGACAAGAAAAGGAGCTGGATGGTCCCCATCCTAGAGCTGGAGGGCGGGCGGGCAGCTCCTTGGAGCACTGGGAGCCAGTCACCAGGGACTCCACCCCGGGGCTGCCTTTTTGTGCCACCCCTGCCTTTCCGACCTTGGGCAGCCATGGCCTGAGGTAAGACATTCTACTTTGCCAGTTTTGTATAGAAACGGATTTCAGCCTCTATAGAGGGTATTGGCTGTGGCCTCCACAACCATCACCTTAAGAGAGCTTGATGCCATTGACCACGTGCTAGTGTCGGGAGAATGGTAAGATGTTGAAAGATTTCCCCAGCAGTGCAAGCGAGACCCTGTGCGTGGGAACCGGGGAGCCCTCAAAAAGCAGGGGCTGGGCTCCTGATTTTGAAATGGAAAACAGAAAAAAGAAAAATCTCATTTTGAAACACCGAGCTAAATTTACTTCCTCGGTACGAGCAAGAAGAATGGACAAGGGGCTGCTGTGTGCTCTAGGGAGAGACCCGGGGAAGACTCAAGATGCAAGAGAATTCCCCGAGACACACAACGTTCTGCTCGTGAAACTGCCGCCTTTTCCGGGGTCTGCAAAACTGGGGGAAGACCTGTCTCCTAGCTGTGTGTGGTCTGCCACACGGGGAGCCACACTGTCGCCCCATCTGTGTGCCTCTAGGCATTGCTGACATGCACCCCATCCCCCAACCCCCCCAGGGGACAGAGGGAGTCTGTCTTGCCTGTTATTAATCACAGTGACCTTTAAGCCAGATCTATGTGCTTCGAGTATATCAGCTTGTTTATATTTTAACTCATGAAACCACAACCCTGGGAGACGGGAGCTGTTTGCACGCCCATTTTACAGATGAGGAAACTGAGGCCGCAGGAGGTTGAATATCTCACCCAGTGTCACACGCAGTCAAGGCTGGGAATGGAGCCCTTACATGCCAGCTTCAAAGATTTTGCTCTTTTATCGCTACAGGAAGCTGAAATTATTTTGTTACTTGGTCTTAAAAAAAAAATAGGTTGGCAGTTGAATGGGTCATCTTTCAGGAAGAAAATGTTGCTGTTGTGAAGGCAGCCGGGTGACTGTCACGTGCTCTGTGGCCTGGGCCTCTGTCTGTGTCATTGTGTCTGCCCACCATGGTGCCCGGGTGCTCTGGGCTGGCTCCAGTGTGTGCCATCTGCTTCCACGAATCTGTGCTCTCTTTGTCCACTGGGTCCGTGGGTCATCAGCTACTTCCCAGAGGCTCCCTCGCTCCTCCGGCCACCTCGCCACCCAGACCTTAGCCTTACACCTCTACTGGGTCCTATTTCCCTTCCCCTTGCTCCTGGCAGAGCCCATCCCTAGGCATGGACCTAGCCTGGCACGGCTGTTTCCAGCTGCAAGGAGGGGGAGACGCAGGGTTCTGGAAGTAGCTGTTCTGAGGCAGAGATGCTGAATAAGTCTTAAGAGAAGATAGGCCCTCCCTGTTCTTGCCCTTCCAACTCTGGGAGCACACAGAAGCTCTCTGGAAGCCGTGCCCAGCGCTGCTGGCACCAAGCATGGGGGGTGGGTGGGGGGGGGACAATGGAGCATTCTCTGGCCATGCTGAGTATGTGGCCTGCCTCCCGCCAACACTCCTCACCAGATACACCATGGAGTACATCCCGAAGGAGGCGTGCTCAGAGCAGAAGGATTTCCTGGGGGATGGGGGGTGGGCAGTGCTGACATCAGCTGGGATTGGGAGCTTCCTGGGTCTCCCTCCCCGCCCACCTGCTCGCCTGCCATGGAGGACATCTTTGGGGTGCCTGGTGCAGGTGTAACTGGTCATGCAGGTACTCTGGAGGGCGGCTCTGGCAGGCAAATGGCCAGGAAGTGGGGCTGAGGGTGACCTGTAGTCCTCTTGGTGATGCTGGTCAGGGAGGAGGTGGCCATGCCACCAAACAGGAAGGCTCCCAGCTGCTTGTAGACCATGGCCACGGAGGCGCTGCTCATGGAGGCCATTGTGCTCAGCTGCAGGCTTGGGACACGGATCATCTCTCCCAGGCTGATCTGTGGGGCCGCCTTGGAGGGGGCAGGGATCGCTGCTGAGTGCTGGGGGGAGAGGCCGCAAGAGTGGGAAATCCCCAACCCTCGCTCTCAGACAGGTTGCATTTCCCACTTTGTGTAGAAAGGACGGTATGGTTTCCCACCAAGTGGGGCACAAGGGTGCAGCTTCTCATTTCATCGCGCCACCAAAATGGGCGACTTCTCCCACCGCTGTACCTGAAATGGACACATTTCCTATTTCACCAAGGCGAGGGACATAGCATCCCATCTCACCAAGGAAAGGGGTGGGACATCCCCCTATTTTATGTCAGACACAGGACTTCCTATCCCATACCTAAAGGGGCGGGACTTCCTGTTATATAAAGAAAAGAGGTGGGACATCTCCCTAGTTTATGTCAGACACAGGACTTCCTATCCCATATCTAAAGGGGCGGGACTTCCTGTTATATAAAGAAAAGAGGTGGGACATCTCCCTAGTTTATGTCAGACACAGGACTTCCTATCCCATATCTAAAGGGGCGGGGCTTCCTGTTATATAAAGAAAAGAGGTGGGACATCTCCCTAGCTTATGTCAGACATAGAATTTCCTATCCCATATCTAAAGGGGCAGGACTTCCTGTTATACAAGGAAAAGAGGTGAGACGTCTTCCTAGTTTATGTCAGACATAGGACTTCCTATCCGATATCTAAAGGAGCGGGACTTCCTGTTATACCAGGAAAAAAATGGACTTCCTCTTAAATGCCTGAAAATGGTGGGACTTCCCCTTCCACCAGGAGAAAGAGGCAGGATGTTCCCTCTGTGTTTGAAAGGGGGAGCTTTCCCAACTCCCCAGAAAAGGGGCAGGACAGCTTCCTGCTTTAGGAATATAAGGGATGAGGGCTCCCTGTCCATTGGGGGAAGGGGCTGGACTCCCTCTGCTCCAGGCCCAAGGCAGAGAGGTGAGGGTTTCTTCTAGTCTATGTCAACAAGGGGTGAGCCCTATGTCTTCCTCAAGGAAAAGAGTTCTTCCACGCCATCGAGCAACGAGATTTCCCATTTCAGTAGGAACTGGGGTAGTCCTTCGTCCTTCCTTAGGCCTACAGTGGTCAGGGCTTTCACTCTGCCAGCAAAGGGGGTGAAGCTTGCCCATGGCATGTCACCACCACGTGCGGTAAGAGTGACCAGTCCTCACCGTGAAGATGGAGATGAAGAAGCTCATGGTGATGGGGACCGAGTCCTTGATGATGTAATGGGCCACCCGGGAGGTATTTGATAATGGTGTCATTGCAAAAGAAGCCACGGATGTGGGGGGCTAGCAGACCGCTCTCGCTCAGCACGGTGGGGATGCTGACTGTAGGGTCAGAGAAGACCATGCTCATGGTGGTTCACTGAGGCTTACTCTCCTTAGGTCTTCTGGCCAGGCTGTCCTTCCTGTGTCTCCACAGCCTGGTCATGGGGGGAGGGCAGCAAGGCTGTGGTGGTGGCTCTGTGTGTCTCTGCATCTGTGAATATGTGTTCATGTGTGTATGTGCTTATGGATATCTAAGTCTATGTTACCTGCTACCTGAGTATGTCTCCGTGCATGTATGTTTCCTAGTGTGGATATACGGGTGTACGTGGATGGATGTTTCCTGGTGCGTGTGTATTTGTGCACAGCTGTGAGTCTGGCTTTGATTTTTCTTGTGTGTCTTTCTTGGTGTGTGTGAATCTTCATGTCTTTGCACATATGTGACCATGTGTTTGTGGAAGTGTGTGTGTGTGTGTGTGTGTGTATGGCGTGGTATGTGCACCTGTGGGCTCAGGGATGTACGTGAATGGAGATGTGTGTGTCTTGGTGCATGCACATATCATGCACCATGTGTATATGTGGTGTGAATAGGTGTTTGTGGTGCACACGGGTACACACCTGGATGGGTGTGCATCTGTCTGTGATCTGTGCGTGTGTGAGATTATGCAGTGTGTCCATGGATGTGTGGGTTGTGCTGGTGTGCAAGTGTGGTTCTGTCTGGGCTCTGTGTGTGTTCATGCCTATATCTAAGGCTCTGTAGCTGATTGAGCTGAGAGATATTGGTGCGAATGTTGTGTTGAGCAGGGGCCGGGGCCCCTCACCAGACATCACCATCCTCAAGTCAGGAGGGCAGGGGGGCCTGTATTCAGCAGGTGCCGGGCTCTCTGTCAGGTTCACACCCCTAAAAGCCTACCCCAGGCCTCCCACCCTTCTCTTGACTCTGTCATTCTGTCACCACTGAAGTCTGGTGGAGCTAGGCAGCTGGAACCCAGCCTCCACAGCCCCCAACTCCCTTCCTGCACTGAAAGGACAATACTAGTGTCCCAGCCTGGCCTCCCGTCCCTGGCTAGGGGGCTTTGGTCACTAGCTCTGCCCACTGGGGAGTTGGGGGGTGCTGGCATATGCCGGCCACACATCTAGACCCTAGGCAAGCTCAGGCCACACAGATACACACACACAGAGTCTGACATACACAATTACACAATACAACCGCACAGTCTGACCCAGACACACAGATTCAGATAACACACATACAGACACAATGCAACCATATACCCACAATACACAGAGGCCCATACAGACTCAGACACACACCCAGTTACATAAATGCCGTGAGATACACCCCAACCCAAATGCATAGTCACAGGTTCCCATAGACTAAGTGCACACATAGGGGTCACCCACAGTAAACACACCTCCCCCAAGCCAGTACAACACATAACACAACAACGCAACACAGAGACCCAAAGACACACACACACACAAACACATACAGATATACACAGATATGCTCTACACTCAGACCCCGCTACAGACATGGCTAGACCTAAATATAGACTCAGATGCACGCACGCGTGCACACACACATGCACAAGCACACACACACGGAGAATCATACATTCACATGGATATAAGTACACCACAGACCACCCCCAGACACACAGACACACAGATAGAACCAGGGACTCGCGAACAACATACACACAGTCAAACATACACAGAGATACACAATGCAAATAGACATCCTCCCCACCTGCAGACACACAGACAGACCCAGATACACAACTCCAAAAGACATATCGTAAATACAATTATGTGAAAGACTGAAAATAAATGGTGGAAGGGAGAAAATAAAGTCATAGGATAGTCTGAAAAAAAAAAGAAAGATGCACAGCCACATGTGGACGTCAGCACCGTCCCAGAAACACGCTGGTGAACACACAGATGTGAAGACACACGGCTCAAGTACACACACCAGGGCAGACAGCCAGCCTCCAGTCCAGCGATCCTCGGATCAAGACAGCCAGGCAGACAGACCTCGCCACGCCCCTTGGGTGTCAGGAGCGGATGGCCCAGGGGTGTCCGTGCAGGTCCCCTGGCCACAGGCACTGGTACCGGATCACCAGTTCGGGCAAGGCCAAGACCGTGCGTGGTGGGCGACGGTGTGGACCGACTGGGATCAGAACTCCTGAGCCAGGTGGGGCCACAGTGGGAGAGGAGGGCCCGGAGGGGGAAGACCCAGGTGGGCAGGGGCGGGGTCCCATTGCACTGCGGTGCTTAGACGGCCAAGGGGCGTGGCCTTCCCCAGGATGGGCGGGGCCGGTGAAGCTGAGATCTCTCTCCCTCACCTTAGTGAGGGGCCCCCATCCCACACCAGGGACTTGACGGCTTTGGGGTAGGGTCTGATTTTGTGGGTGGGGCCTGGAAGAAGGTAGGGCGGGACGAAAGGGGCAGGGCCTAATGGAAGGAGACAAAATGGCCAGAGACCCACGGGTCGTGAAGTCCCCAGGGAAGTCAGACTAGGGATGGGGATGGGTCGAAGGCTTGGACTGGGAAGAGGGTGCAGGGCTCTGGAAAGGTGAAACCCAGGAAAGGGGCGAGGATTTTACATAGGAGACGACAGAAGGGCAGAGCCTGGGGAGAGGGTGGTGCTCAACTGAGAAAGATAGAAAGTGGGTGGGGCAGGAGAGTGGGCAGGGCCTGGGAGGCTGATGGTGGGGGAAGTGGGTGGGGCCTAGGGAGATTGACCGGGGAAGTGGGCGGGACTGGAGAGTGGGCAAGGCCTGGGAGGCTGATAGATGGGGGAGTGGGCGGGGCCTAGGGAGGATGATGGGAAAGTAGGCGGGGCTAGGGAGTGGGGGGGAAGTGGGCAGGGCCCAGGGAGATTGACAGGGAAGTGGGCAGGACTGGACAGTGGGCAAGGCCTGGGAGGCTGATGGCTGGGGGAGTGGGCGGGGCCTAGGGAGGATGATGGGAAAGTAGGCGGGGCTAGGGAGTGGGCAAGGCCTGGGAAGCTGATGGCTGAGGAGTGGGCGGGGTGTAGGGAGGATGACGGGAAAGTAGGCGGGGCTAGGGAGTGGGTAAGGCCTGGGAAGCTGATGGCTGGGGAAGTGGGAGTGGCCTAGGGAGATTGACAGGGAAGTGGGCGGGGCTGGGGAGCAGACAGGGCTTGGGAGACGGGGGTCTGCCCTGGAGGGTGCAGGCCACTTTTCTCAGGGTCCCGCGGGTCAAAGTCACATCGGAGTTAGTGATAATCCTTCTGGGCCGGCGGTCTCCGTGCGGGGCATTCCAGATCTTGGGCGATTCCCTGGTGGTCATTTTCTGGCTGAGAGCCCTGGCTGGGTGGGCGGGGACCCTTCCCTCTGCGTCAAAGGCCGCCCCGCCCCGCCGGGCGCCGACCAATGGGAATCCACCTCGCCGTTCGCTGCAGCTTTTGCTGTCCCGGGAGCTGCGCGCTTAGGGCGGGGACGCGGAGCTGCACCGGTGGAGGCGGGTGAGGGTCTTTCGTTCCAATCTCGCTTCCCCGGCTCTGTCCCCGAGTCCGAGGCGCTGTCTGGTGCGGCTCCGACCGCCCTTCTCTCCGCTCCGCTTTGCATTTGAGGTCAAAGACCTGGCAGCACCTTTTCCTCCCTTCAGCCTGGACCCCCATCCCCCGACTCCGTAAAGCCCTGGACTGAGGCGCCTGGTCCACCAGGGGGCGCCCGCGGCCTCCACCGGGGCCGCTGCCAGGAAAACGGACCCAGAGGTTCTTCAAGGGAGGGAGGGACGGGTCCCCCGAAAGAAAGCCAGAGTCCCCTCTAGGGGATGGTGGATCTTGGGCGATTCGAAGGATGGGGCCTGGGTTTCCGTTGGTTGTGTTCCCTTGTACTTTTTTTTTTTTAAGATTGCCACCTGGGCTAACAACTGTTGCCAATCTTTTTTTTTTTTTCTGCTTTATCTCCCCAAACCCCGCCTGTACACAGTTGTATATCTTAGTCGCATGTGCTTCTAGTTGTGGGATGTGGGACGCCACCTCAACATGGCCTGACGAGTGGTGCCACGTCCGCGCCCAGGATCCGAACCCTGGGCCGCCCGCAGCGGAGCGCGCCAACTTAACCTCTCGGCCACGGAGCTGGCCCCTGTTCCCTTGTACTTTGTGTCTTCGTTTCAAGTGCTCTGGGTGTCTCTCCAGGTCAACCTGCTTTAGCGTGTGACATGGGTGCCTTCAGTGGTCTCTGGGTGTCTGATGTTGTGTGTTTCTGCATAGCCCAGGGCGTTTGAGTCTCTCCGAAGCTGTTTATGGGTTAGTGGGTGTGGGTGTGTCCACGTGTGTGCTCTTGTGCACCTGTGCTTGTGTTTCAGTGTGCGACTGTATGTGCCAGTTGTGTATCTCCACATCTGTTTTGGTAGGTGTGCGATTGTGTGTCTGCAGTTGTGCTTCTCGTCTCTGTGTGTTTGGTCGTATATGCCCAGAATATGTATCTCTTGTGTCCCAGTGTGTGTCCTTGTGTGTGCTTGTTGGCTAGCTTTTGGTGGCTGCTGTTGTGTATCTATGATTATGTGTTCAGTTATGTGTCTCTCTGTGTGTGTGGGAGAGTGTGAGTGTGTATCTGTCTCAGTTTATGTGATTGTATATGGGGGGTGTCTTTTGGACCCGTGTGTCTAACTGTCTGTCTGGTGGCCTCCCTGGCGGAGTCGGAGAGTCCCTTCCAGGTGGCAGCCAGCCCTGCTGGGACTTCCTCCCCTGAAGTCTGGCTTGCTTCCCAGCAGAATGAGCTGACTTCTCATGCTCTGGCCCCTGCGAGGTGTCCCCAGGGCTCCGCCCTGGTCTGCTTGGGTCTTCCCCATTCCTATGTCCTTCCACTGCCCCTTATCAGGAAAACACTATTTCCTGCCTTTGATGTCACTGGTGCTAAATTTTCCCTTCTTCCACTCAGCTCAGGCCACTGGTTTCTTTCTTTATGTGTGCACACCTGATTCTGCGCTAGGCATCAAAAAACCAAAACAATGCAAAACAGTAACACACGGAAAATGCAAGTGAGCAAAAAATATACATAGTGAAAGGACCACGTTCTCTCACCCCCGAGTCCCCCAGTTGTTTATATCCCTTCCACCAATGTGCTGTGCAGATATATCTCTGCTCTGAAACAAAAGCCGCATTCTATGCTTAGCATCCTGCATCTTTGTTTTCTTAGTTCTTAAAGATCTCTATCGAGCCCCAAAGAGATGACTCAACCTATTCCACGACTGATCGCAGAACTGATTCTGCGAGCCATCATATGACTATTTCTCTTTCGATGACTGTTTTGCTCATTTTATTTCTGAACATTTTGGCAGCAGACATTCCTGCCTGTCTATCTTTTTGCCCAGATGTCCACAGTAGTTTTTGGACACTGGTGGTCCATTCACGAGATCAACCCCTATGCACGGTCACACGGAGATGCCAAACTGTTACAGTGTCACACCACACTGCAGCAAGGATGGCTCACCCTTGAGAGCACTACTGTGTGCCAGGTGCTATTCTGGCTCTCTGTTCTCCCTGTGATCACAGTGAGGTGGTCACTGGTGTTAGGCACGCTTCACAGATGGGGAAACTGAGGCACACACAGGGGAAAGAATTTGCTCAAGATCATGCAACTAGCAACAAGCAGAGCTAGGATTTGAAGCCAGGTGGGTTGGATCTCGTGCTGTGGCTGTTCCTCAACTAGAAACACAGCTGTGCACATATGGACCCCCGTTCCTCAACCCTGAACACACAACATCGCATTGGAAACACACATCTCCAGGGCAGCTGAGTATGCACCCCAACTCTGCAAGGCTTAATTGCTCTGCACCTCCATGCCGTGCAGCATTTACACAATACTGCACAAGGGTGCACACACTCACATGCGAGCCTGGATTTTCCTGCCCTTTCCAGGGCCCAGGAGACTCGGGATCCGGCTGTTCCAGCAACTCACTTAACTTGACCACACAATCCCCCTCTCTGTATCTCCTTCCTCCTTCAACCCTTGTTAACCCTCCCACAGCTCAAGACCGATCTCCCTTGATTCTTTCCTTCCCTTTTTTCTTCTTTGCTCAGTTCTCACACCCCCATTTGGCCCCTCGCTCACTCGCTGGCTCTCTTTTTTGTGATCTTACTCAACAAACATCACTGACGTCCTCCATGAGGCTTGCCTCTGCCCTGGGGGAGCCAGAGGATCCAGGCCAGCTAAGGGTTGACACTGGGGAAGGCCGCATATGGGATGGGGGACAGTCAGGAACCCAGAGAGAGGAGATGAGTTTTGCTAGAAAAAAATCAAGGCATACCTCCCGGAGGAGGCACCTGTTCCCTGGGCCTCCGAGTGGGATAGGGGTGCTCTCCCCTCCAACTGCTTCCTGCCCAATGGCTCTCTTGAGCCCTGTGGTGGGGAGGGTGAGGACCCAGCCCACGCTCGCCTTGGGGAGACAGCTGAGTACAGAGGTGTGACTCCACAGAACGTGGGGGTGCTAGAAGGATGATGCTGAGAGCTTTATGGTGGGTGGGGCCACCTGGCTCATATGTGCCGACCACAGCAGCGCGTCATGGTGCTCCCTGGCTGCGGCCTGAGCCTTCCGCGGGCTGCTAGGCCTTGTTTCCCCTCGGTCGAGGGGGCGTACAGAACTCTGCCAAGCCTTTCGGAGGACAGAGAGCTGTTCAGAACAGTCGCTGTGAGTCCCCGGCTAAGTGACTTCAGCTTTTGGAGTCTTGGTTTCTGCATCCCCATTTTGGGGGTGCTGGTGTACCAGAGATATAGAAAAGATTCAGTGATCATAACCATGCCAGCTCACCTTTATTAAGCATTCACTACATGCCTGGCTCTGCCCACAGCAAGCTCTCAACCACTCTTTGAGATTGACTGTTATTCCCATTGAACAGATGTGAGCAGTGAGGCTCAGAGAGGTGAAGCAGTTTGCCCAAGATCACACAGCAAGACATTTGAGAACTGAAATTCAACATTCTAGAACAGAGGTGGCAAATATTTTCCTGAAAGGGATCAGAGAGTGTAAATACTTTTGCCTTTGCTGGCGAGACAGTCTGTGTGGCAGCTACTCCACTCTGCTAGAGTATTGTATATGCAAATGAATGAGCATGACTTTGTGCCGATAACATTTTATTTATGGAAATGTGAATTCCATATACCTTGCAGAGGTCATCAAATATTCTTCTTTTGACTTTTTTTTCCAGCCACTTAAAGCCAAAACCAGTCAAAGGAAAAATTCCTAGTTCAAGAGCGGTAGTTCACTGACGTCTGGAGCCCATGCGGTTAACTATTATGCTAGATTTCATTGATTCATTCATTCCTCGATGATTATTATTGAAGTCTGCAATTTTCTAGGCACTGGCGGTCGAGTGGGAACGTGACTGACTAGGATGCTTCTCTTCAGCAGTTAATTTCGTGGTGGAAAATGATTGTAAGCAAGTAAGCGAATGAACAAAAATATTTTAGATGGTGGAAACTGTTAGTAAGGAAATTTGATGGTGTGACCAGGACCTAAGGGAGCGACACTTTCATTTTTGTCTTTTTGGCTCTCACCTACTGTATGGCGGGGCTGAATAACCAACAGATTGGCTGGTGGCCTGTGAGCTTCTTGGCAGCGTGATAAAGCAGGGGAGGGTCCTTTGGCCTCAGCATCTTTAAGTCTTTCTGCCTCGTTGGTCAGATTTCTTGGGGGCGGGGGGAGTCTTTCTCCATGCCATCTTCTAGGTCCTGGATGCTGAGTGAGGATGAGGGTGGAGGTACAGGAATTTTCAGCTCCTGCATTCAAATTCACAATTTTGCTTAACATTCCTGCTTTCTACCCTACACACCACTCATCAAGCCACGCTGTGGTGGCGTCCCACATACAAAATGGAGGAAGATGGGCACAGATATTTGCTCTTCCACAATCCGCCTCAGGCAAAAGGAGGAAATTGGCAACAGGTGTTAGTTCCGAGCCAATCTTCCTCACCAAAAAACAAAACAAAACAAAAAACAAAAACAGAAAAACCAAAACCGGACAGCTCTTTTCCACCCTGATGGAAAGAAGAGCTGGTGCGGCTATTGGGTAATTACTTTCAGACAAGTCTTCTATTTTTAGCTGCCACCTACCACACTCTCTTTCGGAGCTGGTGGAGGTCACTACTACCCCAGTCTTCACCGGTATCGGTGGTAGGATTCTGCTAGGAAAATTTTTCTGGCTTTCCGCCCTGCTGGCTTCCAATTTTGGTTTAGGCTTGACAACAATGACTTAACTGTCACTGCAATGGGGTCTCAGGAGACAGTGAAAGTAGACGCTGGTGCCCAATTCATCGTCTTCACCTAGAAGGGCGGTCGGAACGGAGACGTGAGCGGCAAGAGGGTGTCTGTTGGCCGCCCGTCTGGGGAAAGGACATCCCAGGCAGGGGGACAGCAGGTGCAAAGGAATAACCTTGGTACCATGCAGTGAGTTCTATAACTTGAGGGAGCCTGAGAACCTTCTGGAACGTTCATTCAAACAAAGATCCCTGTCAATAGGTCTAATTTAAGGTGCTAGAAATTTGCATCGTTAATAAGTCCCCAGGCGATGCTGGCTTGGGGCTCACGCTTTATCAACCCTTCTGATAACGGAAGTACTTAACACCTGTGTATCAACGCTTTATCAACCCTTCTGATAACGGAAGTACTTAACACCTGTGTATCAACGTCATCATGGCTTTCTCCCGGTAATCCCCCAGCGAGGCCTGATACAGGATCTACCACAGGGCCAGCATCCATACTTGTTTAGTTGAACCAAAATTCCCCCACATTTCCTGGGCTGCTGGCGGAGGGTTGACATCGATTGCCTGGTCCGCCCTCCAATTTTCCAAAGGGAAAGTAAGACCTTGAGAGAGTCAGGCTGTGGGCCAGTATCCACCTGGGTGGTCTAGGCAGAGCAGGGCTTCTGCGGGAGGCCAGGACTTTTCCAGGGCTGTCCATCTCTCAATCTAGGGTTGCTTCCTCTTTTGGGGCCAAGTTTTGGCCGCTTCTCTGCCTCTCCTCCTCCCCGCCCCCGCCTCCACCAGGGGAGAGCAACGGGAAGTTTGAGTTTCCTTTGCCTCATTCAAGACTGTCCCTTTCCTGCGAGGGGAATTTCTCCACTTGGACTCTCCAGCCTTCTGCTTGTGGGGTCCAAAGGGGGCTCCTGACGGGAAGTGTCTGGGTGGGTGGGTGTGGGCAGGCCTGGGAAGGCCCAGGGGTCCTGGAAAGGTGGGGGAGGGTGGGGGGAGGACTGAGCATGGCACTCAGGGTTCCGCTGCGGGGCTTACGCTCCGGAGGAGAAGGGGTTTGTCCTCTGAAGACCCCTTTGCAGAAGTGCTGGATTTTGGGGCTCCCAGGGGGAGCCCCAGTGATGGGGGGCTAGGGAGTTACAAAGAGGGGAAAGAGACAAAGAGAGTCACAGAGACTCAGAAAGTGAGAGTCAGAGACATAGAGAGACAAGGAGAGACACAGAGAGACAGAGACAGGGAGGGTCAGAGACAGAGTCACAAACACAGAAACAATGAGGCAGAGGGACAGAAAGATTCCTGCGACCCAACGCAGAGACAATCAGTAGAGACAGAGCGAGACACGCAAGAGAGAAAAGGAAAGACACAGAATTACAAAGGGGCACCCCAAGGGACAAAGAGGAGGAGACGGAGAGAGAACTGGGGAGACGGGTAACTAGTCGAGACCAAGGGGAAGCAGTGCGCCAGAGCACGGAGGGCGAGAGGGAGAAAGGAGACGGAGAGCTGGAGAAATCCAGAGAGAAAGTCAGGGAGAGTTCGGACGGAAGGTGGAGGGGGCTGGGCGGGGCGCGCGGGAATGGACCAGGCGGGGCGCCCGCATCCCCACCAGCTCCGCCCCGGAAAGCGGGGCTTCCGGATTCGCTATAAAGCGAGGAGCACCCGACCTTGGCTCCAGCCCCTTGCCGCCGGCCATGGTCTCCAACACCAGCGCCAACCCGGATCCCGAGGCCCAGCGGTCCCCGGCGCCCCCGGGCCGCGCCTGGCGCTCGCTGCCCTGGGCGCTGAGCGCCGCGCTACTGCTGTTCGCCGGCGCCTGTGCCTTCTGCGCGGTCCGCGCCTGGGCTCTGCCCGGCGCCCCCGCCTCGTCCGGCCCCAGCCCGGGCCCCGCGCCCAGCTCGAGACTCCCCGAGGTCCCGGAGCTGCCGCCGGACGCCAGCGCCCGCCTCCCCAACACGCTGCAGGTGAGACACGCTCCGACTTGGGCCTCGTGGGGAGACCCCCTATTCCCCGTCTGGGACCCTTTCTCCATCCCGCACCCCCGGGGCCAAGGGTGGAAGGACCCCCCGAAGGCTCCTTTTCTTTATCCAGGACGTCAGGGGGCGCCCTTTTCATCCCACACCCCTGTGAAAGCCCATCTGTATCCCGGGCCTCAGAGGGGACCCCTTTCTCCATCGCGGAGCCCGCGGCGCACTTCTCCGAACTACTGAGGGGACTCCCGGAGAGCCTCAGTTTTCTTCCGGACCCCTGGGGTCTCCCCTTTCCCTCCCAAGATTTCCCTGTTCCAAGGGCCACTGGAGGGAATCTGTCCTCTTTTCCCTCCGGAATCCTCCGTGTGCTGTCCTTGCAGACGGCACGGGTTGGGGCTAGCTGGGCTGCCACCTTCGGGTGTGTGTGTGTGTGTGGGTGTGTTCTTTTGGAGGGGAGCGAAGGCTCAAGGTCTGCGCAGACCCCGGGGACCCCCCCCCCCCACTTTCCAGGGGATGCAGGCGCGGGAAGGGGGAGCTGCCACTCACTTTTTGCCTTTCCTCCCTCCGCAGGGCGTGTTCGCGCAGCTGGTGGCTCAGGATGGTGAGTGTCCTGCGCTGTTTCCTACCGCCTGGGTTGGAGGGGGGGGGGCCCTAAGGAGGAGTCCCGGGAGAGGGAGACCCCCCCAATCTGACCCTTTCTCCCCTCTCTCTGAAAGCTGTCCCCGCTCTTCTTTGAACTCTGACCCTCTCTGGATGTCCTCCTCCTCTGACCCGCGTCTGTGCCCACCTCAGACCCGGGCTCTCTCAGATCCCGCCGCGCGCCCGTCCAGAGATCCGGGGCCTTCCCGCCATCCTCTCTCACCTCCTCCTTCCAGAGTCCCTCCCCTAACTCCCTTCATCTCCCCTTTCTTGAGACGCTCCCCCCCCACCCCCTTCCCCCTGCCTTTCTCCTTTTTGGAGACCCTCGACTCCATCCCTTCCCCTCCCCTCTACTCCTCCGCTTTCTAGAGACCCTCCTCCCCACCCCTCCCCCTCCCTCTTCCTCTCTTACAGACACCTCTTCCCCATCCTCTCTTCTCCTTCGGGAGTCCCCTCCTCCCCCCCTCTTCCTGTCCCTTTTCCTTTCTCAGTGTTCTCGCAGTTCTCTCCCCCCCGCCCCCTCCCCAAAGTCCCCTAGTTTTCCAATCCTTCCTCACGAAATTTTCCTCCTTCGTGGCAGCCTCCGGGACCCTCCCTCTGACCCCTCCCCCAGCCTGCCTCCCTCCCCTCCCCCGCTCCCCCATCACCCACACCTCCGTCTCCAAACCGCCTCCTTCCTTCCATCGCTAGGAGTCCTCTGACCCCCTCCCTCAGCCCCTCCCCCGTCAGACTCGCCTCCCTCCTTCTGCATGGCATCATTGCATCTTCTCTTGCTCACCTCCTTTCTGCTTTCCTGGGTCCCAGGGATCTCTCCCTCTGTCCCCTCCTCTCCCCACCCTCTCTTTTCCTCACAGTCCTCTCTCGAAAGCCCTTCTTCCTTTCTATCCCCTCTTTTCATTCCCCAGCCCCACCTCCCCCTGGGAACCTCTTTCCTCCCTCAGAGACCCCTCCCCACCTTTGCTCAGAGCCCCGTCCGCATCCCCAGGGCTGCATGCGCCCTGTCCCGCTGCCACGCTCAGTGCACCCTCCTTTCCTTCCACAGTCAGGTTGACCAAAGGGCTCCTGCGCTGGCACAGCGACCCGGGCCTGGCAGGTGTGTCCCTGGCACCTGGCCTGAGCTACGACGAGAGCACGCAAGAGCTGGTGGTGGCCGAGGCCGGCGTCTACTATGTCTTCTTGCACCTGGAACTGCAACGCGTGGTGGCCAGCGCTGGCTCCGGCTCGGTCTCCGCTGCTCTGCGCCTGAAGCCGCCGCGCACTGGGGCCGCCGCCCTGGCCATGACCTTGGACCTGCCACCTCCCTCCTCGGGTGCCCGGGACTCGCGGGCGGTCGGTTTCCGGGGCAGTCTGTTGCATCTGGGCGCCGGCCAGCGCCTGAGCGTCCACCTGCTGAACGTCCACCTGCCCGCGGCGGCTGGGGCGCCCCCTACCTGGCAGCTTGTACAAGGCGCCACCTTCTTGGGCCTCTTCCGCGTGGCCCCCGCTGGACTCCCCTCACCGCTGCCCACGTGACACCGGGCCTGGGTACCATCCTCTGGATGGAGACTGAATCCTGTCTGCCTTTGTTGGGGCCCCTGTCGATGGGGCCCAGCTACTCTACCTCACCAGGCCGGGCAGGGACTTCCTGCTGCTCACCCCTCCTCGAGGACTCTGCAGATCACTTTATCACCCCTGCCTCATTCTTGGTATTTATTCTGAGCCTGAGCTCAGATGGTGTACTTTATATTAATCCATTCGGTTTATATTTATTGAGCGTCTGCCACATGCTGGGCACTGTGCAGGGCTAGAGAAACATCAGCCCCCCCCATCCTTATTTATGTTAATATATGAGAAATAAAGACTCATTCCCAGCCCCCCTATGGGATTCACGGGCTAGCTTTTGGGGGTCTGCGTAGCTCTATGCTGTGTGAGCTTCATTCATTCATGCAACTTTTACTGAGCAACTACTGTGTATCAGGCACTGTTTTAGGTGTTGGGGACACAGCTGTGAACAAGAGAGACAAAACCCCCAGCTTTGGCCAAGCTGACAGTCAGCTAGCTGGCTTGACACTGATTGTGTGCAACCCCTTGTGTCTGGGCCAGATGGGAGAGCATGAGATAGTGCAAAGTACTGGATAATAAAATATTTATAAACCTAATGACCACTCTGTATTGACTATTTATTTACTCTGTGCCAGACAATGTGAGTTATCTTGAGACTTCATAACTACCCTATGCCTTCGGGATTTTGTTATTTATTCTCATTTGTGATTTGCCTCTGTCGTACCTGGTTCTGGAAATCCTGCCTAATGCTGTTCTGCAGGACATTGATGGCCAATGTGCGTTCAGTGACATCACGCTGGCCACTTACAATTGGCCATGGTGAGTATTTACACCCTGGGAACCAAGTCAAGTGATTTATTGTTTCTTGATCGCCTATATTCAAAGTGCTGGAGAAAGGGATGTTATTATGGAGATCAGACTTAAAAGTGTGTCTTGTCTGTAGCTGTTGCCTTGTGAATAGCACATGAAAAAATTGAGGAAGTCCTCATCTAGAGTTTTCAAACCATCATCTGATTTAGCAAAGAAGTGCCTCATGTCATTGACAAGCAAGTGAATACGGACATCCATCTTTGTTGTTCCATTTCTTCTTAGTCTTTAAGGAAAATATCAACCTACCTTCACTCGTTTGTCAGTTGCAATTACAGGTGGGCTCTGGGGACAAAAGGAGGAACAATCAGAAGGCCGTCTGTGAGAATCAGTTGATTGTATGGAATTTGCAATGCAGAGTATTTCACGTTTTATTTTTGGAAATTGCGTCCTACACATCACTTATGCCAATAAATTTGTTTCCCCCCCCCCTCCACCAGAGAGAGCTGGTTGTTAAACATTTACCAGCACACCACTGTCCCTCTTTATCTCCAGATGGGGCCAGTTCCCCCAGCCCCATAATTTCCCTGCCATGTGGCTCTTCTGCCCACTGGCCCATATAAACCAGCTGGACTTAGCTCCTTACAGACATAGGACAAAAGGGGCTGGGGTGGACAGAAATCTCCATGGAGCAGGGGACCTTGATGGGACTTAGGAAGGATGGGGATGAGGGAAGCAGAGGTGAGAGAGCTTGGCCTGCACTGGCGAGACAGGAGTGTATGGGATGGGAAGTGAAGATTTCGATGTGGAGGTAAATGTCATTTGCCTGACCCATCGCTACCCCTTCTCAAAGGGTTTCTTCCCTACTCCCTCTTGAGTGGGCAGAGCTGACACTGAGCTGACACCCATGAGTATGGCCATACCGGTCATTAAGTTATTAAACTAGCCCCATACTAGTTGGCAAGTGCCCGTTACTCCCCGTCCCCATTGCTGGAGGCTTCCTCTGGACCCCTAGGATGGCCCTGTGACCCAGCATCCAAAGCCTTAAAAGCCAGTGCACCTGCGGGGTTGATGGAGGCAGAGTGGTCCTGAGAACTCTTGGTCCAGGGGCCAGCGTCAAATCTGATTGGTCAGTGACTGGCTACACTGTGGTTGTTGCCTGTTTTGCATAGCATCCTTGGCACCAGGTGATGCTACTCCTCTGGTGCAGCTGATTGGACCGGGGGGACGCATGATTCAAGCTGGGCCAATCGGATCTCCTCTGCAGGAATGTGGGCAGGTCTGGCCTCAGAGACGGTATTAGTCAGGAATGGGAAGGTGTATGTGAGAGATAAGCGTGGAATGTCCCATGTGCAGAGAGAGAGGAGAGGAGGAAGGCGTGCAGGAATTCACAGATGAGACCACAGAGCTCTAGGGAGACCGAGGAGCGACCTAGTTTCTGACCTGCCTCTTCCCAGTGACATGAGATACCTATGCATTAGTTTCCTATGTCTGCCCTAACAAAGTGCCACAAACTGAGTGGCTTAAAACAACACACATTTATTGTCTCACAGTTCTGGAGGCTGGAAGTCCAAGATCAAGGTGTCAGCCAGGCCATGCCCTCTGCAAAGGCTCTAGGAAAGAATCCTTTCCTGCCTCTTCCAGCTTCTGGTGGGTGTTGGTAATTCTTGCATGCCTTGCAGCTAGCTGCTTCACTCGCATCTCTGCCTCCATCCTGTCGTGTGGCCATTTTCCCTCTGTGTGTCTCTGTCTGTTTCTCTTCTCTTCTTCTTATAAGGACACTGATCATATCGGATGCAGGGCTCACTCAACCCCTGTATGCCTGCTTCTTAATTCAATTAATTATATCTGCAAAGACCCTATTTCCAAATAAGGTCACATTCTGAGGTTCCAGGAAAGATGTGAATTTTGGGAGGACACAGTAAGGATGCTTGGGCCCCATAATGTAGGATATTACCAAGACCCAAGGTGTGCAGATGGAATTCTACAATAGTGACAATAACCACGGTTGACATTTATTCATGCTTATTGGTCCCACACACTGACTGCTTTTCAGCGACTCCATCAGGTAGGTATGATTCCATTTTTAGCCCCAGTTCACAAGCAAGGAAACTGAGGCCCAGGGAGGTCAGCCCAAGTCACACAGCCAATAACGGGTAGAGTGACTGGCAGTGTGAATTCTACAGCTGGACTTCCTGCAACCCTGGTCACTTCCAGGCGACCTCATAGAATACACAAAAATTTGGGTTGAATTGTGTACCCCTATTTGTATGTTGAATTCCTAAGCCCCAGGACCTCAGAATGTGACTGTATTTGGAGATAGGGCCTTTACAGAGATAATTAAATTAAAATGAGGTCATTAGACTGGGCCCTAATCCGATATGACTGGCATCTTTGTCAAAAGGGGAAATTTGGAGATGGACACGCACATGCAAACACAGGAAGAACGCCACGTGAATGTGGAAATGACCATCTAAAGATCAAGGAGTCGGGCCTGTAACAGATCTTCCCTCACAGCCGTCAGAAGGAGCCAACCCTACCAACACTTTGATTTTGGGCTTCTGGCCTCTAGAACTGCAAAAAAAAAAACAAAACAAAACATTTTCTGCTGTTTGAGCTGTCCCATTTGTGGCACTTTGTTATGACAGCCCTAGCAGACCAATACGGAAGGTTGCAGAAGTTGATACCTTTAATATACCCTCAGCGCACAGTGCCTGGCTCTTGATAAGCACTCAATAAATTTTGACTATTATTAGAGGGACCCTCAAATATACAGAAATGATGTTACGAAAACACAGGGATACAACTGGGATGTTGAAAAGTTGATCGACAAAGCCAGCAATAGAGAGACAGTATGTAGTGAAAATAGGAGGGTGCGCTAAGGAGTTGTAACAAAAAGAAAACAATGCAAATGCGGAATTCTCAAGTAGTGACACACCAATATTCAGACGGAGTTCTACAATGACACACGGGTGTGTTACAAAGAAGCAACAGTTCACAGAAGAGGGGGTTACGATGACACAACTGTGACGTTGGGAAGACACCCTTGCCAAGATGGGGTTTACAAAGTAACAAAGGCAATTACACCAAGATGAGGTGTTGTAAAGACAAGCACAGCTTCATAATCCTGCATCCACGACTCTAAAAATCCCCAAACAGAAAAATTTGCATGACTCCATTGGAAGCCCAAATTAACCGAACCCGTGTGAATGTGTTTATGGTCGTTACTTATTCCTGAGCCTGAATACTCATATAAGCAGGGATATGAATATGCTTGATTATTGAGTGCTATCCTAGAAGCTCTTGGAGGGGCTAATATACTCCTCTTGTAAATTCTGGATTCCAAAACACGTCTGGTGTCTGGAGGTTGGGATCAGGCAATGTGGACTTGTATGAGGGATTAGCATGTGAATTAAGATCATTTATAAGACGTAGGGGTGTTATGGCGCCATGATGCGCCCACACCATCAGAGTGGGTGTACTCCTCTGGAGGGGGCGTTTCCAGTCTGAGGTTTCTCAGAGGGCATTTCCCAAGCCCTTTTGTCCAATCCTTCTGCAAAGGGTCAAGGCTGCTTCTCGTCCCTCTCTTGCTACCCACAGACTCTGGCTTGGTCTACTCAGGAAACTCCTGCTGCCCAGGATGGGGATGAGTCTGGAGCCGCTCTTAGCTCCTCCCATCCCAGCATCCCTGTAGGATGAGTCTCCAACGAGGGAGGCAGAGCGGAAGAGCCCCAAGCCTTGCACCTGCTTCTCATGTGCGTGTGTGTGTGTCGAGAGCAGTACAGTGAGGAAGACATGGAGATAGGTCTGTAGAGCATAGTTCTTTTTTTCAATTGTTCTAAGGACACTTCACATGAAACCTACCTTCTTAACAAAATTTTAAAGGCACAGTACAGTATTGTTAACTTGGGCACAATGTTGTGGGGCAGATCTCAAGAACTTATCCATCTTGTATAACTGAAACCCTGTACCCGTTGGACAACAACTCCCAGTTTTCTCCTCCCCCAGCTTCTGGCAACAACCATTCTACTCTCTGTTTCTATGAAGTTGAAATTTTAGATACTTCATATAAGAGGAAGCATGCAATATTTGTCCTTTTGTGACTGGCTTATTTCACTTATCATAACGCCCTCCAGGTTCATCCATGTTGTGGCATTTGGCAGCATTTCTTTCTTTTTTAAGGCCAAATAATATTCCATTGTATGGATCACCACATTTTCTTTATCCATTCATCTGTCAATGGACATTTAGGTTGCTTCCATATCTTGGCTATTGTGAATAATGCTTCAGTGAACATGGGAATGCAGACATCTCTTTGGGATCCTGATTTCAATTCTTTTGGATATATGCCCAGAAGTGGGATTGCTGGATCATGCAGAGCATGCATTTTAGAGTCACGCAGAGCTGAGTTCAAGCCCTGGTTCTGCCAGTGCTAGCTAAGCTGTGCATCATTGGGCAAGTGACTTTATCTCTCTGGGCCTAGTGTCTTCAATTGTAAAACTGGAAAAAATTTTGTGTCTCATGGTCTCTTGGGGGTATTAAGTCAGCTAAAGGGTTAAATAGCACAGTGCCTGGCACTTGATTCAATACGTGGAGCTGATGTTATTATTACATCGATAGGGTCATGGAGAGATGGCATCTAAGGTCTGAAGTGCATCAGGTTAAGAGAGGGTTTGGGGAAGTGAGTCCTAGGTAGTGAGTTCTGGCACGTGCAAAGGGCCAGAAGTAGGAGAGTGATTTGAGTGGTGTGCGATGGGGATAAGGGAGTCAGCCCATGCAGGCTCATGGATGCCAGCCCAAAGCTTTATCCTGAAAGCAACGGAGTATTATGAAGACAAGAAACCAGAGTAGCTTGTTAGAACTAGATCGATCTGGCAGGGGTGAAGAGTTTGGATGGGAGGTAGAGTGGAGACAAAGAGGCCCATGGAATTACCCAAGTGAGAGATGGTGGGAGGTTTGGGTTGGAGTGCTGGCTTTGAAGATGGAGAGGCAATGAATGCATACAAGAAATAGACAATAGAAGGAATAGGCATTGGCCGTACTTTGAATATGGACAAGATGGAGAAGAGGGGGTGAGCCTAGACTTTTGACTCATACAACTGGATAGAAGGTGGAAGCATTTACGGATTGGGGATCCTGGAAGATCATAGGCCAGCTTGGGATATGTGGACTTTCCAGGTGCCATTGAAGTGACCATGTGGGAATATTGAGTCGATTCTGTAGCTATGAAAGCTCTTTGGCTGGGATGGAAATTTGAGAGTTGTTGCTATATTTATAGAATGAACGTTTTGGGCAAGGATGAGATCTCTTAGAAAAACAAGTAACAAGGTAGCAGAAAAGAGGGTCTGAGATGAAGCCCTGAGGAACTCCAATATATGTAGTTTCCGTGGGAGGTCAGGTATGCCCAAAACCCTGCGAAGTGGCAGCCAGACAGGAAGGAGGAAAGTCGGATTCCAACGACTCTGTTTCGAGAAGGAAGTCGTGGTCATTGGTGTCCGGTACTGCTGAGAGTCAGTTGAGATGGAACTGAAAATATTTACCGGATTTTGAATCATCAGAATCACGAGTGATTTTATAAGAGCTGCTTTCAGGGGCGTGAGTGGATCAAGTTGCATCAGAGTGGTCTGAGAAACTAGTGACAAGTGAAGAATTTGAGATTGCCTATAGAGACAGTTTTATAAAAAAAATAGTTAATATTTGGAAACAATTTCAGATTTAAAGAAAAGTTGCTTGAGTGACAAGAGTACCAAGAACACCCCGATATCCTTTATCCAGATTCACCAGTTGTTAATATTTTGCCCCGTTTGCTCTGTCATTTGCTGTCTCCCCTTCCTTCCTCCCACCATGTTGTGAATGTAAATTGGAATCGTTCATTTAAGATGAGTTAGGCAAGATGAGGATGACTAAGAATGAAAGCAGAGGGAAGCACAACCTGAGAGGCTGGGGCAGTTCTAGGAAATTCCAAATGTAGCATGAGTGGATTCAAGAAATGGGAGGAAGTTTTGGGGCATTTATCAAGGTGATTACATAGAAAAAGACATGGAAGGTGGGTGAATTCGCTTTACCCTATTCTCTGGTCCATCTTTTAAACAGATCCAACGATATATTTCACCCTCAGGCTAAATCAGTGGATATAAAATGTCAGGTTACCAGTATTCCTCTCCTGAGTCAAGTTCTAGTAAATAGCACAGAGGAGAGAACTGGAATTTTCAAACACAAAAATGAGCAGACAACAAAGTATTGCCAGGCGTGTGACGAAATCAACACCATGAACGAGACATTCCGAACTCCACAACCGCAGAAAAGAACCGATACCTGAAGAAACAGAGCTAATACAACAAACAAAAGACCCCAGAATAGATTTAACTCATTTCCCTAGAAAGGTTTTATATTATTTTAGGTTGAGAGATATTTAAAAGCACCAATAATAAAATCTGTTAGGACACTCCTTGAAATCTGAGTAAAATCCTCCATTATCAAGCTTTCAGGGACATTATGAAAGTTTAAAGATTAAATACCGTTGCTCATTAAAGTTTAAAGATGTCAAATGTGCAAAGGAGTTGACTCGCCAGAGAGAGATTAAAGAATTCTTTTTCATTCACTCATTTATTTATTCAACACATGTTTACTGAAGGTTTTTAATGTGCCAGCATTTTTGTAGGTGCTGGCAATAAGGGTAAAGAAGAGAGACTTGGGGGGCCAGCTCAGTGGCCGAGTGGTTAAGCTCATGTGCTCCACTTCAGTGGCCCGGGTTTGGATCCTGGGCACAGACCTACACACCGCTCATCAAACCACGCTGTGGGGGCTCTCACATAGAAGAACCAGAAGGACTTACAACTAAGATATACAACTATGTACTGGGGCTTTGGGGAGGAAACAGATGTTAGCTCAGGGCCTATCTTTATCACCACAAAAAAAAAAAAAAAAAAAGGAAGAAAGACTTGGTGTTCTCAGGTGGTTTAATTCTGGAGTTGGTAAGCTGTAGCCCATTTTCTGTTTTTGTAAGTGAAGGTTCATTAGAACACAGCCCTGATCATTTGTTTATATATTTTCTGTAGTTGCTTTCAAGCTACAGCGGCAAAGTCGAGTAGCTATGACAGAGACTGGATGGCCCATGACACCTACAAGGTTTACTATCTGGACCTTTACAGAAAAACGTTGCTGATCTCTGTTCTGGATAATCCCTAAATACAATAATTTTAAATTGTATAAGTGCTTAGTCATGGTTCTCCAGAGAAACAGAACCAATAGGATGTGTATATATAGATAGAGATTTATTTTAAGGAAATGGCTTACGCAACTGTGAGGCCTCGTCAGTCTGAAATCTACAGGTCAGCCCAGCAGACTGGAGACCCGGGGAAGAGTGGATGTTGCCGTCTCGAATTCAAAGGCCTTCTGGGGGCAGAATTCCTTCTTCCTTCCAGAAACCACAGTTTTTTTCTCTTAAGGTCTTCAACAGATTGGACGAGGCCCACCACATTATGGAGGGTAATCTACTTTATTCAAAGTCTACTGATTTAAATATCAATCCCATCTAAAAAAACACCTTCACAACAACATTTAGGATGATGTCTAGCCAAATATCTGGGTGTCCTGGCCTAGCCAAGTTGACACATAAAATTAACTATCACAAATGTTATGAAAGAAATATACAGGAGGATGTCCTAGAGAGTGAAGGAGGTCTGTTTTTAAATAGTGGCCTGGGCTATCTTCTCTTAGAAGGAAACAGATGAGCTGAGATTTGAATGATGGCAAAAATTCAGCCAGGGGAATATCTTGGAAGAAAACATTCCAGGCAGAGGGCACAGCAAGTGCAAAGGCCCTGAGGTGGGAACAAGCCAGGTATGTTAGGGGAACAGAAAAACCAGTGTGGTTAGAGGGGAGTAGTGAGGTGGATAGTGTTAGGGAATGAGGTTAGAGATATTATGAGGGCCTCCTGTGTGAATTTAGGAGCATAGACATTTTTCTACCTTCAGTATAAAGCCAGTGGAGTATTTTAAGCTAGGACTGTGGTGGAGAAATTGGAAGCAGGAACACATTTGGGAGGCTGGTGGAGGCTTTTAGGAGAAAGATTTTGTTGACTTGGGCTTGCATGGTGATTGTGCAGCTTGATAGAAGTGGAGAAATGTGGGCAGTACTGGTTAGCATTAGGGGCTGCTTCAGTGACTTTAAATGGATTTCCATTACCCATAGAAAAAAAACTCAGCTCCTCACTTCAGCCCATAAGATCTTGCCCCATTTTCCCCTTTCACCCCCCTGACCTCACCTCCTCCTACGCTCGCCCTCAGTCTCTTCCAGCCATGATGGGCCTCTTGGCTGTTTCTATACATGCCAGGTATATTCCTGCCTCAAGGCTTCTGTTCTGGCTGCTCCTTCTGCCTGGAAAACTCCTCTCTCAGATCTTCCCATGTAGATTGCTTTTCATCATTTAGTCCTCAGCTCCAAAGCCATCTCCTTACTTGATACCCAATTTAAAAGAGCTCCCCCATCAATTCACTATTCATGACTGGCTCTGTTTTATCTTTTTAGTGTATACCAGTTACACAATGCTACATACCAAATCCCTCCAACTTAGTGGCAGAAAACAACAACCATTTTATTATGCTCAGGGATTCAGTGGGTCAGGAGTCAGGGCAGGGTAGAGTGGGAATGACTTATTTTCTTCACCACAATGTCTAGGGCTCAGCTAGGATGATTCAGATAGTTGGAGGTGACTTGAATTACTGGCAGCTGGAATCATCTGGTAGCTTGTTCACTCACAGGTGTGTTTCACCCAAGCTGGATGGTGTGAAGGCTCAGCTCAGCTGGGAGTATCAAATGATGCACCCACCCTTGTCTTCTCTATGTGACTTGGGCTTCTTGCAGCATCATGGGCTTGCCTTGCAGCTGGATTCCAAGAATGAGGAAGTGAAAGTCTCCAGAACAGTTCAACACTATACTCAAAAGTCACTTTCACCTTCTGCTGTTGAGCTAACCTTCTTCAGGGCCCTCCCAGATTCAACAAGTGGAGAAATTGGCTTTGGAGGGGTAAGTTCCAATCGCAGAAAGGCCTGTTGGCATGGGAGATGTTATGGCGGTCATCTTTGGAAAACACCATCTGCCATACTACCCTGAAGAGTTGTTAGGAAGATTTAATGAGGTGATTCATCTTGTTGTTCTAGGAGGTGACAGAGTCTAGTATGTAGGATGAGCTTTCGACCAGCTAGACCAACCTTTGACTTGCTAGAGTGTGTGTTCTGTGAGGGCAAGAATTTCTGTTCACTGAAGTTCACTGGTGAATCCCAGGCAACAAGAACAGTGCCTGATGCATCTCAATAAATATGTGTGAGTAAGGAGAAAAACATCAAGCTCGAGCACTTCAGGGTGTCACCCTAGGGAAAGCAGACAAGAGGCTCTCAGTGCCTGGACTGGCTTGCAGGACCGAGAGAAGGCATTGAATCTTAAGAATCCACCCCCACCCCCCAAGAGGGAACACAAAGTGGGGAGTGTGCACATCCAAAGAAAAAGTCTGAGAAAGCCTCAGAATCCTTAATTGGGCTGACTAGTGAAGGTATTTCTCTCCTGAAGCCAGTCAGTAAAGATTGGAGGAGGTGACTCCATCTACAAATGTGAAGATATCAATGCAAGACTTCAAGGAAGCATGACACCTCCAAAGGGACACAATAATTTTTCAGTAACCAATCCCAAAGAAATAGAAATCTACAAATTGCGCAACAGGGAATTCAAAATAATTGTTTTAAGGAAGCTTAGTGAGCTACAAGAGAACAGAGATAGAGAATTCAATGAAACTGGGAAAATAATACATGAACAAAATGTGAGGCTCAACAGAGAGAGAGAGAGAGAGAGAGAAAGAAAGAGAGAGAAATCATAAGAAGGAACCAAACAGAAATTCTGGAGCCGAAGAATACAATATTTGAGATGAAATAATTCGGTAGAGAGCATCACGTAAGACTTGATCACGCAGAAGAATCTGTGAATTTGAAGACAGGTAATTTGAAATTATACAGTCGGAGGATAAAAGGGAATGAAAAAGATTGAAGAAATCCTATGTGAAATACAGGACACCATCAAATGAAACAATTTATGCATTATGGGAGTCCCAGAAGGAGAAGAGATGGAGAAAGGGGGAAGGAAGCTTATTTAAAGAAATAGTGGCTGAAAACTTCCTAAATCTGGGGACAGATTGGACATCCAGGTACATGAAACTCACGGATCCCCAAACAGATTCAACCCAAAAAGGTCTTTGACACGACACACTATAATCAGATTCTCAAAAATCACAAAGAGAGAATGTTGAAAGCAGCAAGAGAAAAGAAACTCATTACATACAAGGGAGTTCCCAGAAAGCCATCAAAAGGTTTCTCAGCAGAAAACTTGCAGGTCGGGAGAGAATGCGATTATGTAGTCAAAGAACTAAAAGAAAAAACTACAAACCAAGAATAATTTACCTGGAAATGCTGTCCTTCAGCCTTGAAGGCGAAATACAGGCTTTCCTAGACAAACAAAAGCTGAGGGAGTTCGTCACCAATAGAACTGCCTTACAAGAAATGTTAAAAGGAATTCTTCAAGCTGAAGTGAAAGGATGCTAATTAGTAACATGAAAACATGAAAATATAAAACACACTGGTAAAGTTAAGTATATAATGAAATTCAGAATGCCTCAGTACTGTAATGTTTGTATGTAAATCACTTAACTCTAGTGTAAACGTTAAAAGACAAAAGTATTAAACACAGCTATAGCTACAATGATTTGTTAATAGATACACAATATAAAAAGATGTAAATTGTGATATCAAAACATGAATATGGGGGCCGGCCCTGTGGCCTAGTGGTTAAGCTTGCGCACTCCACTTTGGCAGCCCAGGATTTTGCTGGTTCGGATCCAGGGCGCGGACATGGTTATGCTCATTCAGCTATGCTGAGGTGGCGTCCTACAGGCCACAACTAGAAGGACCCACAACTAAAAATATACAACTTTGTACTGGGGGGAATTGGAGAGAAAAAGCAGGAAAAAAACCCATAAATATGGTGAGGGGGAAGTAAAAGAATAGAGTTTTTTATGCGATTGAAGGCAAATTGTAATCAGCTTAAAACAGACTGTTATAAAATGTATCATGTAAGCCTCATGATAACCACAAAGCAAAATCCAATAGTAGATACACTAACAATAAAGAGAAAAGAATCAAAGCATAGCGCTAAGGAAAATCATCAAATCATGAAGGAAGACAGTAAGAGAGGAAGAAAGGAAGAAAGGAACTGCAAAACAGCAAGAAAACAATCAACAAGATGCCAATGGTAAGTCCTTACCTATCAATAATTACTCTAACTGTAAATGGACTAAATTCTCCAATCAAAAGACATAGGGTGGCTGAATAGATAACAATGAAAAGACCCATCTATGTGTTGCCTACAAGAGGAGGGTATAACAATTATAAATATAATTGAACATCGAAGCACCTAAATATATTATGCAAACATTTAAAAGTCTGAAGGGAGAAATAGACAGCAATGCGATAATAGTGGAGGATTTTATACCCCACTTTCAACAATGAGTGGATTATCCAGACAGAAAATGAATAAGAAAACATTGGACTTGAACTATATTTCAGCCTAAATGGACCTAACAGAATATTCAAGATATTTCATTTAATAGAATAGGTGAAATACACATCCATTGTGCATAATCCACATTGTCCTCTAGCATACACAGATAATTCTCCAAGACAGATCATATGTTAGGCCAAAAAATAAGTCTTAACACATTTAAGAAGATTGAAATCATATCAAGTACCTTTTCCAACCACAGTGGTATGAAACTAGAAATTGGTAATGGGAGGAAAATTGGAAAATTCACAAATATGTGGAAACTAGTTAACACACTCCTGAAAAACCAATGATTCAAAGAAGAAATCAAAAGGAAAATATAAAAATATTATGAAATAAGTGAAGATAGAAATATAGAATACCAAAACTTATGGGATTCAGAAAAGCAGTTCTAAGAGTGAAGTTTATAGGGATAAATATTTACATTAAGAAGAAAGATCTCAAATAAACAACCCAACTTGGCATCTCAAGGAACTAGAAAAAGAATAACAAACTAAGCCCAATGTTAGCAGAAGGAAGGAAAAAACAAAGATAAGAGAGAAATAAATGAAACAGATGAAACAGACACTAGAAAAACAATAGAAAAGATGAACACAAATAAGAGGTAGTTTCTTTAAAAAGACAAACAAAATTGACAACCTTTATCTAGACTGACTTAGAAAAAAAGAGAGGAGACTCAAATAAATAAAATCAGAAATGAAAGAGGAGACATTATAACTGATACACAGAAATATAAAGGATCCTAAGAGACTACTATGAACAATTGTATGTTAATAAGTTGTATGTCTTAGAAGAAATTGATAAACTCCTAGACACATACAATCTATCAAGATCGAATCATGAAGAGATAGAAAAATCTGAGCAGACATCCTGTCAAGATGGCAGCGTAGGCAGACTCTGAACTCACCTCCTCCCATGAACACAACCAGGTTACAACTATTATTGGAAAAATTGCCCCTGAGAGAGAACTGAAAACTGGATAAAAAGAACCCCCACACCAAGGGTAGTCTTGACCGAGGCAGAAAAGGCATAAATTCTTTTCTGGAGAGAAAAAAAGCCACCTCCATGAAGCATGGAGCTTCACAGCCAGCTAGGAGCAAACCTAAGTTATGCAGCCCTCCCTGGAGGAGTGGGGACCTGAGTGGGGACACATTCCTGCTATAAGTATCCTTTGGACTCAGCACAACTGAGACAAGTCTCATAGTATCTGGCTTTGCTGGCTATTAACTGCAACAGGGAGACCCCCAGAAAAGCTATCCGACATAAGTTGAAAAACCCAGCTCTTATAGGGCCCATGCCCAAATTCACCCATCTCAGAAAGCAATCTAAAATCACCAGAAAGAAAGGTGCACAGTCCTTTGGTGAAAAGAGATTCACCTGGTAGGCTCTGGGTGCATCTCAGTGAGAGGTGAGACCTCCCCAGGGACTGAGACATTGGCAGTGGCCATTGTAGTGACCTAGTACAGGTGTGCTGACACAGATGCTGGCAGGCGCCATTGGAGTTCTTCCCCTGGCTTGTTAGCCCAGGGGTCTGCCAGACCCACTAGAACACTGATTTAATCCAGCCAAGCCAGGGAAGGCGGCCTACCCTAGGGACTGGCCCCACCCAACAGCAAGCCCTCAGACTACTTTTTGGCCTGCACAGACTGGGTGCCTGGATCCTCTGCAGGCAGGTGAGTGAGTCCACCTCTGTGTGGCAGGGCCTGCATGAGGAACAGATGGAGTAGGGGGGGCATTGGTGGAGAATGTGGGGGCTTCTGCAGTGGGGCAACTGGGTACACTCCAGGGGTTCAGGAAGTATGCATAAGCCAAGACTGTGTTGACAGTGTGTGGACCTGTGAGGAGTGGGGCTTATCAGTGGCAGAAAATTTGTGCTTCTCAAACAGTCACATAGGGGATTGGCCCCACCTTCCAAAGCCTGAAACAATTGGGTGCTCTTGTGCCTGGGGCCAGCCCTACCCAGCTGCAATCCTGAGAGAGCTGACAACAGCCTTGCAGGCCTGAGGCTTATAGCAACTGTAAGTAAGCCTCTGAGCCTGACAACCAGACATGCTGGGGGCCTACTCACTCCAGCATGCAAATTGCAACAGAAGTGTGCTATTAGACATTGCAGCCTACTGTGCTGGGGCTTCCCCAAGCCACATTTACAAACAGTTGGCCAGGGAGGGAAAGCCTAGCCTGCCTGTGCACCTGCAGCAAGAGCAACCCAGCACAGCAGGCCACATGTAACCCACACAGGGATCACTCCTGGGACATTTGGAACTGGTGACAAGAGGGAAGCAAACTGCTGGGCCTCAAAAGACATCTCTGACATAAGGCCACTTCTCTAAGATCAGGGGACATAGCTGACCCACTTAATGTGTAGATATAAGCACAGAGAAAGAGGCAAAATGAGGAGGCAAAGGAACACATTCCAAGCAGGGGAACAGGACAAAACCCCAGAAAAAGAATGAAATTAAACAAAAATAAACAATCTACCTGACAAAGAGTTCAAACAAAAAGTCATAAGGATGCTCACAGACCTTGGAAGAAGACTGGATGAACACAGTGAGAAGGTCAACAAAGAACTGGAAAATATAAAAAAGAAGCAATCAGAAATGAAGAATACAATACTGGAAATGAAAAATTCACTAGAGGGACTCAATAGCAGAGTAGATGATACAGAAGAACGGATCAGTGAGTTGAATGAATGACTAGAGGGAATCATCTGAGATGGACAGATAAGAGCAAAAAGAATTAAAAAACCGAGAACAATCTAAGGGAACTCTGGGACAATATCAAGCACACTAACATTTGTATTATAGGTGTCCCAGAAGGAGAAAAGAGAGACAAAGGGGGCAGAGAATCTATTTGAAGTAATAATAGCTGAAAACTTTCCTAACCTAAGGAAGGAAACAGACACCTAAGTACAGGAAGCACAGAGAGAACCAAACAAGATAAACACAAAGAAGCCCACATCACACCACATTGTAATTAAAATGTCAAAAATTAAAGTAAAGAGAGAATCCTAAAAGGTGCAAGAGAAAAGCAACAAATGACATACAAAGGAAACCCTATAAGGTTATCAGCTGACTTCTCAGTCAAAATCCTTCATGCTAGAAGGGAGTGGCACAATATATTTAAAGTGCTGAAAGGAAAAAACCTACAGCCAAGAATACTCTTCCCAGCAAGATTATCTTACAGAAAGGAGAAAGAGATAAAGACTTTCCTAGACAAGCAAAAATTAAAGGAGTTTATCACTAAGAAAACAGTTCTACAGGAAATACTAAAGAGACTTATTTAAGTGGAGAAGACAAGACCACAAAAAGGAATAAGAAAGTTATTTTTAAAAAGGCAATAAAATCACTGGTAAAGGCAAAAATACAGTAAAGGGAGCAGATCAACCACCTATGAAGATCATATGAAAGTCAAAAGACAAAAGTACTAAAATTACCTATTCCAATGATGAGGGTAATAAATACACACACACAAAATAAGAGGCTTGATATGATATCAAAAACAAAATATGGGAGGAAAAGAGTAAAAGAGTAGAGCTTTCAGAAAGAGGTCAAATGAAAGAGACGATCAACTCAATACAGATTGCTACATATGTAGATTAGCATATATGAATCCCATGGCAACCACAAACCAGAAAATCATAGTAAATACACAAGTAAGTAAGAGGAAGGAAGCCAAACATATTATTAAAGAAAGCCATCAAACCCCAAGGGAAGAGAGCAAGGGAAGAAGAAAGGAACAGAGAAGAGCTACTAAAACATCCAGAAAAAAGTAAAGAAATGGCAATAAGTACACATTTATCAGGCTATGGACCAAATGTCAATGGACTAAATGCTCAAATCAAAAGGCATAGGGTGGCTGATTGGATAAAAAATAAGACCCATATATATGCTGCATACAAGAGACACACTTCAGACCTAAAGACACTCACAAACTGAAAGTGAAGTGATGGAAAAAGATATTCCATGCAAACGGCAAAAAAAAAAAAAAAAAAAAAAAGGAAGCTGGGGGGCTGGCCCCGTGGCCGAGTGGTTAAGTTCGCGTGCTACGCTGCAGGCAGCCAGTGTTTCGTTGGTTCGAATCCTGGGTGCGGACATGGCACTGCTCATCAAGCCATGCTGAGGCAGCATCCCACATGCCACAACTAGAAGGACCCACAACGAAGAATATACAACTATGTACGGGGGGGCTTTGGGGAGAAAAGGGATAAAAAATAAAATCTAAGGAAAAAAAAGGAAGCTGGAGTAGCAATACTTAAACAAAATAGACTTTAAAACAAAAACTGTAACAAGAGACAAAGAAGGGCACTACAGAATGATAAAGGGAACAATCCAACAAGAAGATATAACACTTGTAAATATCTATGTACCCAACAAAGGAGCACCTAAATATATAAAGCAATTATTAACAGACATAAAAAAGGAGAAATAGACAGTGACACAATAATCGTAGGGGACTTTAACATTCCACTTACACCAATGGATAGATCATCCAAACAGAAGATTAACAAGGAAACATTGGCCTTAAATGACACAGTAGACCAAATGGACTTAGTAGATATATATAGAACATTCCATCCAAAAAACACAGAATATACATTCTGTTCAAATGCTCATGGAACATTCTCCAGGATTGGTCACATATTAGGCCACAAAACAAGTTTCAATAAATTTAAGAAGAAATAATAGGAAGCATCTTTTCTGGCCACAAAGGTAGGAAACTAGAAATCAACTACAGGAAGAAAATCAGAAAAGCCAGAAGCTCAGACCAGACATGGGGGCCTAGGGGACAGGAACCTAGCTCCCCAAGTTTGGGACAAGGAGTGAGGGGGCAGTTGTGGTCACTGTCTTACAGTCTCAAGGAAGTACCTTCCTCATAACACCCAGAAAAGTGTCCTTGAGGAGGTGGGCTCACTTGAGCCCCTTGACAAGGCACCCCCTCCATCCTGGGGTCTTGCTTACCAAAGAAATAATGACTAAAAAGCCACTGAGTGTCCAGGCCTCATTTACCCCCCTCTCTGTGCCATCCCCTAGGGCCAGGGTGCTGTTAGGGTGGTCAGTGGGGGCCTCTGGAGGCATCTAGGGGAGACACAGGGGCATATGTCCTTGGGGAAGCTGTCTTATGGCTCTGGGCCTCAGTATCCACCTCTGGGCAGTGGGCAGCAGCCAGGGAGAGGGCTGTGGGGGGTGGAGAGAAAGGAGGCCTATATAGGACAGTGGAGGGAAGTGGAGATTAAACAAAATTCTACTGGACAGCTATTGGGTCAATGATGAAATCAAAGGTGAAATAAAAAAATACCTGGAGATAAATGAAAATGAAAATATGACATGCCAAAATTTATGGGATAGAGAAAAAGCTGTTCTAAGAGGGAAGTTTATAAAAATTCAGGCCTACCTCAATAAACAAGAAAAATCCCAAATAAACAATCTAACAGTGCACCTAAAGGAACTGGAAAAAGGAGAGCAAACAAATCCCCAAATCAGGAGAAGGAAGGAAATAATAACAATCAAGTGGAAATAAATGAAATAGAGACTAAAATAACAATGGAAAAAATATCAATGAAACCAAGAGCTGATTCTTTGAAAAGATAAACAAAATTGACAAACCTTTAGCTAGACTCACCAAGAAAAAGAGAGAAGCCTCAAATAAATAAAATCAGAAATGAAAGAGGAGCGATTACAATGGACAACTCAGGAACACAAAAGATTATAAGAGAATACTCTGAAAAGCCATATGCCAACAAATTGGATAATCTAGAAGAAATGGATAAATTCTTAGAATCATAGAACCTTCCAAAACTGAATCAAGAAGAAATAGAGAATTTGAATAGACCAATCACCAGTAAGCAGATCAAAACAGTAACCAAAAACTCCCAAAAAATAAAAGTCCAGGACAAGACGGCTTCCCTGGTGAATTCTACCAAACATTCAAAGAAGACTTAATACCTATCCTTCTCAAACTCTTCCAAAAAATTGAAGAGGAGGGGAAGCTTCCTAACTTAATATGAAGGCAGCATTACCGATACCAAAACCAGACAAGGACAACACAAAAAAAGAAAATTACAGGCCAATATCACTGATGAATATCAATGCAAAAATCCTCAACAAAATACTAGCAAATAAAATACAACAATATATTTAAAAGATCATACACCATGATCAAGTGGGTTTCATTCCGGGGATGCAGGGATGGTTCAACATCTGCAAATCTATCAACATAATACACCACATTAACAAAATGAAGAATAAAATCACATGATCATCTCAATAGATGCAGAGAAAGCATTTGACAAGATACAGCATCCACTTATGATAAAAACCCTAAATAAAATGCGTATAGAAGGAAAATACCTCTACATAAGAAAGGCCATATATGACAAACCTACAGATAATATCATTCTCAATAGAGAAAAACTGAAAGCTATCTGTCCAAGAACAGGAATCGGACATGGATGCCCACTTTCACCACTCTTATTTAACATAGTATTGGAAATCTTAGCCAGAGCAATCAGGCAAGAAAAAGAAATAAAAGGAATCCAAATTGGAAAAAAGAGGTGAAATTGTCACTATTTGTAGATGACATGATTTTATATGTAGAAAATCCTAAAAAATCCATTAAAAAACTTTTAGAAATAATAAATGAATATAGTCAAGTTGCAGGATACAAAATCAACATACAACAATCAGTTGCGTTTCTATACAATAATGAAGTAGCAGAAAGAGAAATTAAGAATACAATCCCATTTACAATTGCAACAAAAAGAATAAAATACCTAGGAATAAACTTAACCAAAGAGGTGAAAGATCTGTACACTGAAAACTATAAAACATTGTTGAAACAAATTGAAGAAGACACAAAGAAATGGAAAGATATTTCATGCTCCTGGATTGGAAGGATTAACATAGTTAAAATGTCCATACTTCCTAAAGCTATCTACAGATTCAATGCAATTCCTATCAAAGTCCCAACAACATTTTTCACAGAAATAGAGCAAAGAATTCTAAAATTTATATGGAACAACAAAAGACCTTGAATAGTCAAAGGAATCCTGAGAAAAAAGAACAAAGCTGGAGGTATCACACTCCCTGATTTTAAAACATATTACAAAGCCATAGTAACCAAAACGGCATGGTACTGGCACAAAAACAGACACACAGATCAATGGAACAGAATTGAGATCCCAGAAATAAACCCACACATTTATGGACAGCTAATTTTAGACAAGGGACCCAGGAACATACACTGGAGAAAGGAATGTCTCTTCAGTGAACGGTGTTGGGAAAACTGGACAACCACATGAAAAGAATGAAAGTAGACCATTATCTTACACCATATGCAAAAATCAACTCAAAATGGATTAAAGACTTGAGTGAAAGATCTGAAACTGTGAAATTTCTAGAAGAAAACAGAGCAACTACGCTCTTTGACATCGGTCTTAGCAGCATTTTTCAAATAGCGTGTCTGACTGGGCAAGGCAAACAATAAAAAAAATAAACAAATGAGACTTTATCAAACTAAAAAGCTTCTGCACAGCAAATGAGACCATCAACAAAACGAAAAGGCAACCTAACAATTGGGCAAAGATATTGGCAAACAATATATCAAACGAGTGCTTAATATCCAAAATATACAAAAAACTCTTACATCTTAATGATAGAAAAACTAACAACCCAATTAAATAATGGGCAAAAGATCTGAACAGACATCTCTCCAAAGAAGATATACGGATGACCAACAGGCACATGAAACGATGCTCAACATCGTTGAGTACAAGGGAAAAGCAAATCAAAACTACAATGAAATATCACCTCACTCTGGTCAGAATGGCTATAATTAACAGGACAGGAGAGAATAAATGTTGGAGAGGATGTGGAGAGAGGGGAACCCTCATACACTGCTGGAGGAGGTGCAAACTGGTGTAGCCACTATGGAAAACAGTGTGGAGTTTCCTCAGAAAATTAAGAATAGATCTACCATATGATCCAGCTATCCCATTGCTGAGTATTTATACAAAGGACTTGAAAACACAAAGGCATAAAGATACGTACACCCCTATGTTCATCACAGCATTATTCACAATAGCCAAGACTTGGAAGCAACCTAGGTACCCATCAAGGGACGAATGGATAAAGAAGATGTGGTATATATACACAATGCAATACTATTGAGTCACAAGAAATGATGAAATCTGATCATTTGTGAAAATACGAATGGACCTTGAAGGCATTATGCTAAGTGAAATAAGTCAAAGGGAGAAAGTTAAAGATAGTATGATCTCACTCATAAATAGAAGATAAAAACAGCGACAAACAAACACATAGCAACAGAGCTTGGATTGGTGGATACCAGGGGGAAGGGGGGAGGAGGAGGGTGAAAGGGGTAATTAGGCACATGTGTGTGGTGACAGATTGTAATTGGTCTTTGGGTGGTGAACATGATGTAATCTACACTGAATTTAAAATATATTACGATGTACACCTGAAATGTATATAATGTTATAAACCAATGTTACCACAAAAAAGAGAAAACCTGAACAGACCAATTCCTAGTAAAGAAATTTAATCAGTAATCGAAAGTTCAGGACTATATGGTCTCATGGGTGAATTCTTCCATACATTTAAAGAAATATTAACATCAATCCTTCTCAAACTCTTCCAAAAAATTGAAGAGGAGGGAACGTCCCCCAATTCATTTTATGAGGCCTGTATTACTCTGATACCAAAGCCAGACAAGGAAAAGAAATGTATAGACCCACATCCCTGATGAAAATAGCTGCAAAAATCCTCAACAAAACACTAGCAAACTGAATTCATCAGCACATTAGAAGGACTGTACACCGTGATCAAGTGGGATTGATCCCTGGGATGTGAAGATGGTTCCACATATGCAAATCAGTCAGTGTGATACACCACACTAACAGAAGGATGGACAAAACTTCTTCAATAGAAACAGAAAAACATTTTACAAAATTCAACATGCATTCGTGAAAAAAAGCTCTCAACAAATTAAGTATAGAGGGACTGTATCTCAACATAAGAAAGACCATATATGACAAGCCCGCAGCTGGAGGTCATTCTCAACGGTGGAAAGCTGAAAGCTTTTCCTCTAAGATCAGGAACAAGATAAAGTTGCTCGCTCTCCCCACTTTTATTCAACAGGGTACGGGAGATCCTAGCCACAGCAATTAGGTAAGAAAAAGAAAGAATGCCACAACTAGAACGACCCACAACTAAAAAAATATACAACTATGTACTTCATGGATTTGGGGAGAAAAATCAGAAAAAAAGGCTGAGCCAGCTCTGATGGCCTATACGTTGTTAAATTTCGGCACTCACCACCTCGGTGGCCTGGGTTCTCTTCCTGCTCACAGAACTACACCACTCATCTAGCAGTTGATAGAAGAGCTAGACTGACCGACAACTAGGATAAACAACCATGCACTTGGGGCCTTGGGGAGGAAAAAAAAAGAGGAAAATTGGCAACAAATGTTAAGTCAAGATGAATCTTTCCCTGCCAAAAAAAAAAAAAAGGAGAGAAATTGAAGGCATCCACGTCAGAAAAGAACTAATAATGTCTCTGTTTGCAGATCATATGATTTTATGTATTGAAAACTTCACCAAAAAACTGTTAGAACCAAAAACAGATTTAGTAAAGTTGCAGGATACAATAGCAATCTCCAAAAATCAGTCACTTTTCTATACACTAATGAACTATTTGAAAGAGAAATTAAGAAAACAATCTCATTTACCATAGCATCAAAAACAATAAAATACTAGGGCCAGCCTGGCGGTGTACTGGCTAAGTTTGCATGCTCGGCTTTGGCGGCCCGGGGTTTGCTGGTTCAGATCCTGGGCATGGACCGAGCACCTCTCATCAAACCATGCTGTGGTGGTGTCCCACATAAAGTAGAGGAAGAATGGCACAGATGTGAGCTCAGCGACAATCTTCTTCATAAAAAAAACCAAAAACAAAAAAAATAAAAAACCCCACAAGAAACAACAAAATACTTAGGAAAACTTACCAAGGTGGTGAAAGACATGTACAGTGAAAACTATGAGATGTTGAAGAAAGAAACTGGAGAAGACACATATAATTGGAAAGACATCCCATGTTCATGGATTGGAAGAATTAATACTGTTAAAATGTTAGTATTACCCAAAGTAAACTACAAATTCAGTGCAATCTCTATCAGAATTCCGATAAAACTTTCCATAGAAATAAGAAAAACAGTACTAAAATTCATATGGAACTGCAAAAGACCCCAAATAACCAAAGCAAGCTTGAGAAAGAAGAACAAAGCTGGAGGCATCACACTTTCTGATTTCAAACTATATTACAAAGATACAGGCATCAAAACAGTATGGTACTGGCATAAAAACAGACACATAGAATAATGACACAGAATAGGGAGCCCAGAAATAAATCCAGGCATTTACTGTCAACTAATCTTTGACAAGGGCGCCATGAACACCAATGGAAAGAGAATAGTCTCTTCAATAAATAGTGTTAGGAAAACTGGACATTTACATGCTAAAGAATGAAACTTGACCCCTATCTTCTACCACTCACAAAAATTGACTTGAAATGGATGGAAGATTTAAATGCCAAGACATTGGTCTTGGCAATGATTTTGGATATGACACTGAAAACACAGGCAATGAAAGCAAATATGGACAAGTGGGAGTACATCAAACTAAAACGCTTTTGCTCTCAAAGAGAACAATCAGTAGAATGAAGAGGCAACCTATGGGATAGGGGAACATGTTTGTGAGCCATATGTCTGATAAAGGGTTAATTTCCAAAACATATAAGGAACGCATACAACTCAATAGCAAAAACCCAGATAATCCATATAAAAAAATGGGTGAAGGACCTGAATTGATTTTTTTCCGAGGAAGAGGTACAAAGGGCCAACAGGCACATGAAAAGGTGCTCAGCATCACTAATCATAGGGAAATGCAAGTCAAAACCACAGGAGATATCATTTCACACCTGTTAGGATGACTTTTATTAAAAAAAAGATAATCGTTGAGGAGGATGTGGAGAAAAGGGAAGTCTTCTATACTGTTGGTGGGAATGTAAATTGGTGCAACCACTATGGAAAATAATATGGAGGCTTCTCAAAAAACAAAAAATAGAACTACCTTATGATCCAGCTATCCCACTTCTGGGTCTATATCCAAAGGAAACGGAATCAGTATCTTGAAGAGACATCTGCACTCCGGTGTTCATTGTATTATTCACAGTTGTGAAGATATGGAAATAACCTAAATGCTCATCAATGAATGAATGGGCAAAGACAATGCAATATATATATATATATTTCACATTTATATATGTATAATATATACATAATATATGTGTAATGGAGTATTATTCAGCCATAATAAAGAAGATAATCCTGCTATTTGTGACAACATGGACAAACCTGGAGAACACTATGCTAAGTGAAATAAGCCGTACAGAGAAAGACAAACACTATACGACTGCATTTATATGTAGAATCAAAAAAATAAAAAAGAAGTCAAACTCAGAGAAACAGAGGAGAACAGTGGTTGCCAGGGGCTGGTCAAAGGGTACGAACTTTCAGTTAGTTGAATAAGTTCTGGGGATCTGATGTACAGCACCGTGACTATAGTTAACCTACTGTATTATACACTTGAAATTATACACTTGAAAGCATTCTTACCACACACCACAAAAAGGTAGCTATGTGAGGTGATATACGTGTTAATTGACTTTTTTGTGGTCCTCATTTCATAATGCATAGGTATATCAAATGATTGTGTTGCACACTTTAAATATATACGATTTTATTTGTCAATTATACCTCAGCAAACCTGGGGAGAAAAAGTCCCTTTAAGTTATAGTTGCTCATTTGGACAAAATACTAGGTCTTTCAACTGCTTGCCTCCATCTCTGTTTGCCTCCCTAAAAAGTTGACTGGGGGGATGGCCTGGTGGCAGAGTGGTTAGGTTCACATGCCCTGCTTCAGTGGCCTGGGGTTCGAGGTTCGGATCCCGGGCATGGACCTACACACTGCTCATCAAGCCATGCTGTGGTGGCATCCCACATACAAAATAGAGGAAGAGTGGCGCAGATGTTAGCTCAGGGACAGTCTTCCTCACCAAAAACAGAAAGAAAGTTGGTGTTAATTCCCCATCTTAAAGAAGTATGTGCTTGAATTGAATATAATCACAGACACTGATTCTGCAGACAGTACTACTTAAGCTATTATTTGTGAATATCTAAACCTATTTAGGAGGAAGAAAAGGAGTCAGGCTGCATTTTGGAGATTATCAGATGATACAGATTGCTGTTTGGATTTTTCTTCTTTGGAAAAAAAAAAGATTCACGGAATATGCTACTATCAATATTCAGACATGAACCTGTTTATGGTCAAAAGTATTACCAGAAAAAATTTTGTTCAGGTCAGCATTGTCTGCCTAGGTAAATATTTTGCTGTCTAATATAATGAAATGTTTTCTTCTGAAGATAAAATAATTTATAGTTTTAAGATAAGCTTTCCTCTTTCTAATATTGAAGAAAAAATCCAGCCTTGCTTTGACGGATCATATCTGGGGGATGTGTACTGATCAAGTGAAATAAGGCTTGAGATTGTTACAATCCATGTCATGTTTGTTTAGATGGTGTTTTGAGAGTCGACTCAAACTGTATCTTTTTCCTTCATAAAATCAAGCAAAGCTATAAAAATGGGGAGTCAGCAGTTGAGTCACGGTCCAGGAAAAGTAAGTTCCTACTGATAGCCACATCCGTCCAAAATCTAGAGACTCTTCCACCTTGGGACCACATAAAGGGTGATGGATGCCACTTCCATTTTTGTCTTATTTCCACCACACCTAATAAACGGATTGTGGTACTTTCCTAAAAATATGCGGGTGAAGAAATAAATATGCTGAACCCTGACTCTGCCATGTGGGGAGAGAGACAGACCAGAGCAGAGAAAGGGGGGACACGAGGGAGGAGAAAGGGGGAGAAGGAAGCCAGAGATGAGAGAGGGAGGGGAGAGAGGGGAAGGGTCAGGAAAGGAGAGAGAAGATGAGAGGAGAGAGGGACCGAGGAGCACCAAGGCACAGACCTATGAGTGGAGAAGTCATTTTGGAATTGGATCCTTCAACTCCAGCTTCTCCAGTAGGTACCCCTTGAATCAGAGATAAACCTCACAGTCAAGTCCTTGTCAAATTCCTGACCTTTAAAATTTTAAGCAAAATAAACTTTTTTTCTTTAAAAAGCCAGCACTTTTTAGGGTACTTTGCTGTGTAGCAGTAAGTAAACAAAACAGTTGTGGGGATACCACTCTTATTCCACCAACAAAGAAGCTGAGATTAGGAGCTTTATGAAGGAATTTACCCAAAGTGGGGGCTCAGGGTTTGAACCCAGATTGTTTAACTCCAGAGCTCGTCATTAAACTTCCCCCAAATCTCTAGATGAGTAATTCTCAACTGAGGATGTGCTGTTTTGTGATCTATAAGAAATATATAAATTTGGTCATTTAGGTGACCAAGATATCATTCTCATATATATGTGGTTTTCATCCAGAGTCCATGGCTCACAGTTTCCAAAACCCTTGGAATTTCCTAAGTGATGAGAACAATAAGGTTGTCTTTTTTATGTGAATGAGGTGACTTTTGGAAAGCACCTAAGGATCAGAGCTGGTGCCAGTGGAGCCAACCATGAGATTTAGAGAGTTGGAATTTCAGTCCACTCCTGACCTCCGGGGAAAGGAGAGGGATGGCAGGTGGAGTTCAAATGCCAGGGGTCAACGATTTAATCAATCATGTCTACATAATAAAGTCTCCATAAAAACCCAAAAGGATGGGGTTTGGGGAGCTTCTGGGTTGGTGAACACATGGAGGTTTGGGGAGAGTGGTTCACCTGGAGAGGCCGTGGAAGCTCTGAGCCCCTTCCCACATACCTTGCCCTACGCGTCTCTTCCCTCTGGCTGTTCCTGAGTTCTATCCTTTTACAGTAAACTGGTGATCTAGTAAGTAAAATGTTTCTCAAAGTTCTGTGAGCCACTCTAGCAAATTAATCAAACTTGAGAAGGGGGCTGTGGGAAGCTCTGATTTATAGCCAGTCGGTTCAGAAGTACAGGCAGCAACCTGGCTTTGCAACTGGTGTCTGAAGTGGCCGGGTCGGGGGGACAGTCTTGTGGGACTGAACCCTTAATGTATGGAGTGTGATGCTCTCTCTGAGCAGACAATGTCAGAATTGAGTCGAATGCTTGGAAACCCTGCTTGTGTTTGAGAATTGTTTGTTGGGGTGGGGAACCCCCTATGTAGGAGATTGGGTCTTGGAACACCGAAAAGAGGGTGATTCTGCTTCCCCCTCCAGGGGACACTGGGTGACGTGTGGAGACATTTATGGTTGTGTAGGGTGGAGGAACTATTCCTCTATCCTCTAGGTTCTTCTGGCTGATCTAAGAATTAAATTGACAGGAGACAGAATAACAGGAGAAAATCAAACAAAGTTTAATAACACGTATACATGGGAGAAACCAAGGAAAACTGAGTAACTCACCAAAATGGTGGAAGCCACTATCTAAAATACCATTTTCAGCTAAGGACAAAGGAGTATGTTGGGGGTAGTGGTTTGGGACTTCAAAGGGGAGGAAGGCAACTTGCATGGAGATGGAAAAGCAAATGTTTGATAAACACATGTTGACCATGCCTTGCAAAGACAATGAGAGATGGAGAGGACTTTGATTAAAAGGCCCTTGTTAGGTTCCTCTCTGTCTATCACACCTAGTTTACATTATGCTATAGTTATCTTATGGTATTAGCTGCTTCCTGGAACAGGCTTTCTATCTTAAATTCTTTTAAGCAGTCGGAGGCGGGGGAAGATCACAGTTTCAAAAGACAAATTTTGGGTGGCAAATTTTGATTCCCGGGGCTGGCCCCGTGGCCGAGTGGTTAAGTTCGCGCGCTCCGCTGCAGGTGGCCCAGTGTTTCGTTGGTTCGAATCCTGGGCGCGGACATGGCACTGCTCATCAAACCACACTGAGGCAGCATGCCACATCCTACAACTAGAAGGACCCACAACGAAGAATACACAACTATGTACCGGGGGGCTTTGGGGAGAAAAAGGAAAAAAAAAATAAAATCTTTAAAAAAAAAAAAAAAATTTCGATTCCCCACAGTTGTCACATGGGGGGAGGTGCTCCAGGCATCAGGTGGGTGGGGGCCAGGGATGCTGCTCAACACCCTACAGTGCCCAGGACGGCCCCACTCTAGAGAATGGTCCAGCTCCAAATGGCAATGGTGCTGAGTTTGGGAAACCCTACTGTAGACTCTGGAATCTGGATATCCTGCTAAAGGGATATTCTGTATCACGTGTTGGTTGTGGGTTCAGAGCACAGACCACTTTTCTGAAGTGTAGCATCCAGGCTCAGGAGGGCTGCCTTAGTGTGCACAGGCAGCCATAACCAAACACCACAGGCCGGGGTTGCTTAAACAACAGAAATTAATTTTGTCACCGTTCTGAGGCTGGAAAGTCCAAGGGCAAGGTCCGGCAGGGTCAGTTGCTAATGCGGGCTCTCTTCCTGGCTTGTGGGCAGTCACCCTCTTACTGTAACCTCACTTGGCAGGAAAGAGGGGGCAAGCTCGCTGATTTCTCTTCTTATAAGGGCGATAATCCTATCACGAGGTCCCCACCCTCATGACCTCATCTAATCTTAATTACCTCCTAAAAAAAACCCCACCACTCTGTTTCCTTTACTAAAATAAAACTGTTTCTCTACAGCAGCGACTAAATGAAAACTCTTTCCTTCTCCCCACCCCTCCCCCAGTTTTCTTGAGATATAGTTGACATATAACATTGTATAAATTTAAGGTGCACCACATCGTGATTCGATAGACGTATATATTGTGAAATGATCACCACAATAAATTTAGCTTTCATGTGTTACCACATATAGTTACAGAATTGTTTTCCTTGTGATGAGAATTTGGAAGATTTACTGTTTTTAGTAACTTTCAAAGACAGTCATGCACCACATGGTGTCATGGGGTGGTGGGGCTGAAACTTTAGACCCTCTAATCATGTAGTCCGTATCACTGGCAACCAGTTCCAATCCTTAGGGGCTTTCCAAAAGTCACTTCATTAACATAGACTTAGGTTGGTGGAGTTTGAAAAGGGGCTTTTTATGAATAAGGGGCTTGAGTTTTAAAAAAATGGTCTTATTATGAATAACATAAGATGCTCCTCTCAGCCAGCCACTCAGGAAATCACAAGGTTTTTGGGAACTCTGTGCCGATGACTGGAGACAAAGAAAAAATATATATATTTGTTTATTATATCACAATATCACACCTCCCAAAGGCCTCATCTCCAAATACCAGCACATTGAGGGTTAGTCTTCAACATCTGAGTTTTGGGGGGGGGGGACGCAAACATTTAGTCTATAACAAGGGTTTTATTTTCCAATTGATACTTCACCTCACTTCTTAGCAGTCTGTTCTACTACTTTACAAGCCCAGCTGCTTTCAATTTCTGATGTTTACTTGTTCTTTCTCTCTCTCAACTCCCCGCTCTGTTTCTCATGCATGAGTATAGCACCGGGGGCCACCTGACTTCCAATTTGTTAGAAGAAAAATATTTTAACTGCTAGCAATTTAAGAGAACTGGCTAGGGCACGTGAAATAAATTATACTAATTCTAAAACCCAAACCACAGGGTTTTAAAAAATTGAGATATAACTGACGTAATTACAAGTTTAGCTCAGCGAGCATTGACAGATGTTTTCGCCTGTGTAACTCACATTTCTATCAAGATTTAGACCATTTCCATCACCCCAGAAATCTCATATCTGCCCTCCCAAGACAATACACTACCCTCAGCTGTAATCAATGTTCTGACACCTATTACAATTCATAGAAATTGCTTGCTTTTGAACTTCTGATATATGGAAGTATAGTGTGTATTCTTTTGTGTCTGGCTTCTTTCCCTCAAAATAGTGTTTCTGAGGTTCATCCATGTTCTGTGTAGCAGTAGCTCATTCCTTTTCTATCGTCAAATAACATTTCATTGTATGAATGGAGCACAATTTAGTTATCTGTTCCCCACTTGATGGATATTTGGGTTGTTTCCATATCACTCCCACGATTATGTTATGTAGGATAAGGGATTCTGCAGGTTTTGCTTAGTTGGCTTTGAGTTAATCAAAAGAGAGATTGTCCAAGGGGCCTGATCTAACCACACAAACCCTTTCAATCGGGATGTAGAAGTCAGAAATATAGAGAGTCAAAAGCCTAAGAGATTCAGAACTTGAGAAGGATTCAGCCTGTCCCTTTGTTGGCTTTGAAGATGGAGGGGATCATGTGGCAAAAAGTTGAGAACATCTTTGAGCTGAGAGTGACCCCTGGCCAACAAGGAGCAAGAAAGTGGGGACCTCAGTCTTGCCACACTGCAAGGAGCTAAATGATGCCCCAAACATGAAAGAACTTGGACATGGTTCTTCCCTAGTCAAGCCTCCAGATAAAAACACAGTGTGGTTAATATCTTGATTGTGAAACCCTGAGCACAGAATCACGCTAAGCCTTACTGGGTCTCCTGACCTACGGACATCATGAGATAATACATGAGTGCTGTTTTAAACCATTAAACTTGTGGTAACTTGTTATGCAGCAGTAGCTGACTATTACACCTCCTTACTTCTATGTAACCAACATGTTGATTGGGATCACTAGTGCTGTGTGCAAAGAGATTTCAGAACCATGGACAGTGGGACATGTGCCACGGAAGAGCTGATTGGCTGAATTAATCACCTTCCAACATGGTGTGACCCTACTGGGCAATCTCCCACTTGAGCCTTGACCCCTGTCCAATCAGGTCTTGTTAGGGTCTACAGACTTGACTTCTCTTTGCCAGCCTGAGTGAGCTAGGCTCTGGCTAGTTCTCCAGAAGGATCTTGCACCACCCTCTTCCTCATCCACATTAGCCCCCTTTTGGCTTCTTCTCCCCACTTCCCACCTATTGCCCACTGCTGGTCCTTCAGTCAGGAACTCCCTTCCTTTATCCCTATGAACCTCCACTCCCCTTCTCCTAGGCAATTCCAACTCCTGTGCCTTCTTAGTGTTTGCCTTAAATGTCACTTCTTTGAAGATTCCCTCCTTAACCCCCACCGCCAAATTAAGCAAGATCTCCCTGTTATATAATCTTATCAATCTCTGAACTGATGCCTTTATAAATCTTGCTACAACGACCTTTAAAAAACTTTGTTTATTTTTGGTAATAATCTGTTTGCTGCCTGCCCAGAGACTGGCTAGCAGTTCACCAAAACTGTTCCCTTTTCTTCTTGGGCAGATACGGCTCTTAGACAGTGTCTCCCAGTGGCCTTTGCTCTAGGTTGGCCGAGTTCCAGCCAATGGGCTCCAAGAGGAAGCTAGATGCTGCAATTCCATTCATGGCTCATAAAAACTCCTAAAAATAATCCTTTGTCATCTTTCCTCTTTTGTGGATGAGCATGTCAGAGAATGGTAGAAGCAGAGCATGGAAAAAGTCTGGATCCCTGAGTCACTGCTTGGAGCAGAGCTTCCTGACAAGCAGGAGACATCAGTTTTACACTTTATGTGGGCAAAGAGTAAGCTACTATTGTGTTAAGTGATTGGGATCTTGGGGTGTATCCGTTCAACAGCTAGAGTTGTTTTAATATACTCTGTCTCTCAGGCTGGTGTTTCAGCTCACTGAGTGTCCAGATATCTTCTCTTTGTGCCTTCAGATGTGCTGTTCACCATTTTCCACCTTCTTGGAGGAAGACCTTTATTGACGGCATTGACAGGTTCCTTCCCAACCCTGGCTCCCAGTTGGGTTCAGTCCATCGGAGGCACTAGAAAGGGATGGAGGACAGGAAGTCATTGAGGGCTGGGTATTTATTCCCTTCAGCTGCCTCTCTGCCAGGTCACCTTATGTTAAGAAAAAATTATCTAAAACTTGGGGAAAGGCAGATGGGTGGCTGTATGTCCTTTCAGTTTCATTGCTTAACACGTGTGGCAGTTGGACACACTTCTAAGGAAGTGGATGCTGAAATTGAGAGGTACATATGAGAGTTAATGACAGAGAATGACTCACAGATGGAAAGAGGAAGGAAGTGGGAGTGCACAAAGAAATCTCAGGCAAATATGTAAAAGAATGAAAATGGACCATTCGTTTTCATCATTCACCAAAATAAACTCAAAATGGATCAAAGACCTAAAGGTGAGACCCGAAACCATAAGGCTTCTAGAAGAAAATGTAGGCAGTACACTCTTTGACATCAGTATTAAAAGGATCTTTTCAGACACCGTGTCTTCTCAGACAAGAGAAACAATCAAAAGAATAAACAAATGGGACTTCATCAGACTAAAGAGCTTCTGCAAGGCAAAGGAAAACATGATTGAAACAACAACAAAAACAAAACCCACTAACTGGGAAAAAATATTTGCAAGTCACACATCTGACAAAGGCTTAATATCCATAATATATAAAGAACTCACACAACTCAACAACAAAAAAAATCAAACAACCCGATCAAAAAATGGGCAGGAGACATGAACAGACATTTCTCCAAAGAAGATATACGGATGGCCAATAGGCACATGAAAAGATGCTCATCATCACTGATCATCGGGGAAATGCAGATCAAAACTACACTAAGATACCACCTTACACCCATTAGAATGACAAAAATAACTGAAACAAATAGTAACAAATGTTGGAGAGGTTGTGGAGAAAAAGGAACCCTCATACACTGCTGGTGGGAATGCAAACTGGTGCAGCCACTATGGAAAACAGTATGGAGATTCCTCAAAAAATTAAAAATAGAACTACCATACGACCCAGCTATCCCACTACTGGGTATCTATTCAAAAAGCTTGAAGTCAGCAATTCCAAAAGTCCCATGCACCCCAATGTTCATTGCAGCATTATTTACAATAGCCAAGACATGGAAGCAACCTAAATGCCCATCAACAGATGATTGGATAAAAAAGATGTGGTGTATATATACAATGGAATACTACTCAGTCGTAAAAAAGAACCAAATCGTCCCATTTGCAACAACATGAATGGACCTTGAGGGAATTATGTTAAGTGAAATAAGCCAGATATAGAAGGACAATCTCTGTTTGACTCCACTCATAATAGGAATTTAAAAATGTAGACAAAGAGAACAGATTAGTGGCTACCAGGGGAAAGATGGGGTGGGGGGTGGGCACAAAGGGTGAAGGGGTGCACCCACAACACGATTGACAGACAATAACGTACAACTGAAATTTCACAAGATTGTAAACTATCATTAACTCAATAAAAATTAAATTAAAAAAACCCCTCAGGCTACAATCCAGATCTGGCCAAGTTCCAGACAAGCCAATGTGGAAACTGAAAGGGAAGGAGTCATTCAGGAATCCTGCCTTGGTCAGAAGTCCTAGTGCTCTTGCTGTGCTCACTGTGGCTGGGCTGCCCAGGAAAAGAAAGATCTAGGACCAATCCTGAAGGTGTTGACAGCTGGAAGCTCTCAGCCAGCTTCATTTCTTGCAGCTGGGCATATTCTTTTTTTTTTTTTTTAGTGAGATCTCTGGGGGTATATCTCAACAGGCCTATTCAACATTTGTTGGATCATCTCAAAAAACGCGTCTTCTAAAAAATTCGTGGGCTGAGATTTAATTTACGTACAGTAAAATCCATGCTTTTTAGGCGTACGGTTTAAAAAAATACTTCATTTTTTACAGCAGTTTTAGGTTCATAGCAAAACTGAACAGAAAGTACGGAATTCCCATGTACCCCCTGCCCCCACACATGCATAGCCACCCCAATGTCCCCCATAACTGATGGACTTACACTGATACGTCATTGTCACCCAGAGTCCATAGTTTATATTAGGGTTCACTCTTGGTGTTGCGTGAGTGTCTGACACACACCCACCGTTATAGTATCAAGCAGAATAGTTTCACTGCCCTAAAACTCCTCTGTGCTCTGCCTTTTCGCTCTTCCCTCTTCCGCAGTGTTTTGACTACACAAACGTATACAGTTGTGTAATCACCACCACAATGAAGGCAGGGAACGTTTCCACCACCCTACATGGTTCCTTCGTTTCCTTTTCCTCCAGTTACTGGCAGCCACAGACCTGATTTCTGCGTCTTTAGCTTTATTTTTTCATAATGTCATAGAAGTCGAAAATGTGCCTGCGTTTGAATGAACTATTTTCTCCTTTATGAGAGTTCAGAGATTGTAAAATTATATGTGAACACGTAGATTTTTTTCCAAGAGAAAAGACAAAAGCCACAGTTTGTGTGTGTGCGTGTTTGATTCTCTATGACATTATTAACCAGTTTGTTTTCTTGGTAATAGCTTGATTGAGATAGAATTCACACACCATTTAAAGTGTGCAACTCAGCGACTTCGAGTATATTCTGAGTTGTGCAACCGTCACCATATCAATTTTAGAATATTTTCAACACCTCTCCAAAAAAAGCTCTATGCGCTTTAGCTGTCACCTCCTCATTCTTTCTCCCCTCTTCTCAGCACCTGGTAGTGATTAATAGCCTTTTAGTTTTGCTTATTCTGAGTATTTCGTATAAACTGAACCATACACCATGTGGCCTTTTGTGTCTGGCTTCTTTCACTTGACATCATGTCTTCATGGTTCATCAACACTGTAGCACGTATCAGCACTTCCTTCCTTTTATGCCTAACTAATTTACATTGTATGGAATGAGTACATTTTGTTTCTCTATTCATTACTTAATGGACTTTTGGGTTGTTTCTATTTTTTGACTATTACAAGTAACGCCTCCCACGGGGTACGTGTGCAAGCATTAATCACTTTTGTACCTACTAGCAAATTGGTTTTGGGATTTCTTTGACTATGTAAATTATGTTCTTTGAATTTAAACGTGCCTTACCATCTTATCTGTTCCTCCTTAATGGAATGAATTGAATAAAATCTTGGACACGTATTCATTTTATGTTAGTGTGACCGTCGCGGTTTTCACATTTTGAAAATTGCTCCTTAACACTTCACCGAAGGCCACAGATCCTCTCCAGTGGCCCTTTTAAAACTAGAGCTATTCTTCTTGGGTTCCACTAATTGCTTCCTCCTCTTGCCCAGTGCGGGCTGTGGCTAGCCCTGGGGATCCACATCATTCCTGGTGGGTTCTCTTAACCCTGTCCACACTGTTGAGCATGGCTCCTTGATTGAACACTGTGCATGTGCTCTCTGTTTCCTGGCTGGACCTGAAAATACTGCCAAATCAGCAAACACTATGCAACACGGTTCACACTGCATCCCCAGCAGACACACCATGGTGCGTAGCAGGTTCTCATTAAGCATTTATAGAATGAATAAATCAGAGGGCACACCAGAGCACTCGATTTGCAGGTCCTTGACGGCTTCTTATTTATCTGCTGCTATGAGATGACAATGTTGAATTTACCAGAAGTTTAAGAAATCCCCTTACCATTTACCCTTTTTAACAAAAAAACACTTCTTGCAGGGAGCCATCTTTCCGGAAATGACTAAGACTTACAGGTCCCCCCCCCCCTTGTTTATCTGTAACGAGGCCAGGCACAGACCCCGCAACTTCCCATTCTTTGTCTCATAAAGGCTTAGCTGAACTGCTTGTCCCCACTGATCAAGCGGAACAAAATGCTTGTTAACCAAACTTTGGTTCAGCTCCTCTCTGTCCTCCAGGCCCCTGAACTTGGGGCCCCCCTCACCCCGAGCCAGCAGACAGCCCCACCTGAGAACAGCCTGGCTTCAGTAAGACTTCCTCCGATCTGCTGTCCCATCGTGCTGTCCTTTCACCTCGCTTTCTCAGTTTTACAAAGCTCTGTTCTTTTTAGCATTGTTTATTCCTCTCTATAAAAGAAAACCTTCTTTTGCCTAACTCTCGAGATGCTTGAAGATTTTATGGTCAGAGTGTTCTCTTATTGCAGTCATCCCCCTGACCTATTTCGATATCTCCCCTTCCTCCTTGCAAGAATTCTTTTGAATAAAGTCTCTCCTTACTGAAACAGGGTTTGTTTTTCACTTGACAGAGTTAGGGTCTATGTGCCCAGACAGACATATACGATGCAGGGGAGAAAAACTTCTCCTCTACTCTCTTTGGGGAATTATTTCTAGTAGTTTTAATTACATATGTTAATTAGAAGTCTTAGCTCTCAGAAACCTTACTTTCTAGTGAAAACTAGGAAGTAAGCAACTGTGAGCTCTCTGTTACACACCAACGTTCTGTCAATTGGCAAATTTATGAATACACCATTGTTGCGTAATGGTTTGATATGATTTCTTTTTTTGTTTTTTGAGGAAGACTAGCCTTGAGCTAACTGCTGCCAATCCTCCTCTTTTTGCTGAGGAAGGCTGGCCCTGAGCTAACATCCGTGCCCATCTTCCTCTACTTTCTATGTGGGACACCTGCCACAGCATGGCTTGTCAAGATGTGCCATGTCCACACCCGGGATCCAAACCGGTGAACCCCGGGCTGCCAAACTGGAACATGCAAACTTAACCGCTGTGCCACTGGCCCGGCCCGGTTTGATAAGATTTCAAATGCACCTGTTTATGACTTAAGTGAAGTTGTTTGAACCCACTTGTTCATGACCAAGACAAAAAATGTTGGTAAGAATGAAGTTAAGTTGTGTCAGGATGTCATCGTCTCATCTGTTGTCATTGATAAGAACTCAGTAGCTCGGCTGATGATGAACACTGCTGGGGGTTCATCACTATGAACATGGGAAGAAGCCATTATGGCAAGGGGACATTTAGACTATAAATAACCAGAGTTTTCAAAGAATATTTGAGAGTTTTGGTCTGGGCAAGGTGACTTTTTGAGGACCTAAATAATCTCTCTGAAGACTGTGGGGCGTTAGCTCCTGCCATGTGAAGGGCGACTCCCTTATCAATAGTGATAACAAAAAGTGCAGCAGCCTCATGGAGACCAACCTGCCCACCAGCATCAGCACCACCTTTCCCTGGCAATGTGCTCTAGCAATGGGCGGCTTTTCACTTTCCTGTTGTCCTGGCAGTTGGACTTCAGCTCTTGGTTAAGCCATTTTTCTTGAGTGTCTCCTTGTATAAGAAGGAACACTTTGATTAAATTTAGACTTTATTCCTTTCATCTCCTCTTGCCTGGAACAATAGTGTGATTAATCTATCACTGCGTATAGGATGTTATTTCTTTATTGGCTTATTAAGAAACATTATTCTGTATGCTATTGGCCTGTGAAACTATTATAAATCCCACAGTGAATCTGTGTTAAATAAATTAGTGGAAAAGACAGTCTCTGAGTATAATTTTGCCCCCCAAAACGAAACAACTATTTCATTACTTCTAGAAGCATATGCTACCTCATGGTACAATTTTTCCATGTGGTACAAGATGTGTTTACTTACAGACCCAAAAATCTTTAGCTCAAATAAGCCAAATCAGGTAACCTTTTATGTTTAGCAACTACTGTTTCTTTCAAAAAGATTTTGGAAATTACCTGAAAGTAGACGTATTTTAGAAAGCATAATCATTGTTGAAAAGTTTTTTTTATAAACCTTTAGCTCACTTGCATTTATGGAATTCACTTGTTCTTAAATTATGCTCAGATTACTCACAAAAACTTCGTGAAACATTAGACAAAGTCAGCCATCACCTTGAGTTTTTTTTTTTTTTTTTCCTGACAATTTTGTAACAGGTATATATTAGGTGCGCATCGCATGTTACAGGCCCTCCCAGGGGCTTTTGAAAGTCTGTGTGTGTGTGAGGAGCAGGTGAGCATGTTCTGCTTGTGTATTTTTGTTACCGAACCCAGCTCGTTTTGCCCGCCCAATGGTGCACCAATCACCGAGATGACAAGTTTGCAGCAGAGAAAGGATTCATTCACAAGGCAGCCAAGCAAGGAGATGGGAGAACGAGTGTCAAATCTACCTCCCCAAAAATGGAGATTAGGGATATTTATGGGATAGAGAAGCAGGGCAGTCTGAAGCATGGGGATAGAAGATTGGGGGTAAGGAGGAGCGAGGCGATTGACGATCCATGCAAGAGTGGTCAAGCTTCATGGCTCTTCATAGGACGCACGTTCACAAAATGGCGGCATTAACATGATCTGAGGGTGGAGTTTTCAGCCCCCTGACATCAACGGGTTGCCTATCGGCCATTCACGCAGGCCCAGTGGATGAATCAGTAGTCTTAACTGGCCCGAACAGGACAAGCAGTCCCTCTCAGTCTCGGAAAAACAGCTTAAGCACCCGTCACCATGGTGACCTAAGTGTCAGAGATGTTATCTGTAGGGGGCTTTGGCAATGGGTTCTGTAACCACTTTTGCATACAGACAACTGTTGACTGAGTATAGTTGAAGAAAGTTTGCCCCGGGTTTCACTTTCGGCCCCTGAGTCCAGGTGGCACTTCATTCTAAAGAAAGCTGGGGCATGTCTGGGCCTGTCTCCTGAGCAACGAGGCACAGTCTATCAGGACCTACTTGCAAAATGATAATGAAGACTCCTTACAACCATCGAGCTGATGCTAAGGGAGGAAAGAGTCGTGCAATTCTATGATTATCTTGGGGCAGGGGGAGAGAAGAGAAGGGCCTGCCCTAGATCTGCCAGCATGTATTTTTGGCCTTTGCGGGGTCTCATGCGACCACCGTGGGAAAGAGTTGGAACCTGAGGAAGAATGGATGAGTCGGTTTAATTAAGACTGAATGATCTCGCAATACTCGCTAGAATGCAATGTTAGGGGAAGTCCCACCATCAGATAGCTTTAAGCCCCACAACTTTTAATTCCTCCAGGACTGTGTCATTCTGAACACCGATGTACTTGCCAAGGAAGTGACAGTTCTCAAAGGTACCTCTCAGTAGGGGACAATACCCCGGAATCAGAGAAATGCAGAATGGGGGGCCTCTCTCTGGACCCTTGAATCACACCCAGAGATGCAGTTGCAACAACTGGGGGAAGTTTGAGCCATTTTCATCCCTTTGGGTCCTAGGGCTGTTAAGGTCTAGGGGAAACTCAGTTCTTGAGTCTTGGTGTAATTTCAAAACCACTTGTTTATGACAAGTGAAGTTGTTTGAATCTTGAATCTACTTGGTTCTTTTTTTTTTTTTTTTTTAAGGATTGGCACCTGGCCTAACAACTGTTGCCAATCTTTTTTTTTTTTCTGCTTTATCTCCCCCCCCGCCGCCGCCCCCCCCCCCCCGTACACAGTTGTATATCTTAGTTGCATGTCCTTCTAGTTGTGGGATGTGGGACGCTGTCTCAACATGGCCTGATGAACGGTGCCATGTCCGAGCCCAGGATCTGAACCCTGGGCCGCCACAGCAGAGCGTGAGAACTTAACCACTCGGCCATGGAGCCGGCCCCTCTACTTGGTTCTGACAAGACGAAAGTTGTTGTGCTGATGTAAGAATGAAATAAGTTGTGTCGGGATGTCAGCATCTCACCTCTTGTTGCTGGTGAGAACTCCACTGGGGGCTTATTGCTACTAACGATGTGAAGAAGAAATTATGGCAAGGGAAAATTTAGGCTATAAATAACCAGAGTTTGTGAACAATATCTGAGAGTTGCAATCTGGGCAGGCAACCCTTTGCCGAACTAAACAAATTTTCTGAAGTCCTTGGGGCATCAGCTCCCACCGTGCAAACGGAGACCCTTTCATCGGTAGTGGTGAGAGAACACACTTTGTCCCCACGAAGGGGGTCAGCCTCCCACCAGCACTGGTGCATAGCAACCAGGGTTTTCTCACTTTCACTTTGCTTTAGCAACGGGATGTTAGCTCAGCTCTCACATGGTTAAACCGTCTCTTCCGACAGCCTCCTCGTATGCAAAGGTACATCTCAGTTATATTTGACTTTGTGGCTTTCGTCTCCCTTTGCGTGGAGCAATACCATAATTAATCTATCCTTTGGAGTGTGTTATTTCTTTATTGGCTTATTAACTACTGGCAAAGACGGTCTTGGTCTCTGAGTATAATTTTACCTCCCAAAACGAAACCCCAGTGCACTTTTTAAGTTGGTGTTCGGTGAATTTTAAAGAGAGACAAGGTTTTTCTTCCTTGGCTTAACATACTTTCAGGCTTTTATTGTCATCTGCCAAAAAGAACATGCAGAGAACGTTAAATTCATGAGTCACAGACTCAGAGAACTTGGATTCCAATCTTGGCACTGTCAGTTACTCACTGGTGATTGTGGGGAAGTCTTTAAACCCTCTCTGAGCCTGTTTCCTTTTCTGTAAAATGGGGGAAGATAATGGCAGCACAATCACCAGGTTGTTGTAAGGGGTGGGGCATGGACTGTGGAGGCCAAACGCTTGAGTTTGAATCGCAACTCTCCCTCTTCCTGGCTGTGTGACTTCTGGGAAGTTACTTAAGCTCTCTGTGCCCCAGTTTATCTGCAAAAAGGTAGTGAGCAGACAAACACATACCTCATAGGATTGTTGTAAAGATTAAAGAGGATAATGTACATAAAATGTCAAACCCTAGCATAATGTGTAAGTCTCGCTATTATCATAAGGCATGTAAAGTTTTTACCTAGTAGCACTTAAATAAATGTTTGAACAGGACTGAGGGCTGGGCTGAAAGGGCAGGGTCGGAGAGAGAAAAGGGAACTGGGGACAGTGGGGAAATGGTGTCAGTTCAGGGGACAGCATAGGCAGGGCAAATAGTCTATAGGACAACTTCAGAAGCTGAGTTTCATGAGAACTTCAGGCTGGAGACCTGAAACTTGTCTATTTTCCCTCAAGGGACCTGAGTTCCATCTCTCTCTTGCTCTGCCCCTTGTTTCCCCAGGGCTCTATTCCTCTTGCATGGATTTTTCTGCTTTAATACTCTTCTTTCCTTCCTTCCTTCTTTTATTTTTGGAGCAGATTTATTGAGATATAACTCACATGCCACACCATAAAATCCACCCGTTTAAAGTGCACAATTCTTGCCCTTTAGCACATTCACAGAGCTGTGCATCCATCACTATAATGAATTTTAGAACATGTTCACCATCCCCCAAAGAAACCTTGTATCTGTTAGCAGTTACTCCCCAATTCTGCCTCCCTCAGCCCTAGACAACCACTGTGATGGTTACTTTCACGTGTTAAGTGGACTGGGTCACAGGGTGCCCAGACATTTGGTCAAACATTGTGGGTGTCTCTGTGAGGGTGTTTCTGGATGAGATTGACATTTGAATCGGTAAACTGAGTAAAGCAGATTTCCATCCTTATTGTGGGTGGGCTTCGTCCAATCAGTTGAAGGCCTGAGTAGAACAAAAAGGCTGAGTAAGAGGGAGGCTCCTCCTGCCTGATTGCCTTTGAACTGGGATATTGTTTTTTTCCCCCTGCCTTCATACTCTTCCCATTGGCTTGAGCCTGTGGGCCTCAGACAGAATTATACCATTGGCTCTCCTGGGTCTCCAGCTTGCCAGCTGCAAATCTTGGGACTTGTCTGGCTCCATAACCATGTAAGCCAATTTATAATAATTTTTTTCTATATTTTTGTGCATGCTATTGATAGTGTTTCTCCAGAGTATGCTGACCAGTACAAACACTAATCCACTTTCCGTCTCTGTGGATTTGTCTATTATGTACATTTCAGATAAATGGAATCATATGATATGCAGCCTTTTGTGTCTGACTTCTTTCACAGAGCATTATGTTTTCAAAGTTCATTAACTCCGTAACGTGTATCAGTACTTCATTCCTTTAGCTGACAAATAATATTCCATCATATGGAGGTACCACATTTTGTTTATCCATTCATTCCTTGTCGGAAATTTAGGTTGTTTCCATTTTTGGCTATTAGCAATAATGTTGCAATGAACATTTGTCTACAGGTTTTCTTGTGGGCGGATGTTTCCCGTTCTCTTGGGTACATACCTAGGAGCGGAATTGCTGGGTCATGTGGGAACTCCACATTTAACTTTTGAGGAACCCCTGGGCTGTTTTCCGGAGAGGCTACACCATTTTAGAAGCCCACCAGCAGTGCATGAGGGTTCCCGTGTTAGTCACGGTTCTCCAGAGAAACAAAACCAATAGGAGATACAAATTCATAGGGAGATTTATTATGAGAAATTGGGTCATGTGGCTATGCCCCATGATCTGCCATCTGCAAGCTGGAGAGCAAGGAAAGTTGTTGGTGCAATTCCCGTCCAAGTCTGAAAGCAGGAACGAGGGGAGCTGATGATGTAAATCCCAGTGCAAGGGCAGGAGACGACTGATGTCCGAGCTCAAGTAGGCAGGCAGGACGGCAGGTACCCTCTCTTCCTCTGCTTTTGTTCCGTTCAGACCCTCAGTGAGTTGGATGATGCCCACCCCCGACTGGGGAGGACAACGCTCTGTTGCCGGTACTCAGATTCAAATGCTAATCTCTTCCAGAAACACGCTGACAGACACATCCAGAAATTATGACTCTGGACAGCTGGTCATCCCGTGACCCAGTCAAGTTGACACATAAAATTAAGCATCACAGTTCCAGTATCTCTCCACCCTTGCTAGAGTTTTTACTGTCTGTCTTTCGGATTAGAGCCATCCTAGAGGGTGTGCAGTGGTATCTCATTGTGGTCTTTATTTTTTTATTTTTTAAATATTTATTTATTTATTTATTCATTTATTTATTTATGAGGGAGATTAGCCCTGAGCTAACTGCTGCCAATCCTCCTCTTTTCACTGAGGAAGACTGGCCCTGAGCTAACATCCGTGCCCATCTTCCTCTACTTTCTATGTGGGACGCCTACCACAGCATGGCTTGCCAAGTGGTGCCATGTCCACACCCGGGATCTGAACCAGCGAACCCCAGGCCACCGAAGTGGGACATGTGCACTTAACCGCTGCGCCACCGGGTCGGTCCCTCCTCATTGTGGTCTTGATCGGCATTTCCACAGTAACTGATGATGTTGAGTCTTCTTTCCTTCTTTTCTTTCACCAATATTTATCCTTTCTTCCCCATCACTATGACGCTCATTCTCCTGCCAGACGGTGGACACTCTAATGTCTGAAGTAAACAAGGCCAGCCTGGTCCTGATGGAGAGAGAGTCAGCAAATATCTCCGTGTATACCTTTTTAATTGTAAACAGCGCTATGAAGTTACCAGGAGTCAAACGGGTGCAGAAGGAGAGAGTTAGTGTAGTCCTGGGGTAGGGAGAATTATGTAGAAAGTTCCTAGAATGACCTTTTTTTTAAAAATTGAGGTCATAATAGTTTGTAACATTGTGAAATTTCAGTTGTACATGCTTCATCAGTTATCATACATATGTGCCCGTTTACCCCTTGTGCCCACCTCCCAGCCCCCTTCCCCTCTAGTAACCACTAAACTGTCTCTTTGTCTGTGTGTTTGATTATCTTCCACATATGAGTGAAATCATCTGGTGTTTGTCTTTCTCTGTTTGGCTTATTTGACTTAACATAATACCCTCAAGGTCCATCCATGTTGTTGCAGACGATATGATTTTTGTCTTTTTTCATGGCTGAGTAGTATTCCATTGTGTGTATATACCACATCTTCTTTATCCATTCACCAATTGATGGGCACTTGGGTTGCTTCCACATCTTGGCTACTGTGAATAATGCTGCAATGTACACAGGGGTGCATAAGTCTCTTTGAATTGTTGATTTCAATTTCTTTGGATAAATACCCAGTAGTGGGATGGCTGGGTCATAAGGTACTTCTATTTTTAGTTTTCCGAGGAATCTCCATACCGTTTGCCACAGTGGCTGCACCAGTTTGCATTCCCACCAGCAGTGGATGAGGGTTCCCTTCTCTCCACAACCTCGCCAACATTTGTTGTTTTTTGTCTTGGTGGTTACAGCCATAGAATGACCTTTTAAAACTGCAAATTCAATCAGGTGCCTCCTCTCATACCTTCAATGGTTCTCTCTTGCCTGGGTAATGGATCCTCAGCTCTTAGCCTGGCATTCAAGGCTCTGCACAACCTGGTCCTAGCCTCATTTTCTGCTTCACAACACACTCATGAGCACCCTCTACTTCTGCCATCGTGGGGCTCCTGAGCCCGACAGTGGCCCTTTGCTTTCACGTGGAGTGGTGCAATTCATTTATGGAAGTGGATGATGATCATTTTCTTTGTGAAAAACTCTTGATGGGTCCTGATATATAATCTTTGGTATGATTGTTGAGAAATGTGAAGTTCCCTGGGCATCGATAAAGGCGGAATTCAGGTGCTCTGCATGATAAAGTCAGTGGAATTTTGAGAGAGGGGAGTGAAGTCTCTGAAGAGAGAGGTGAGACGGGGGGAGATGCAGAGGCTAGTGAGAAAATGGAACCCCAGGGACTGCCCGGTGGTGTAGTGGTTAAGTTTGCATGGTCCAGGGTTTGTGGGTTCGGATCCAGATGCAGACCTACACACTGCTCATCAAGCCACACTGTGGTGATGTCCTACATAAAATAGAAGAAGATTGGCACAGATGTTAGCTAATGACAATCTTCCTCAAGCAAAAAGAGGAAGATTGGCAACAGATCTTAGCTTAGGGCCAATCTTCCTCACCCAAAAAAAAAAAAAAAAAGATAATGGAACCCCTACCACTACAGCAAAGAAGAGGGCGTGTATGAGTTCCCTGTGGCTGTTGTAACAAGTGACCACCAACTTTGTGCCTTAAAATAACACGAGTTTATAATCTTATAGTTCTGAAGATCAGAGTCTGAAATGAGTGTCACTGGGTTAAAATCAAGGTGTCAGCAGGTCTGCATTCCTTCTGGAGAATTCAGGGGGGACAACCTGCTCCCTTGCCTTTTCCAGCTTCAAGAGGCTGCCTACCTTCCTTGGCTCATGGCCCCTTCCTCTATCTTCAAAGCTGGTAGTGTAGCATCTTCCAATCTCTCTCTGACCACGACCTCTGCTTCTGTCATCACGTCTCTTCCTCTGCCCCTCCTGTTTCTCTCTTATAAGAACTCATGATGACATTGGGTCCATCTGGGTAATGCAGGATCCTCTCCGCATCTCAAGACCTTTAATTTAATTACATCAGCAAAGTTCCTTTTGCCATGAAAGGTAGCGATTCTTAGTTTCTGGGGATAACCTTTGGCTTATCCCCAGCTCAAATGCCACATCTTTTCCCTCTTCTTGTTTCTGTGTCTTTCAGGGAAATCAGAGCAGAGTACAAGAAAGAGCTGCTTAAATAGTTTATTGAAATGCCACAGGGTAAGTGGTTTGTTCTGTAAGCACAGATGGTCAGCCTGAGTGGTCAGGAGGTGTCAAGAAGAGGCAGAACATGTAGGATGGTTTTCTGGGGGATGACTTTGTTTTTTTTTTGTTTGTTTGTTTTGTTTTGTTTTTGCTGAGGAAGACTGGCCCTGAGCTAACATCTGTTGCCAATTCTCCTCTTTTTGCTTGAGGAAGATTCCTCTATTTTGTATGTGGGTCCCCCCAACAGCATGGCCACCAATGAGTAGTGTAGGTCCACTCCTGAGAACTGAACCTAGGCTGCTGAAGCAGAGTGCGCTGAACTTAACCACTAGGCCATGGGACTGGCCCCTGTTGGGGAGTGACTTTGATATCTGACAGACCTGGATTCAAATTCTGATTCCACCAGAGCTATGTGGTCTTAGGGAAATTGCTTAACCTCTCTGAATCTCAGTGAATGATGCTGTCAATACGTGATCGCTGTGTATCATATAGCTCAACCTAAAACTGTGCCATTGGCAAAAGTGAAAATTTCAGTTCGTCATCTTACAAAGCTCATCCTAGAATGTGGCAATTTTCAACTGGCTATTTTACATAGCTCAGCCTAAGACCCATCTCATAGGTTTGCCATCACATTTGTATAAGACAAGGTTTGTAAAGTGGCCAACTGTGTGTTGTACCCCCCAATTCACATGTTGAAATCCTAAACCCTGAGGACCCAGAAGGTGGAAATAGGGTCCTTGCAGATGTAATTAGTTAAGATGAGGTCACACTGGACGAAGGTGGATTCCTAATCCAGTAGGAGTATTTCCTTATATATATAAAAAAAGGGAGATTTGGACACAGAGGAGAATGCTATGTGAAGATGAAGGCAGAAATCAGGATGATGCTTCTATGAGCCAAGGAATACCAAAGATGTCAGCAAACCACCAGAAGCACAGAACAGATTCTCCTTCACCACCCTCAAAAGGAACCAACCTTACTGACACCTTGATCTCAGCCTTCTGGCCTCCAGGACCGGGAGACAAGACATTTCTGTTTTCTAAGTCATCAGTTTGTGGTTCTTTGTTATGGCAGCCCTAGGTAACTAATCCACTAACACATCGAAAGCTCTCTGTAAAAAATAGCTATTGTCTTGGTTGTTAGTAGACGGACCTGCTGAGATTTAAAAAAAATTGCAGCAAAACACACAGAATATGAAATTTACCATCTTAGCCATTTTTAAGCATATGGTTCAGTGACATGAAGCACATTCACATTGTTGTGCAACCATCTCCACCATCCGTCTCCAGAACATTTCTCATCTTCCCAAACTGAAACTCTGTCCCCAAGAAACACTGACTCCCCACCTTCTTCCCCTAACCACTGGCACCCACCATTCTATTTTCTGTTTCTTTGAGTTTGATTACTCTAGGGACCTCCTAGAAATGGAATCGTACAGTATTTGGCTTTTTGTGACTTGTGTATTTCTCTTAGCATAATGTCCTCAAGGTTCATCCATGTTGTCGTGTGTGTCAGAATTTCCTTCCTTTTTAAGCCTGAATAACAGTCCATTGTATGGTGGACCACATTTTCTTCATTCATTTACCTCTTGATGGACACTTGGGTTGCTTCCACCTCTTGGCTATCACGGATCACACTGCTATGAACATGAACGCACAAAGTCTCTGCTTTCGATTCTTTTGGGTGTACCCCATGAGATGGAATATGGTAGTCCTATTTTTAAATTTTTGAGGAACTGCCTTACTGTTTTCCACAGCGTCTGAACAATTTTAAATTCCCACCAACAGCAGACAAGGGTTCCCTTTTTTCCACATCCTGGTCAACACTTGTTATTTTCTGTTCTTTTTTTTTTTTTTTTTTACAGTAGCCCTTCTAATGGGTGTGAGATGGCACCTCATCATGACTCTGCTGAGATTTTAAAAGAATGACATAATTCCTTTGCCACTAAAAAAAAATTTCCAAAAAGAAAACATACACGGCAGAAGAAATTCCAACAATGCAGAGAAATATCAAGTAAAACAAGCAGAAAACAAGCCAGAGTTGGTATTATTCCTTCCTCAGCCTACCTTTGGAAGGGCCCCTGCTGACCATTTGGCCTTATATCTTTCTAGACGTTTTCCTATTGGATCTGAGTTTTAAAGGAGGACAACTCAGCTAAGAGGGGATGGGAAGTGGCTGCCAAGTTCTGGGAAAACACAAATAAAAGTCTGGGGTTGCCGATCTGTGAGGGTTCTTAAGATCTTTTATTATGACCGGGAAGCAAAATCAGCATCAGCCCTTTTCCTTATACATCTCCAGCTCAGGAATATTTCTTCCCCACGAACTTCTCATGGTAACATGGTGTTATAGGTTGAATTGGTGAATAGGTTATAGGTGTCATAGTTTGAATTGTGTCCCCGAAGAAAAGACACATCGAAGTTGTAACCTCAAGTACTTGTGAATACGACCTTATTTGGAAATAGGGTCTTTTCAGATTTAATCAAGTTAAGATGAGATCATTAGGAGGGCCCTTAATTCAACAGGACTGATGTCTTCCTAAGAAGGACATTCGGACACAGACACAGACACACAGAGAAAAGGCCGTGTGAAGACAGAGGCGGAGATTGGTATGATGCTGCCACAAGCCGAGGAAGGCGTGGGGGTTACCAGAAGCTGGAAGAAGCAGGGAAGCTTTCTCCCCTAGAAGTCTGGAGAGACCATGCCTCTGCCAACACCTAGATTTTGGATTTCTGGTCTCTAGAACCGTGAGAGAATAAATGTATGTTGTTTGAAGCCTTTTGTTTTGTGGCGCTTTGTTATGGCAACCCTAAGAAATGAACACACACAGAGATCTAAATCCTTAGAATGGTCTAGACATTCACAGAAGCATGGGCAGTGAGTCATTGGTCTAAGGCCAAATGTCTCATGTGCCCCTCACTCACCCTCGACCATTATCAACACTTTTGCCAGGTTTTTCTCAGCAACCTTTTGACTTCGTGAGTCCACAATAACAGAAGAAATGTGGTAGAAATACACTGTACCTCTGAACAAAGCACAGCCTTCTCATAGACTGCCTCCATTCTGACTTGACTTATTTCATGTGGTTGGGGAAATTTCTGGTGTTTCCCCCATATTCTAGAGCTGAGAAGGAGGCTACTTATGAAACAGCTTTAAATAAGGGCTCGAAGTAAGTTGGCTTTGTGATGACACATTTGCTTCAATAGACAGCTTCCCTCCCAGGAGAGGCAGGGTTAACATCAAAACGAGCTCTCATTTAAGATGAACAGCACCAGAAGGATAAAGGTAAGGCCCTGGATAATGATAAAATTCAATGTGAGAGTTATAAACTTGAATGCAACAGACAATTGCTAGTTAAACACAAAGGGAAAACTGCTAGCAATGAAGATGATCTTGATCAAAATTCAGATATGGTGGGAGATGTTGCCAAACTTCTCTCAGACTTGGGGAGATCTAACAGAGAAAAGTTGAGTTAGAACACAGAGGCCTGAAATGATAGAATTGAGAACTTTAAATCTCTTGAACAGGAAATGTACACTTTTTCATACATCCGGGGAATATTTACAAGATAGTGATATTCATAGAAAGAATCTTAATTAATTAAAAGAGTGAAGATTTTATGACGAAGGTCTCTGATCATAGTCCAGTAAAATTGTAAGAAGTAATAGAGAGCTGGCCAAGAGCTTAACTGCTAGGAAAGAAAGAAACATTGCAAGATAATCCTTGGATCAAAAAGAAAAATGTAAAGAAAAGATTACAAACTCTCCAGAATATAACAAAAAGGAGACTTATATACCAAAACCCATGGGATACCTCAAAAACTGCTCTCAGCAAACAGTTGTAGACTTACATGCTTTCACTGTTAAAGAAGATAGATAAAAAAATAATTTAGTATTATTAAAGAGACAGAACAACAAAATTAATCAGGATATTAATGAAATATTAATAAAATATAAAACAAAAACATTAAAAAGAAGAAACCTAAAGTCAAACTTAACACTGAAAGCTTTGCTTTTGAAAATACAAATAAAATAGCCAAACCCTTTGAGATTCTGTTTAAGGAAAAGAGAGTGAAAAAAATCAAATTAGGACAAGATCATTAGATGCTACTGAAAAAGTCCCCAAAAGGATGGGTGAGCAGGCCAACTCATTTATAATCACAACATGACTGTACTTACCCAAGCGTAATAATTCTGCAAGAGGAATCCGGATGCAAAAATTCTTTAAAAAAGTTGGCACCTAGAATCCAGCAAGATATTGAATGTATATTATCTTATGACCAAGAAAGTTTTATGTCAGAAATTCAAAGATGGTTCAACATCAGGAAATCTGTCCATATAATGTTTTCCTCTAATAAATTAACAGAAGAGAAACTGTACCACTATACCAATAGATAGGGGGTGTCAGTCATCCCTCACCCCGCCATTTTTATTGAGCTATAATTGACATATAACATTGTGTTAGTTTTGGGTGTAAAACATGATGGTTTGATACATGTATATATTGTGAAATGATTACCACGAGTTTAGTTAACATCCATCACCTCACATAGTTACAAAACTTTTTATTTTTACGATGAGAACTTTTAAGATTTACTCTCTTAGCAACTTTCAAATCTATAGTACACTTTTGTTCACTCTAGTCACCATGCTGTACATTATACCCCTAGAACTTATTTATCTAATACCTGGAAGTTTATTCCTTTTGACCATCTTCCTCCATTTGGCCCACTCGCCATCCCCCACCTCTGGCAACCACCAATCTAGTCTCTACATCTATGACTGATTTTTAAAGATTTCGCATGTGAGTGAGATCATACAGAATTTGTCTTTCTCTGACTTATTTCGCTTGAGTGCACAATGCACTCAAGATCCAACCATGTTGTCACAAGTGGTAAGATTTACTCATTTTTTATGGCTGAATAATATTCCACTGTCTATAGACACCACATCTTCTTTATTCATTCATCCATCGATGGACACTTAGCTTGTTTCCATGTCTTGGCTATAATTATAAATAGTGCTGCACTAAAAATGAGGGTGTAGATATCTTTTTGAGATGGTGATTTTGTTTCCTTAGGGTATGTACCAGGAAGTGGAATTGTTGGATCATATGGTAGTTATGTTTTAAATTTTTTTTATTTTCCACACAGGCTGCACCAATTGACATCCCCACCAATGCTGCACAAGGGCTCAGTTTTCTTCACATCCTCAACACTCAGCATCTCTTGCCTTTTTGACGATGGCCATTCTAACAGATGCGAAGGGATGTCTCATCCTGGTTTTGGTTTGCATTTCCTGATGTTTAGTGATGTTGAGCGCTTTTCACGCACCTGTTAGCCATCTGTGTCTCTCCTTTGGAAAAACGTCTATTCAATTCCTCTGCCCACTTTTTAATTGGATTCTTTGGGTTTTTTTGCTATTGAGTTGTGTGAGTTCTTTATACATTTTGGATACTAACCCCTTATCATGTATGATTTGCAAATACTCTCTCTCATTCAGTAGGTTGCCTTTTCATTTTGTTGATGGTTTCCTTTGCTGTGCAGAAGCTTTTTAGTTTCATGTAGTCTTACACATTTATTTTCGCTTTTGTTTCGTTTGCTTTTGGTGTTAAATCAAAAAAAAATTATTGCCAAGACCAATGGCAAGAATTTTACCCCCACATTTTCTCCTAGGAGTTTCAAGGTTTCAGGTCTTATGTTCAAGTCTTTAATCTGTTTTGAGTTGATTTTTGTGTATGGTGTAAGACAGGAGTCCAGCTTCATTCTTTTGCGTGTAACTGTCTAGTTTCCCAACACCATTTATTGAAGAGACTATCCTTTCCCCATTGTGTAATCTTGGCTCCTTTGTCATAAATTGATTGACCACATATGTGTGGATTTGCTTCTTGTCTCTCTATTGTATTCCGTTGATCTCTGTGCCTGTTTTTATGTGAATATTATACTGTTTTGATTACTTTAGCTTTGCAATTTGCTTGAAATCAGGAATCATGATGCCTGCAGCTTTGTTCTTCTTTCTCAAGATTGCTTTGGATATTTGGGGTCTTTTGTGGTTCCATACAAATTTTAGGATTGTTTTTTCTATTTCTGTGAAAAATTCCATTGGAATTTTGATAGGGATTGCATTGAATCTGTAGATTGCTTTGGGTAATATGGACATTTTGACAATATCAATTCTTCTAATTCATGAGCATGAGACATCTTTCCATTTGTTTGTGTCCTCCTCAATTTCTTTCATCCACGACTTGCAGTTTTCAGTGTATAGATCTTTCATCATCTTGGTTAAATTTATTCTAGGTATTTTATTATTTTTGATGCAACTGTAAATGGGATTGTTTTTTCTAACTCCTCTTTCCAATGGTTCACTGTTAATGCATAGAAATACAGCTGATTTTTGAATATTGATTTTGTATCCTGCAACTTTTTATTAGTTCTAACAGTTTTTCTTTTTGGAGGGGTGTTTAGAGTTTTCTATATATAATATTACATCACCTGCATGTAGAAATAGTTTTTCTTCTTCTTTTCGGATTTTGATGCCTTTTATTTCTTTTTCTTGCCTAATTGCTCTGGCTAGGACTTCCAGTACTGTGTTGAATAAAAATGGAGAGAATGGGCATTCTTGTCTTGTTCCTGATCTTACCATTGATTATGATGTTAGCTGTGGATTTGTCATATGTGGCCTTTATCATGTTGAGGTACGTTCACTCTATATCCAGTTTGTGGAGAGTTTTTATCGTGAATGGATGTTGAATTTTGTCAAATGCTTTTTCTGCGTCTATTGAGATGATCATGATTTTTATCCTTTATTCTGTTAATGTGGTGTATCACATTATTTGCTTTATGTTGAACCATCCTTACATCCCTGGAATAAATCCCACTTGGCCACAGTGTATGATCCTTTTAATGTATTATTGAGGCCATTTTGCTAACATTTTCTCGAGAATTTTTGCATCTATGTTCTTTAGGGATATCGGCCCGTAATTTTACTTTCTTTTAAGCATCATTGCCTGACTTTGGTATCAAGATAATGCTGGCCTCATAAGAGTGTTCCCTCCTCTTCTATTTTTTGGTAAGAATTTGAGAAGTATTGGTATTAATTCCTCTTTAACTTTTGGTAGAATTCACCAGTGAAATCATCTAGTCATGGGCTTTTGTTTGTTGGGAGGATTTTGATTACCGATTCAATCTCTTTACTAGTAATCTATTCGTATTTTCTGGTGTTTTTCATGATTCAATGTTGGTAGGTTGTCTGTTTCTGTGAATTTATCCATTTCTTCTAGGTTGCCTAATTTGTTGGCTTATAAAAGTTCATAGTAGTTTCTTATGACCCTCTGTATTTTGTGCTGTCAGTTGTAATGTCTCCTCTTACATTTGTGATTTTGTTTATTTGAATCTTTTCTCTTTTTTTTTCCTGGTGAGCCTACCTAAAGATTTGTGTATTTTGTTTATCTTTTCAAAAAAATCAGCTCTCAGTTTTATTGATCTTTTCTGTTGTCTTTTTAGTCTCTGTTTCTTTTATTTCTCCTCTTATCTTTGTTATTTCCTTCCTTCTACTAACTTTGGTAAAGTTAATAGAACTTTGGTACTTATTTTGGTCTTCTTTTTTCTATTTCCTTGAGGTATAAAGTTAGGTAGTTTATTTGAGATCTTTCTTGTTTATTATTGTAGGTATCTATTGCTATAAATATACCTCTTAGAACTGCTTTTGCTGCATTCTATAAGTTTGGTATGTTGTATTTCCATTTTCATTTGTCTCTAGATATTTTTTGATTTATCTTTTGATTTCTTCTTTGACCCATTGGCTATTCAGTAGCATGCTGTTTATTCTCCACATTTTTGTGAATTTTCTAGCTTTCTTCTTGTAATTGGTTTCTAGTGTCATACCATTGTGCTTAGAAAAGACTGTGGAAACGATTCACTCTTCTTAAATTTATGAAGACTTGTCTCAGAAAACAAGTCTTTCGTAACTTGGAGAATGTTCTGTGTGCACTTGAAAAGAAAGTGTATTTTGCTGCTTTTGATGAAATGTTTTGTATATATCTGTAAAGTCCAGCTTATATAATATATAGCTTAAGTCCAATGTTTTCTTATTGATTTTCTACCATTGGTGAAAGGGAGGAATTAAAATCCTCTACTATTATTGTGTTGCTCTATTTCTCTCTTCAGGTATGTAAATAGTTGCTTTATATATTTAGGTGTCCCTATGTTGGGTGCACAAATATTTTTGAAGGTTATATCCTCTTGTTGGATTGACCCCTTGATCATTATGTAATGTCCATCTTTGTCTCTTATTAGTCTTTGTTTTAAAGTCTCTTCTGTCTGATATAGGTATAGCTACCCTTGCTTTCTTTTGGTTTCCATTTGCGTGGAATATCTTTTTCTATCCCTTCACCTTCAGTCTGTATGTGTCCTTAAAGCTAAAGTGAGTCTCTTGTAGGCAGCAAATAGGTGGGTCTTGTTTTTGTTATCCATTCAGCCACTTTTGATTGGAGAATTTGTCTTTTTATTGGAGAATTTGTCCATTTACATTTAAAGTAATTATTGATAGGTGTAGATTTACTATTGCCATCTTGTTGTTTTCTAGCTATCTTTAAAATTCCTTTGTTCTTCTCTTGCTCTCTTCCCTTGTAATTTGACGATTTTCTGTAGGCTCCATAAGTTTTTTTTTTTTTTTTTTTTTAGTGAAGAAGATTGTCCCTGAGTGAACATCTGTGCCAATCTTCCTCTATTTTTGTTTCTTTTGTTTCTTTTCTTGCAGTAACCTTGGATTATAACATTATATAATTTTCAGGTGTACATTGTCATATATTCTGAATTCAGTGTAGACTACATTGTGTTCACCACCCAAGGACTAATTACAATCCATCACCACACACATGTGCATAATCACTCCTTCTGCTGTCCTCCCTCCCCCCTTTCCCTCTGGTGACCACCAATCCAGTCTCTGTTGCTATGTGTTTGTTTGTCATTGTTTTTATCTTCTACTTATGAGTGACATCATACGGTATTTGACTTTCTCCCTCTGACTTATTTCACTCAGCATAATACCCTCAAGGTCCATCCATGTTGTCACAAATGGCTGGATTTCATAGTTTCTTATGGCTGAGCAGTATTCCATTGTGTATATATAACACATCTCCTTTATCCATTCATCCTTTGATGGGCACCTAGGTTGCTTCCAAGTCTTGGCTATTATGAATAATGCTGCAATGAACATAGGGGTGCATGTATCTTTATGCATTTGTGATTTCAAGTTCTTTGGATAAATACCCAGCAGTGGAATAGCTGGATCATATGGTAGATCTATTCTTAATTTTCTGAGGAATCGCCATACTGCTTTCCATAGTGGCTGCAGCAGTTTTCACTCCAACTGGCAGTGAACAAGGGTTCCCTTCTCTCCACATCTTCTCCAACTCTTGTTGTTTCCTGGCTTGTTAATTATAGCCATTCTGACCGGAGTGAGGTGATACTCATTGTAGTTCTGATTTGCATTTCCCTGATAGTTAAGGATGTTGAACACCTTTTTGTGTTCCTGTTGGTCATCCATATATTTTCTTTGGAGAAATCTCTGTTCAGATATTTTGTCCATTTTTTAATTGGGCTGTTGGTTTTTGGTTTCTGAGACTTCCCCTATTTTGTATGTGGGATGCTGCCACAGCATGGCTTGATGAGTGGTGGGTAGGTCCACGCCCACGATCCCGACTGGTGAAACTCGGGCCGCCGAAGTGGAATGGGTGAACTTAATCACTATGCCACTGGGCCAGTCCCTTCATAAGTGACTTCTTGAGTGACTATATAAATACATATAAGAATTATTATTGTTTCCTATTAGCATAAGAGATGAGGAGTCATTACTCAAAAAATGCAACCTTTTGAAAATACATATTAGTTTCCTAGTTCTCTTATTGTGGCACTCTCATGGCCTTCTTCATAGGTTCTCTCTAATTTTGTCATCAATTTATGAGTCATTGTTAGCCCTCCTTCTCTCTGTGGTCAGTGGAACATGTCCCTACCACAGGCTAGAGAAATGCCAATTTGTGGTGCTTAAGGAGTCTGGACACAGTTCCCAAATTGTGATAGTGACGGGAGCAGGGAGGGGCTCAGGGAGATAGGGAAAGGAGTGAAGACAGAGAGGAAAAGATGAGGAAGGCAAGAGAAGCAAAAGGGGCAAAAGAATGAATGCCGGATGGAAAAGAGGACATGTGCAAGAGTAATACTAGCAGCCACACAGAGCGTAGATATCAAAATAGAATATGAAGTAAACAAAATCAGAGAGGCAGAAAAAAATTCAGATTTGTCCATGATGGGCCTGCCCCATTCTCTCCTTAGGGATCTGATGTTATTTTAAAGTGTACTATGAATAAAACAGAATCTCACCTGTGAGTTCCCCCACCTACAGATGGTCCACCTCTGTAATCCATCTCCACGAGGAAATAAACTTTAGAAGACTTGTTCCTTCAAAACCCAAAGGAAAACCATGATGGCAGTGTAAATCTTGAATAATCAAAGTGGGGGTAAGGTCCTAGGATCAGACCTCCTTTGGTTAAGGGGTTGCCATGGTGATGAGAGGAGATGAGGGAAATGATTGACACTTTCACCCCATGAAATAGCTTAAGCTGATGACAGTTTCCAGAGATCTTCCAGCTACAAGTGAACCCGGGGGCCAACTTGCTTTAAGTATACTCAGTGAGCTGCCTATTTGCAAAAACACTCAGATACCGCCTTACTAAAGCCTGCTCTGCAGATAGCACCTCTGACACTTGGGTCACCATAGTAACGGGTGCTTAAGTTTTTCAGGAACCGAGAGTGGACACTTTGTCCAGTTCAGGCCAGTTAAGACCACCGACTCATCACTTGGGCCTGCGTGGATGACCCTTTGACGTCCAGGGGCTGAAAACTCCACTCTCAGATCATGTTAATGCCGCCATTTTGTGAGCATGCCTCCTACAAAGAGCCATGAAGCTGGACTATGGCTTGTGCAGACCATCAGTCACCTCACTTCTCCTTATCTCCAATCATCTATCCCCATGCTTCAGATCACCCTGCCTCTCTATCCTGTAAATGTCTCTAATCCCCATTTTCAGGGAGGCAGATTTAAGATTCATTCTCCCATCTCCTCACTTGGCTGCCTTGTGAATAAACCCTTTCTCTGCTGCAAACATGTCGTCTTGGTGATTGGCATATTGGGCAGCAGGCAAAACAAACCTGGTTCCCTAACATAAGGTCTCTGCCTCTCGCTGAGGAGGAGGATTTACCTAAGACCTGAGAGGACTTTGCAGATCAGGAAAGGGGTGGGTGTAAAATTCTAGTGGAAAGAGTTTATTCACTCGTTTATTCAAAAATACATTCCAAGCAATTCCCTGGGCACAGAGGTTGCAGCTGTGAACAGCACAGACTGCAATTCCTGACCTCATGGGGTCTCCATTCCAGTGGGATGTAGCAGGAAGACAGACAATAACCAATATAAATAAGTGGATGTCTCTAATACATTCCAGGGTGATAAATACGATAGAGGCTTGTTAAAAGGTAAACTGAGGCATATTAAACATTTTAAGGGTTTATTTGAGTAAAAAATTGATTTGAATTGGGCAATGCCAAACTGGCAGTGGTTAGACACATTCCACTAACAGGAGCTCGGGGAAAGAATTTTATAGGGAAAAGGTGGAAAAAGCAAAGTAAGGAAATTATTGCTTGGCTATTGCGTAAAGCCTAGTTGGTTGTGTGTGATCGGTTGTCCTTATCGTTTTGATTTTGTAACCTTGAAGCTTAGATTTCGGTTTGCTTACATAGGCTGCCACGGCTTTAGAGCCACATTAGTCTGACGGCCTCCTTGTTTAACTAATTGAACAGACCAAACAAACAGAGAAAGGGTGTAGAGAAGGCTGGGCTAGGGTAAGTATTGCAGTTTTAAATAAAGCTGTCAGGAAGGGCCAGTCACTATTGGAACAAAGACAGACGGAGGTGCATGCGTGAATCATGTGTCCATCTGAGGGAACAGTATTCCAGGCAGAGGGAACAGGCAGTGCAAAGGCCCTGAGGCCAGAGCGTGCCTGGTGTCTTTGAGGAACAGCGAGCAGCACTGTGTGGCTGGAACAAAGTGATGGAAAATAAGGGAAAGACCACAGGCAGACAGAAAAAAACCCTCCACCAATTAATACTTCAAAATTGTAGGGGCTGGTCCAGTGGTGCAGTGGTTAAGTTCATACATTCCACTTCTTAGCGGCCTGGGGTTCGCTGGTTTGGATCCTGGGTGCGGACATGGCACCACTTGACAAGCCATGCTGTGGTAGGCGTCCCACATATAAAGTAGAGGAAGATGGGCACGGATGTTAGCTCAGGGCCAGTCTTCCTCAGCAAAAAGAGGAGGATTGGCAGCAAATGTTAGCTCAGGGCTAATCTTCCTCAAAAAAAAAAAAAAAGTTGCATCCACTACAATATTTACTATATAAATAATGTAATAATATTATTATCCTTCATCTTCTGCCTTAATGAACTGGGTGATCTCACCACCCGGGTAAGCTATCCTTCAATTTCCTCACCTGTCAGAGGTCAAATTGGTTCTGGCACCAATTCCAATGTGTGTGTGTGGGTTCCTCACGCCAACAAGCATAACTCAGCAGCAGCCATAAGGAAGAGATGAAAGTTACAGGGGAAGGGCATACCACTCTTCCCAAATCTCCACGTGTCCACCAGCCCAGAAGCTCTCTGAGCCCTGTCCTTTTGGGTTTTTACGGAGATTTCATTACGCAGGCGTGATTGATTACATCATTGGCCATTGGTGGTTGATTCAACCTCCAGCCCATCTCCCCTCCCTGGATGTCTGGGGGTGGGACTGAAAATTCCAACCCTTTAATCGCATAGTTGGTTCCCCTGGCAACCAGCCCCCATACTTAGGTGACCTAGGAGCTTTCTAAAACTCACCTCATTAACTTAACAACAGACGCCTTCATGGCTCTCTCAGAAAATTCCAAGCGCTTTAGGAGCTCTGTGCCAGAAATGGGACGAAGACCAAATATGTATTTTTTTTATTATAAATCACAGTATTATACACAGTATTTGCACAAAGAAGAAAAGGATTTTCTGAGAAAACGGAAACAAAGAGAAAAAAATATTCTCTCCCATCAAATCTGAGCCAGGAGGTACAGTCGTCAGAGGTGCACCCACTGAACCCCAAAAAAGGTCTCATCCGAATTTCGAGACGGCAGCCACGGCAGAGTGAGGTTGGTGCAGAGAGTGTCCCCTTTGGCCAAGTACGTCAGGCGCTGGGAGGCGACGGTGCAAGCGTTGTAGAAATTGAGGCGAAGCAGGCTGATGCTGTGGGTGGCGGAGGAGCAGATGCCCACAGCCAGGGTGGCCCTGCGGACCGCGTTGGTCCAAGTGGAGGAGCAGTTGGTTAGTGTCACCTGGATGTGCAGCCTATAGATGCCAGGGTGCTGGATACGCAGCTGACCGTAGTCCAGCTCCAGGCCGTGCACGAAGGAGCGGCCCAGGGCTGGGTTGCCCTGCCAGTGCAGCCTGGCGTCGTGTCGTGGTCCTAGAGATAGAGTTGGGGGGGGGGGTGGGAATGATGGAGGTTTAGGGAAATTGAGTGCTATGGACCGAATATCCAAAATTCCTATGTTGACACCTAACGTCCAAGGTGATGGTTTTAGGAGGTGGGGCCTTTGGAGGAGTTTAGATCATGAGAGAGGAGCCCTTGTAAATGGGATTAGTGTCTTTATAGAATGGATCCCATGTCCGCTGATGGATGAATGGATAAAGAAGATGTGGTGTATATATATACAATGGAATATTATTCAGCCATAAAAAGGAGGCCATTTGCGACAACACGGATGGAACTTGAGGGCGTTATGCTAAGCGAGATAAGTCAGACAAAGAAAGACAAATACTGTGTGATCTCATTTAAGTGTGGAACCAAAAAAAAAAAAAACGAACTCGTGATACAGAGAATGGATTGATGGTTGCCAGAGGCAGGGGTGGGGGTGGTCAGAAGGTACAAAGTTCCAGTTATAAAATAAATAAGTCATGGGATGTAATGCACAGCGTGGTGGCTATAGTCAATAATACTGTATTGCATATTTGAAAGTTGCTAAGAGAGTAGATCTCAAAAGTTCTCATTACAGGAAAAAAAAAATCTTGATTCTGTGTGGCGAGGGGCGTTAACTGGACTTATTGTAATAGGTGATCATTCCACAATAGACGCAAAGATCGCAGCGTGATTTGTACATCTGAAATTAATATGATGTCCTATGTCAATTATATCTCAAAAAAAAAAAAAAAAAAAGAGAGAGAGAGGAGGACCCCAGAGAGTTCTCTTGCTCTTTCTGCTGTATAAGGACACAGCGAGAAGATGGTTTCCCATAAACCAGCGGGCGTGCCCTCACCAGACACTGAAACTATGGGCATCTTGATCTTGGACTTCCCCCAGGAGCCTCCAGGACCTTGAGATATAATATCTCTTGTTTTTAAGCTGCCCTAGTCTGTGGTATCCTGTTATCATCGTCTGAACAGAGGTGACAGAAAAAAAAAAAAGAGGAACAGGGATTCCTTCTGCTACAAAATGAGGCACACAGCATGTAAACCTCTGGGGATGAGCGTGGAAGACACAAAGGAGAAGAGAGGCCGGCAGGGGTCACCGAATGGCTGGCTGTCTCACCTAGTTCACGTCTTTGCTCAAATGCCACCTTCTTAGGGACCGAACCCATTGCATGCCCCATTCTCCTCCCTTGTTTTATTTTTCTCCGGAACATACGATAAGGGTGTTTTACTCTACTGGCATGCTACATATTTTACTGGTTCGTTGATTTATTTCTGATCCTCTCCAGAGAAGGGCAGCTCTGCAGAAACAAGGATTTTTTTTTTTTCTCTTCTGGTCGCTGTTGTGGCTCTTAGAACAGTTCTTGGCTGACAGTAGCTGCTCGACTAATGTTTGGGGAATGAAGAAATGTTAGCAATCACCATTGGCGTTGCTTTTGGCTCTCCCAGGGGAAGAGCACGTGGGATGGATTGAGAGAAAGAGTAAGGTAACAAACACCAAGAAACACACTGCCCCATCTCTCTCTCTCTTTCTCCTTTGTCTCTCTCTTTCTCGTTCTGTTTCTATTTCTCTGTCTCTATTTTTCTTTCTCTTTCTCTATTTCTCTCTCAATTTCTTTCTTCCCTCACTCGCTTTCTTTCTCTTTCTCATTTTCTTTCTCTCTTGATTTCTTTCTTTTTTTCCTCTCCGTCTCTCTCTCCCTTCCTCTCGCCCACCCCCTTTCTCCAGCACGCGCGCACACACGTGCACCCCGTCTTACCTGTGTGATTCAGCTGGAGCTCAGCGACGGCCCACTGGAAGAAAACAAGAGAAAACACAGCAGAGACATAAGCCCCGAAGTTCTGAGCTCCCCCTAAGAACTCTCTTTCCTCTGCCCACCCTCCTGCCCACCCCTCATTCCATAAAGCCGACATGACTTTTTTTTTTTTTCTTTAAAGATCTCTTAAAGAGGAAGTCGATCTGCACAGGCAGGGAGCATATAGACGTTCAAAAGAACTCGGTTTCCTGGAGGATCGCCGGCGCCGTGCGCACCTGCTTCTCTCTACTGCAAAGCCCCCTTCGCAGCCCCCAAAAGGGGGTCCCGGTAGTGGGTATCCGGGGCTCTCAGATGAGCGGCCGCCGTTGGTCCCGTCCTTGGAGGCCCCAGAACCCTCCCTGCCAGCCTTGTGAAGCCCCCAGCAGCTCTGAGTCAGCCTGCTGGGGAACACCGAAGACGAGTCATTTTGTATGCCCACATCGGATGCACCTTCCCCAGATGACATCCTTTCCACCCCGGGATCTCCACCCGGGAATTACCTCCTGGGCAGAACTGACGATTCCTGAGCCCGGACCCCCAGGGCAGCCTCGGATCTGCCTAACTCCCTGCTGATTTTTATCCATCTCATTCTGATTTTGTTTGTTTTTTTTTTTTAAATTGTTAGTCTATCTATCAGTCAGTCTACCCTCTAGCTCATCATCCCTCTGCCTCCACGCGATTCTCTTCCCGGCTGCTCCCCTCCCCTCCGCGCCCGGGCAAAGCCAGACCCCACCCAGAGGTCCCCAGGCTCCACCAACAGGTGGCAGGTGGCAGGTGTGCGTCCCTCTTCCTCCTTTCTCTACTTACCCCAGACGATTCGAGCTGTTGTTGCTGTGCGAGGCGCTGGTTGCAGACAAAGCAGTATATCACCATGCCGATGAGAATCAGCAGGAAAGCAACGCGCAGGATGGTGACCCAGGGCAGGCGGCGCACCAGGCAGCCGGACCCCTCCTCCGCCATCGCGGTCCTCGGCCGGCGCTGCATCAGCTGCGTGCTGGCGGTGCCAGGGGCGCACAGAGGGCAGCCAGGAAAAGGGAAGGAAACTTCTGACCTCCTCGGGCTCTTGCCTGCCTGCCTCAACCTGTCAGGCTCCGCCCCACTCTGAGCATGTCGCTAACAACGGGAGGGACTTGAGCTGTCACACCAGTGCCGGGGGGTGGGGGTGGGGGCGCGGAAATCCCCCTCTACCAGTGTCCAGGAACCAAAAAGGGTGGGCCAGGGAATTGCTTCCCCGTGCCCTTCAACCTTCCTATGGGGGTCCCCACCTTCACTTTCCTGGTACCCATTCATTCATTCATTCATTCATGCAACAAAGCTTCACTGAGCATCTGCTCTGGACCATAGACTGTGCCGGGCACTAGGGGTATGCAGAAAGCAGCCAGTGATGGAGGGGGGATCCTTAGGTATCCACGCGCTCCCTTTCATCTTCTCAACCTCAGTGCTGGGGCCACACCTGCTGGGGCCGCCTGACTAGCCTGCCCCAATAGGAAGAGAGTAGAAGCAGATAAATTGTCCCTTCGGTGGCCTGATGTTATAGACATCTCACATCTCCATTCAGTTCTTTCTTCCCCTGTGATCCTGGAGGCCACCTTGCTCTTGATGGCTGTGATGGGTTGAACAGTGTCACCCCCAAATTTATGCGCCCAGGACTTCGATATGTGACCTCACTTGGCAAAAGGGTCTTTGCAGATGTAATTAGATCAAGATGAGGTTATACAGGATTAGGGTGGGCCCTAAATACAACAGCTGGTATCCTTCTAAGAGAAGGAGAGGACACACAGAGGAAAGACGGCCATGCGAAGACTGAGGCAGACATTGGAGAGATCCATCTACAGACATGCCTTGCGTCATGACGGGGACACATTCTGAGAAATGCGTCGTTAGGCGATTTCGTCGTTGTGTGAACATCACAGAGTGTCCTTATGCAAAACTAGATGGCATAGCCTACTACACACCTAGGATATGTGGTCTAGCCTTTTGCTCCTAGGCTACAAACTTGTAAAGCATGTTACTGTAGTGAAGACTTTAGGCAACTGTAACACAATGGCAAGTATCTGCAAACCCAAACACATCTAAAGATAGAAATAATACAGTTGCATACGGTGCTTACCATGAATGGAGCTTGCATGACGGGAAGTTGCTCGGGCTGAGTCAGTCAGTGAGTCATGAGTGAATATGAAGGCCTAGGGCATCACAGTACACACATGTAGAATTCATAAACACTGTACACATAGGCTACACTAAATTTATACAAAAATATTTTTCTCTGTTCAATAATAACCTCAGCTTACTTTAACTTTTTTACTTTACACATTTCATTTTTTTTTAACTTTTCGACTCTTGTAATAACAGACCGCAAACACATTGCACAGCTGTACAAAAATATTTTCTTTCTTTCTATCCTTATTCTATAAGCTTTTTTTTCTATTTTAAAAATTTTTAATTTTTTTTGTTTTTTTACTTTTTAAACTTTTCTGTCAAAAACAAACACACGCGTTAGCCTAGGCCTACACAGGGTCAGCATCGTCAATATCATTGTCTTGCACCTCCACGTCTTCTCGCACTGGAAGGTCTTCAGGGCCAAGAACACACATGGAGCCGTCATCTCTTATGATAACAATGCCTCCTGGAATACCTCTGGTATGGAATGATCTGGAATGATCCTTCTGGAATACCTCCTGAAGGATCTGAGGATCTTCTTAAGGATGTGCCATTCTTTTCAGCAATATGTCGATGGTGGTTTGCTTGGTTTGTTTATTTATTTATTTATCATAGATTTGCTTGTAAGCAGATAATGCACCCCAAAGATTACTCTCTATTAATGAAAATCTTTCAGCGTTGGAGTCCACGTTTTTGAACTTTTTTAGGAGCTTGTTGAGGTCTGCAAAAGCTTCTGCTAAACTCTCCACTGTGAATTTTCTTGGAAGGTCTTCCTTTTCTTGCCCTGCAGTTTCCTTTTCTCTTGCTGATCTTCCTCAGCTGTGCATTCCTGTTTCAGTTCTAACAACTCCTCGTCAGTCAGTTCCTCAGGAACCACCTCCAGCAGCTGCTCAATGTCATCCTCATCCACACCGTAAGGTTAAGGTTATTTGGCATATCAACCAGTGCCTTGTTGACTCTTGCAACCTCTTCATCCTTGGCAAATCCTTTGGAGTCACAGACTAACCTCTTGAGTGTCTTTTTCCAGATGCCGTTCATACACTCCTTGGTGACACCAGCCCAAGCCCAAGCATCTTGAGGTAGTCATAGATGTTGTAATCCTTCCAGAATTACATCAGTGTCTTCTCAGTGTCTTCTTCAGTTGCAGCAATAGTGAGGGCAAAGGTCCTTCTCAAGTCATAGACCTTAAAAGCTGCTATAACCCCTTGATCCATTGGCTTGGTCAAAGTGGTGGTGTTTTAGAGAGAAAAATACCACTTTCATATTGGGATGAAGATCACCAATAAAAAGAGGATACCTGGGGGCATTTTAATAATAAGCAAAATCTTGAAAGGTATGTTAGTCTCCAAACAGGACTTCTCGTTTTCACTGGCATAGAAATTCAGAAGGGTATCCTCGAAGAGGACCTGCATCTTTCATGAGTTCTTATGGCTCCTGTAGACACAGGCAGTGTGCTTATTGATACGATTGAAAGCCCTGGAGCTTTCACTGTGCTAATCACAAATAGTTTCCATTTGTAGCCTGCAACATTGCCCCCAAGCAAGACTGTTATCCTGGCCTTAAAAACCTGAAATCTTGGCATTGACTTGTCCTCTTTATGGATGAAAGTCATTCCAGACATCTGTTTCTAGAATAGGGAGCTTTCATCCATATTGAATATTTATTCTGGCAAGTAATCTTCCTCCACAATCAGTTTATCTAGCGTTTCCAAAAATTCTTCACTTGCATTCGTACCAATACTCACAGACTCATGACACGCTTTCACATTAGACGTGAGTAAACAATTCTTGAATCATTCAAGCCCCTCAGAGCTAGCAGTAAATTTAACATCATAGTCAGGTCTAGCTTCTCCTTTTGACATCACAAACATTTTGCTTTGACTGTGATCATCATGGTGGTGGGAGGGTAATGCTTTTGTGTCTGGTCTTCAATCCAGGTCATTCAAGTTTCTCCATGTCTGAGGCCCCTTCTTGAATTTTTGTTAGTCTCATTGCCTTCAATGAAGCAGATCCTTTAATAGCTTCCTTCACTTTGTCCTTGTTCTTCAAGATCCTAGCTGTGGTGCAATGGGACATGCCTGACTGGTGAGCAATAACCATCGCTTATTTCCCAGCTTCCTTAGTCCTTAGTCAATTTTAATTTTGTTTCCAGCTCAACTACTTGACATGGCCTCTTACTGGCAACGATAGCAGTAGCTTTTGTATGCCTAGGGGGGCCGTGATGAACAAAACATGAGATTAAATCAAGCACAAGAGAAACTGATGCAATCAAGAGATGCGTGAACACGAGATGCATGAGGCTGCTGCCGGTATAACATGGCATACTGTTTTATCGTAAACATCTTTTAATAAGCAGAAAGAGTATGCTCTAAAATAACAATAAAAGTATAGTATAGTAAATACATAAATCAATAACATAGCCATTTATTAAACTATCAAGTATTAAGTACTGTACATAACTGTAGGTGCTATACTGTCCCGTAACCGGCAGTGCGGTAGGTTTGTTTATATCTGCATCACCACAAACAAGTGAGTAACGCATGGCACTACATTGTTACATTAGCTACAGTGTTACTAGGCAATAGGAATTTTTCAGCTCTACGGTAATCTTATGGGATCACTGTCGTATATGCAGCCCATCGTGGACTGAAATGCACTTATGCGGTTCATGACGTTACAAGACAAGGAGCAGCAAGGATGGCCAGCAAACACCAGAAGCCGGGAAAGGGCAAGGAGGGCTTCGCCTGCAAAATCTTTGGAGGGAATTCAGCCCTGTGGATGCCTTCTTTTCAGCCATCTGGCCTCTTGAACCACGAGAGAACAAATTTCTGTTGTTTTAAGCTACTCAGTTTGTGGCACTTTGTTATGGCGGCCACAGGAAACTCATAAGGATGGCGTAGCTACAAGATGTAGAAAGACCGTCTGGGCCTCGTAGGACTGTGACAATACTAGTTAATGTCAGTGAACCAAACCGCTCACTACTCTGCCCTGAAAGCTGCCATAGACCGTGTGTGACAAGGGCATGTGGCTGTGCGTAAGAAGATTGAACTGTAGACGTCGAAACTCAAAAATTTTGCTCCAAAGTAAGGAGTCATAGTGGCCTGGACTGGGAGAGGGATATGAGATAGGTTTCAGAGCTTGAGCCAACAGCATTTGCTGGCATGGCGGGGTGATGGGTGGGTGAAAGAAAGAGGGGGAGTCAAAGATGACCACAATGCTTGGGATTCAGGTGATCAGCACATACTCCCTGGGACCCCCAAGTATGAAAGGAATTTCCTTCACTGAAGCTCTAGGATTCCAGGGCTTGGGGGTTCAGCTGGTAGTAACTCCAGGGGGACCCCCCCCCCCCAGTTCTCCTGGGCATGGTGGCATGATCCTAGGAATTTCCCCCAACCTTGTTTCTTACTATATGATACCTCCGCTGTGTTCTAAAGTCTAGTCCACCCACTGACCTCATCTCTGGGACCTTCCAGTCCCTATTCTTTCATGTTCCCCACTCCAGACATTTGATGGTTCTCTACAGTCTGTCTGGTGCCCCTTTCCCACTTCCATCTAGCCCAAAGTCATGCATGGTAAGAATCATTGCTAAGAGATTGGTTAAGTCTGTGGAATCTGGAGTCCCTCAGCGCCCCTGGATTTCAACCTTGGGAATGTCACATTTTAGTCTGAAGGTTTTGGGAAACTTACACCCTCCTCAGCTTGTAAGTTCAATGTTTCCATCTCTAAAATGGGCTGTGATGAGGATTAAAGAGAAGACATAGGCAAGGCCCTCAGCAAGTGCTCAATAAAGGTCAGCTCTCCATTTTGTTATTCCCCCCACCCCCCCAGAAAATGCTCATTAAAAGAATGGACAAAAGGCACAAGCAGATAATTCACAAAGAAGTTCAAGTGGCTTACAAACACAGTGAAATGACGTCAGCCTCTCCCTGAAACAAAATGCAAATTACATTCACCATTTGGCGGAAAAGGTTGAAAGATGGTTAAACCCAAAATAAACTTCAGCTAGATCGAAGATTTAAGTGTACCAAAAAAAAAAAAAAAAAAAATGAAAGCGTGAAAGTGCTGAAAGTATGGTAAATTTGTAAAAACTCATCTTGGTGAAGTGAGGACTTTGAAAGCATGTTAAAGAAACTAAGGAGACATAAAAGAGAATGTTGATATATTTCACATATAAACTAATAATTCCTCCTTTAAAAATACCATCAAGGGGCTGGCCCCGTGGCCGAATGGTTGGGTTCACACGCTTTGCTTCAGCAGCCCAGGGTTTCGCCGGTTGGGATCCTGGGCGTGGACACGGCACCGCTCCTCAGGCCATGCTGACGCGGCATCCCACATGCCACAACTGGAAGGACCCACAACTAAAAATATGCAACTATGTACCGGGGGACTTTGGGGAGAAAAATGAAAAAGAAAATCTTAAAAAAAAATACCATCAAGTTAAAAGGCACACACATGCATGTCAAACCAGAGCATCGAGACTGACTTCCAACAAGTGATTTCTTAAGATATAAATATCTTAGATGTTAAGCCATTAAGAAATGACTAATATCCTCTAGAAAACGAAACAAACATGAGCAGTCAGATTTTTAAGAGAAATGCTAATCCGTAAGAAAGAGAGTCTCATTGATAAAAGAATTTAGAAATTGAAAGCTCATGAAATAATCTAGCTTTGTCTTTTTCCCCTTTGATTTGCCGAGAGATCAAAGTGTTTGATGATTGACTGCAAGTGTGTGAGTGAGAAGCATCCAGGACACCAGGACGCTGGGGTTTGAAATGGATCCAACCTTTTGGAAGGAGAGTTTGGTACAATCAATCAAGTTCCCCAAATGCACCTCCCCTTCTGCTCAGCACTTTAACCTCAAGGATTTCATGTCACAAGCACACTTGGAGATGTGACAAATGCAGATATACGGACATAAATTCAGTGTGGCGTGATTTGTAGTAACAGAGAAAAATGACCCAAAGACCCATTGATTTTTGACGGCTCAGCCTGGTGCTAGGAACTCAGCAGATGTCAGCTTTTCAAACCATCAGCAGAGCCCTAAGAAGCGAGGCAGGCTATGATTTCCATTTTCAACGGCAACAGGCTCAGAGAGGGAGACTAGCAGCTTAATGCACAAAGCTCAGAGCTCAGGGTGGGGATGAGCCGGTGACTGGAGGTGCATTTGCATTGTGTGCCTGGATTTCCCCCACTGCTCTGTGTTACTGAGCTGGCGAGCTTAGCAGGGCTCCATCGATCGATTGTTCTCCCCACTGTGCTGCTCTGTTAGGGGGTAGTGTGATATTTTTGAGGAAGTTCTGAAACCAGAACTCCCTCCCTTTTCATGCAAGAGGCTGCGGGGAGGGGACGTTGAGGGGCTCCCCTCCGCTTGCCAGCTAACTTTCCACCTCCTTCACTACTTCTCTTCTCGGAAGTCATGGGAGTCTGGGGCCCAGTGCAGGGGAAAGAGTTGAGGGGAGAGGCCCTGAGGGGTTGCATTCTGGACACAGGAAGTAAGGTCACTTGCCTCCTAAGGAAAACCTCAAGGCTTCCAGGCTGATTTGTGGCTGCCTTCTGCCTTTTCCATGGGGTGATGGGAACAGAGCTTGAAGGTGCCAATCCAAGCATCCTCTTTGTCCAACTCAGCTTGCCCTCCACTGTCCCTTTGCTCTGGATGCCCCCCAACTTGCCATAGGGCTATGCCCTTTGATGTTCTCCTTGCCAGAGTCCTAAACAGGAAGGAGACAAGGTCTCTTTGGCTTACAGCTCTCCACTTAACCACACGTCATCCCTCCCCCTTCTGGCATTTCAGCTGGGAGAAGGGGCATTGGGACATCTCTGTATTCACACATTTCCCCCTCTCCATCCCACAAGCCATGAGGACTGAGAAAGCTGGGGTTTTCCCCATTTCTCCATGGTAAGAGCTTGTATGACCCGGAGGCTAAAAGCTCAGATTCTAAAGCCGGCCACTCTAGCAATGAGGTGAGTGAGGCACTCAGATGCAAAATTCAAAGGAGCACCCCAAAACTCCATGATCAAGAGAGGTAATATTCTAGTGTGATATTTTTAAAAATCAAAAACTGAAGGCAAAAAAAAAAAATGTGCACCATCAACGAAATGTCAAAATGGTTTTTTCTTTTTGAGGAAGATTAGCCCTGAGCTAACTACTGCCAATCCTCCTCTTTTTGCTGAGGAAGACTGGCCCTGAGCTCACATCCGTGCCCATCTTCCTCTACTTTCTATGTGGGACGTCTGCCACAGCATGGCTTGCCAAGTGGTGCCATGTTCGTACCTGGGATCCCAACCAGCAAACCCCAGGCCACTGAAGTGGAACATGTGCACTTAACTGCTGCACCACCAGGCCGGCCCCTGGTGTTTTTTTTTTTTTTTTTAATGTTTTTGACAAATTTTTTTTCTAGTGATCAGACCTCAAGATTTACTCTTTTAGCAACTTTCAAATATATGATACAGTATTATTCACTATAGGCACCATGCTGTACATTCCATCCCCATGATTTATTTATTTTGGAACTGGAAGCTTGTACCTGTTGACTACCTTCACCCAAAATGAAGATTGGTTCTGATCCTTGTGTGGGGGGGTCAGAATTGGTCACCCCAAAATGTGTCTCTTTGGCTTGATTATTTCTAAGAACAAAAGACTCTGAAAAAAACTTTGACCGCCCCCTCAACCGCCTAAAAGAACTTAAAATAGAAGGTCCTGTTCCAGGAAGGTGCTAATACCATAAGATAATTGTAATGTAAGGTAAAATGTGTCTCTCAGGTCACATTGTCTGTAGTTGGCCCATTTGCATTTCCATCTCCATGGAAATTGCCTTCCATCCCCTTGAAGTCCCAAACCACTCCTCCCAATATCCTCTGTTGTCTTTAGCTGAAGATGGTATTTGAGATGAGAGCCTCCACCACTTTGGCAAGTTGCTCAGTTTTCCTGAGTGTCTCCCATGTATACATGTTATCAAGTTTTGTTTGATTTTCTCCTGTTATTCTGTCTCATGTGAATTTAATTCGTAGCCCAGCCAGAAGGACCCAGAGGGTAGAGGATATGTCTTTCTCCCCTACAGTTTGGCACTGAGGATGGGATAAAACTTCACTTGCTGGATGCTGCTCGCTCCTGGACGAATGCAGCTGAGAGATCCTGGACCCCTGACAAGAGCCGGCAGGAAGCAAGAGTTCTTACCACGTCAGTCTCCCAGAATTCTGCCTGCAAAGGTCCAGTGTAAGTGAGAATGGTGAGTTTTTTTCCTTTTCTCAATTTAGATTAGCAGGAGAAAATGCTGGTGAAGCTAGCTTTTTAGACTCAGTGACTCTAGGTTGAGTACTCATTGGTTATTGATCTTTTCCCTCCCAGAGATGGTCACTATTTTTCCTTGTCTCTGTCTTTGTGTCATTTTTCATAAAAGGGAAAAACCATAGGGCAAGATGCAGGCATCTCTATAAGCCTGTTGTCTGGATGGGTCCCACAGTCTGTGGGTTATGAGGATTTTTTTCTTTTGTCTTGTTCTATGACTTGAGAGCTTGGCTTTATCACTTTTCTGGTTTCCACCAGATGGAGGATGCATGTCCTTGCACACATCTTGGTAGCCAGTCAAGTAGACTGAGGTTCTGGGAAATGCTATCTTTGTCCAGCTGTGTCAGCTCTCAGGGGAGTTTGTCATAAGGGGTCCCAGTTGCTTTCAAAGGGGTCTTTGTCATCTCAACCTTTGTTCCTTGCTGTGTGATGATGACCTTTGCTTTCTTAGACTATTTTGGGGAGTGGAATTTCTGGATCTTTTCTGAGGACGCCTGTTGCATCCAAGAGGTATTGGTAGGAGTCACTTTTGTATGAGACCATCACTCTATGCATTAAGAGGTATTTGTATGAGAGGTATTGGTATGAGTCATAATCGGGCAGAGTCACCATTAAGACCCCACTGGTCAATGTGGTCATTTAAATTGGAAAAACTTCTGAATTAGGAAGAAAAATTTGTGAGAGCTCTCATCATAATTTGTATTGGTTCCTAAGTAAAAGCCAAATTAAAAAGAAAATACATATAGAAAATAAATAATGTCTATCCTTAAGACTTTGACTCAGGTTACAATTGAATTGAGAAAATATAAAAGCATAAGTGTTGATAAGATTATGAAGGTTGGAATATTTGAGCTGATTTTATATAAAGAAGTTCTAGCAACTTGGCCTGCACATGTTTTAAAATGTCTGACTGAGAATGATTCCCGTGTCTAATATTATAACACCAAGACCTATTGATAAAGTCCTAGTGAAAGATAGGACGGAATTTAGATGAAATTTTGTAGAAAAATTAATATATTTATGGACTTTTATGCGAAGTGATTGCATCTCTTTTTTCCTGGTTGTATTATAGATGGTATTGTGTCTCAATGAGGAATGTTTCCCCTGCCTGACTATAAGACTTTTAAAGGTGTGGTATATTGTCCTGAAAATTTTAGAGCATACAAATCTTTGATTCACCTTCTAAGTTAAAAATTTCCCTGATATAAAAAAGCAATTGGAAGGGTATAGCTGGTGGGGTGGGTCAGCCTCTTTATTTGTCATTCAGGCTGTAGTCCATTTCTTTGGGGAACTGGAAACCACTATTTCTGTCTTTCAAATCTCTGAAAGGCTGGAGGCATGGTTCTAGAAAGCAGTTCAAAGTTCATCTGTCTTTTGCCAACCCCTGTTCCTCCAAAAATGCTCCTGGATGTTAATTGAGACAAAAGATTGAGACATTAGAAACTGATAAGGCAAATATGCCCCAGAAACTCCATCTTGAAGAAAACTTGACTGCTTTCTCCGTGTCTTTGTGATGCAGATTTTCTGCTCCCATCTTCTCTAGGACCCGAGAGCCATTCTTTGAAATGTAAATGTTTCTCTGAAACTAGTGACTTTTGTATTGCGCCTGATTCATAAAAAAATTTAATGTCTCTGTGTTTACCTGTATATTGTGTGCATCCATATGTATGTTGTATATGTGTGATATTTTACCCCCAGAAGATATGGCCAAAATTAAGAGCTCTGTTTAATTGACTTAAAGTAAGTACTTACATGTTTTTAAAGTTAACATGATATGAAATAATCCTTGGTGAATAAAAGCTTGTTTAAATTTGTTGGTTTGATTAAAATGGACACGTCCTGAGAGTGATCAGCATTGGGTACAATGCAGACATGCAGCCTGGGTTTACTGGTTAAAAAAAAAGCTCATGTTATCCCTGTCACAAGTTTGTCAGCATAATAAATTAAAATGGTAGCTAATTTTGTCTAGTGTCTCACGAAGTTTTGGTGGGTAATCTAAACATAATCATTGGGGACAAATGATTTAGATGTAAATGAAATAAAAATTTAAACTTTTAGGAATAATTATATTTTATGACATGTATCTTAATAACTTCCAAAATCTCTTTAGTAATTTGAAACTTTGAGGCTTTGCTCAGTTAAATGATTAAAGATTCATTGATTTTTAAATTATTTCTACATTATTTCTAAAGAAGATAAAATATTAGACACTAATTATTAAATGTAGGTTTACCTACTTTTGGCTTCTTATCACAAAGAAACTAAAAGGTATTTGGGTTCAACATGTTTTATATTTTATTAAATGGTTATACTATAAAGTAACATATTTCTCCTTTTCAAAAAAGGTTGGCACTTGAGCTAACAACTGTTGCCAATCTTTTTTTTTTATTCTTCTCCCCAAAGCCCCAAGCACATAGTTGTGTATTCTAGTTGTGAGTGCCTCTGGTTGTGCTGTGTGGGATGCCACCTCAGTGTGGCCTGATGAGTGGTACCATATCCATGACCAAGATCTGAACCAGTGAAGCACTGGGCTGCTGAAGTGGAGCGTGTGAACTTAACCACTCCTCCATGGGGCCAGCTCCCACATACTTCTAAAAATTATAAAAAATATTTATAAACTTGCCAAGCCACAGAATGCTAATGTAAAAGGCAGTTCATAACTGCTTACCTCTTAGTTTTCACTTAGAAATTAAGATTTCTAAAGGTTAAAAATTCTAATATGTGATTAAAGCTACTAAAAATTAAGAAAACCATGTTTGTGTTCAAGAAAATTAAGATGTAAGATGTATGTTTTCAGTAGAGAAAGTACAAAGAATGGAAATATTTTTGTTTGGTTGGTTAATAAAGATAAATTTGCCCTAAAGTACTAGGAGAAAACAAAAAAAAAAAGGCATGGGACAAATTCTGAATGTAAAAAGAAAGTTATAGAAGATTTATGAAAGAGAAATTCTGGAAAAAGTTTCATGCGTGGTCAAGTTGGCTAAAATTAAAATGAATTTTATAAATAAGTTTTGATATCAAAAGTAAGCTGGTACAAAATTAGAATTTGTTTTTTGGGGGCTGGCCCCGTGTCTGAGTGGTTAAGTTTGTGTGCTCTGCTTCAGTGGCCCAGGGTTTCACTGGTTTGGATCCTGGGTGTGGACATGGCACCGCTCATCAGGCCATGCTGAGACAGCGTCCCATGTGGCACAACCAGAAGGACCTACAACTAGAATATAGAACTATGTACTGGGGGGCTTTGAGGAGAGGAAGAAGAAGAAGAAGAAGAAGGAAAAGAAGAAGAAAAGAAGATTGGCAACAGATGTTAGCTCAGGTGCCACTCTTTAAGAAAAGAATAAAAAATAAATTTGTTTATTTCCCCTCTCTTAAAAGGATACTTTTCTTGCAATTTTAGTCTTCTCTTGGTAAAGAGATTAAGAAAGTGTTTTGAGAAGTCTACCAGAAGGGTAGGGATTTTGGGTTTTATAAAAATAAATTTCCTATATTGTTTTGATTAAGTCTTTAATCACGGGTGCTGAGGTTTTTCTTACAGGTATTTAATTCTCTGCATTCACCTAAAATTCTTTAGCTGTCACCGTGGTTAAAGGGATAACTAAGCATTGTTTCACAGGGACCTATGATATTGTGTGGGTAAATGTTATTGACATAAGTGTTTAAAAAATTATATAACATTCCAAAAAAATTCTAATCTGTCTTGGTTGTCAGTCGTAATTCTAGTTATTATGTTAGTGTTGTGTGTCACGGAAATGACCAAGTTTCTTTGTCAATGTCATTTTTAAGTCTTTTGTCATTTATAGGTAGTTTTGTTTAACTCTACTTTTACAAATATTTTCGACTTTAGAGATTCATGGAAAGTACTCTGACACTTACTCTAAAAAACTGTTTTCTGACAGACTTTCAGATTATAAAACTGAACTGGGTAAGAAATCACAGAACTCTAATGGAGAAACTGATGACCCCATAAAACTGCTAACAGAAGATTAAGATCAAAAATCGATTACACAGGACTGAATGAACTGATGAAGATAATTATAAATTTTTATGGCATTTCTTGGAAACATTGCTGATTTTTAAAAATGTTTTTTTCCGATTTAAGGAAAACTTTTTCTCTTTTCTCTTAAGCTAACTATGACTTATAAAAATTTGGTATATTATACCTTTGTAAGCAAAATAGAAACACTTATCTTTTCCTCCCTACTCAATCCCTCCAGAATTTGGAAACTTTTAGTGAGTAAGTATTGTTATTTCATGGAAATATAGTTATTTTCATAAGTTCAATAAGAATCTAGTCTCCTTTTAACAGGACACAATTGGAAACATTGGTTATATTACCAAAGCTTTGACTGGAATGTCATATTTGAGAGAAATAGGTATAGACTCAGATATGATCAGACAGCTTTTGAGAAACAAAGAGTGGACTTTCTGGAATAAAGCCACTTGGAAATATTGGCCTGGTACTTTGTTTCCTAGCAACCTTACCAGTTAAGTAAGGAAGGTCACTTATCTGGGAGGTGCCTGGAACCTCAAAATATTTGGGGACCTCAAGAAGAGAAAATTTCACTGAAATCTGTAGGTATTACAGGCTTTGTATGATAAGTTCTTTGCTTTCCTGGCCTCAAGAGGCCTTTAAACTTCAATCTGAGATTGCTTATAAAAAGTTCCAGCAAAGCAGGTTTAAAAAAAGCCTATGTGATCAATTACTATTCTTGCTGTACTTATGTAAATAATTGGGCCAAATTTATTGAAGCTAAACTTCATTTTACAAACCAGCTAGTCTTAATTTGTCTATCTTTAGTAAAAATGAGGGTGATTTTTGAGAGAAAAGTTATGTTTCAGTAGAAACCATTATACACATTTGTGGATATTAGATCCCAGTTTTGTTTAATTGTCTTTGAGGTTTTTGTTTTCTACCTGTAAACTGGACTGGATCCTGAATTCTCCCAGTCTCCTAAAATATCTGGCTACAAATCTCCAAACTAACATTTTCAATTTTTTCCATCATTTTTATTTGAAATCATTGAGAACTGAAACCACTCTTGTTCCTGAAGCCTTGAAGACTGAACCTGGGTAACTTGATATAAACTCTGTAAAGATCACCTTGATAACATGCCTGTTGCTATGTAAGCCCCTCAAAAGGATACTTGAATATCCAATGACATCATCAGAGACATTTTAAGCTGCAAAAATGCTTTGACACTGACATCTTCTTGACTGGCTGTCCTCTGAGCTCAGAAACTGGTTTATAATTTTCTCCAACCATTAACCTTGTTTTTCTTTTCACTTTCATAGAAATAGTAAAAATACCTGGTTGCTTGCTTCCACAGTATAGATCTAGCTTTGAGAGCCCACCTGCATCATCGCCTCCTGAAATGAATTTAACTGGACTGATCAATAGGTCAGTGAGATGAAACAATCTACCACTCAGCTTTTGGACTGTGAAACACCTTAAAGTTTCAAAGAACTGGGAAATTTCTTAAAGTTTCAAAAGTGGGGTTGTGGGAGATCAGAACTGATCACCCAAAAACATCTCTTTGGCTTGACTAATTTTAAGAGGAAAAGGCTCTGGAAAAAACTTTGACTTCCCCGACCAACTGCCTAAAAGAATTATCTTACCGTTCCAGGAAAACTGTGAAGTAATGTATAACGTGTCTCTCAGGTCTCATTGTCTGTAGTTGGCCCATTTGCATTTCCATCTCCATGGAAATTGTTGCTGTCCCCTCTGAAATCCGAAAGCACTACCCCCACCATCCTCCTTTGTCTTTAGCTGAAGATAGTATTTGAGACAAGAACCTCCACTATTTTGGCAAATTGCTCAGCTTTCCTGAGCGTCTCCCATCTATAAGTGTTATAAAGCTTTGTTTGATTTTTTCCTGTTAATCTGTCTCATGCCAATTTAATTTGTAGCCCAGGCAGAAGGACTCAGAGGGTAGAGAGTATGTCTTCCTCCCCAACACCCTGCACTTGCTTGACTCACTTCACTTTCCTTATCCTAATTCTGAACCCGAAGCCTACGTTTGAATTCTGGCTCCCTCACTTCCCAGCTGTGTGCCCTTGGGTAAGTTACTTAACCTCTCTGTGCTTCAGTTCCCTGGAGGTAATAATGCTACCTACCCCATAGACTTGCTACAAGGATGAAATGAGTTAATATTCATAAAGTATTTAGCTTGGGGCCAGTATGTCATAAGGAACTGGTGGTGGCCATTATTATTATGACTACTACTACTTCTGTTTTTATTAATTATCATTATCATAACCTCAGCTCTATTGATCACATACAATAACCTTAACCATAAATCTTTCAGATCAGAATGTCAACACATAATTAGCATTTAAAGAACTCACAAAATACTTCTCTTTTCTGTGCCAAACTTAGCTTTCAAGACTACTGCTTTGATAGCCGCTAAAAAAATCTCTAATTTCATCACCAAAGCTGACATTTCCTCCTTCTCCTGAAGCCTGTGTATTGATCACAGTAGGCTAGGCTAGGATATGCTGTCATAACAAACAGCCCTTGAATGTCTTTACACAATCGAAGTTTATTTTCTGCTCATGCTAAGTGCAGATCCGTAAGGGGTTAAGATCTGCACATGGTGGGTTGAAATGTCACTATCATTCACTCTCCACTGGCCGAGGCGTGTCATGCTGCCCTGCCTATCTTCTGAGGATGCAGGAGAGTGGCGTGCTTCCATGAGCCTGGAAAAAGGGATGCTGAAAATATTAGGTGGAAAATTCTCATCACTACCAGAGCCCAACCATCAGGTCACCAAAACTCAGCTCATTCTCTCAAAACCTGTGGACAGTTAGCCACTGATGACGAGGTAGCTAGTCACTGAAGTCTTTTTGGCAGTTATTAATTGTAGTTTTTAGTTGTTCACTTGTTGATTGTTAGCGGCACTGCTTGTGTTTTAAAAGTCACCTGGATAGGCAACATATTCTCTGACTCCTCCCAGGTTCCTCGTAGAGAATGCCTCTCTCATGCTTGGGTCACCATGGTAACGGTGCTTGAGTTGTTTTTCAGGAACTACAAGTCAACCCCTTGTCCAGTTCAGGCGAGTCAAGATCACTAACTCACCAGCTGGGCCTGTGTGGGTGTCTAGTAGGTGACCTACGGAAATCAAGGAGCCTAAATCTCCACCTCAAGGTCATGCTAACACTGTCCTTTTGTGAACATTTATCCTATAAAAAGTCATGACTCCTGGGTCTGCTTGGGCATGTCATCAATGACTCACTCCTCCTTACCTCCAATCATCAACTCCCACATTTCAGACCCCACCTTGGCTCTCTATTCCACAAATATTCCTAATCCCCATTTTCAGAGAGGTCGATTTGAGATCTGTTGTCTTGTCTCCTCGATTGGCTACATTGTGAATAAACCTTTTCTCTGTTGCAAACTTGGTCTCAGTGATTGGCACATTGTGCAGTGGGCAAAACAAATCTGGTTCTGTAACATTTCTTCCTGCTTGCAAAATACAGTCATGGCTCCCTGGGAGAGAGAACACCAAAGTCTAATCTGTTACAGTAGTGAGCTGTAAATTCAGGGGGTATCTGAGGAATGCACAATAGCCTCTCCATTAGGATTGATGTGTGGATTACTGCCAAGAATTTATCTTCTCAGGCACATCTTTTCTTTATTGACTCATAGAAAAAGTCATTATTTGACTATTTTTTGACAGGAACACAATCTGAAAATACTGCAAGTAGAGTCAATTTTGAAATAGCTATGCTGTGATGTGATCTCTCACATACATAATTTGTTCTAAGGCTTTCCGCTTCAAATTTCCAGCAATATATTTTTTTTTTAAATTGCCACTGATATTTATCGATAAAGATAATTTTTTTTTTCCTGAGGAAGATTCACCCTGAGCTAACCTCTGTTGCCAATCAAGCTTCCTCTGTTTTGTATGTGGGTCACCACCATGCATGGACACAGATGAGTGGTGTGGGTCCATGGAAACCAAACCTGGGCCACTGAAGCAGAGCACACTGAACTTAACCACTAGGCCACTGGGGCTCACCCACGTTTTTGTCTGAGGTTGCATTTTCACCATGGGAAGAAAAATATTTCCCTGATGGTTTGTAGTTTTCCGACTACAGTAACATAGTTTGTAGTTTTTTACCGTGAAACCTCACAGGGGCTTCTGTATATTTGTCATTGTTTCATTAAATGTTAGAAGCGCTGGACTGAAAATCACATGACATAGAGTTTCATTTTCCTATTGTGGGTGCTTAGTTTTAAACTTTATTTCTAATTATGACGGATTCATATCATTTCTAGCTAAAACACCAAGACAAAAATACATAGCAAGATTCATTGTAACAGTAATAGTTTTCACAATTTCAATTTTTTTAGGTTGTCGTTTTTTTTTTTTAACGTTTTATTATTTTACTGAGGTCACATTAGTTTATAACAAGCTTTTTGAAAACTTTATAGATCATATATTTACTGAATTCCTGGGCAAGAAGTGTCATCTTCAGGTCCATCTCTTGAATTTTCAGCAACAACTAGAATTTTAAAAGCAATCCTTAGACCTATCTATAAGGTACATATAAAATAGACACAGTGAGCAATGGTGAGAAAACTTAAAGAGGTTAAGTACCTTGGAAAAGGTTAACAGTAGAGCTGAAATTCAAACCCGAGGTCTATTTTGTCTCCAAAGTTCTTTTCTATCCTTTCTACAGTGCCGCTTCCTCTGGGGCCACGCCCAAGCTAACAGGTGACCTACATCTTGGAGGATGAGTGGAACAGAGATGTAACAGGGAAAAGCTTACCAGCCAAAATCTAAAAAGAAAAAAAAATAGACTAGTTTTTTAGAGCAGTTTTGAGTGGAAGGTACAGAGTCCTCACATACCCCCCCCCCATTCCATCCCTTACAGGTGCATAGCCTCCCTCCCTATCAACATCCTGCACCAGAGTGGTACATTTGTGACACTTGATGAGCTTACATTGATGCTCCAAGTCCATAGCTTCCATTAGGGTTCACTCTTGGTGTTGTATATTCTACGGGTTTTGACAGTATACAATAACAGGTATCTGCTATGAGTTGGAATCATACATAGCCTTTTCAGATTGAATTCTTTCACTGAGTTCTATGCATTTAAGGTTCCTCCATGTCTTTTCATGGCTTGCTAGCTCATTCGTTTTTCATGCTGAGTAATATTCCATGGTCTGGATGTACCACAGTTTGTTTATCCATTCACCTACTGAAGGGCATCTTGGTTGCTTCCAAGTTTTGGCAACGGTGAATACAGCAGCTGCAAACATCTGTGTGAAGGTTTCTGCGTGGACGTACGTTTTCAACTTCTTTGAGTAAATATCAAGGTGAGTGATTGCCAGGTTGTATGTTTAGTTTTGTAAGAAAGCACCAAACCATCTTCTGAAGTAATCCCAAGCTTCTTTGCATGGTACCTGGGTCCTAAGGAGGCAAAAATGGAAGCTGCCAGTCCTCCTAGGACCTACACCTGGAATTGGCGCTGGGTCACTTCCACTTCCATTTAGTCAAAGAAAATCAAAAGATCAACCCAGATTCAAGGAGATGGTAAGTAGACACCTATGTCCTGATGGGATATAGTGTATATGTGATATATGTATACAAAGACGGGGGGAATGGCCGGGGGTCATTTCTTCAGGCGGTCTACCAGAAAGCTGAAACTAAAACCTGAGGAATAGAAGCTGATGTGGTTTTTTTTTTTTAAAAAAAACAATTGTATTTTTACAGTTTTATCGAGGTATGATTGACAAACAAAAATTGTAGACATTTAGGTTGTATAATATGATTTTTTAGGTGGTATCCAACCTCTCATTCAGTGTTCTGTATCTGTGAAAAGCTGGACCCCCGAATCAGAAGTTTTCCTGAAGACTCTGGACAGGTGATTACACCCATTTACATGCCATCTCTGTGACCAAGACAGCCTAAGAAGGAAAGCTGTGACTTTGGAGGATTATTGTCTTGTGTTGAAAATCATTTTCAGTGTCGAGGAAGTGGAAAGTTGACTAATGGTGGTTACTTTTGTTGAGAAAGCTTAGTACTTTCCACACAGAATAACACTTGGAGATGGGTGTTGGCTGACATGGTTTAGCTGCTCCATAAACCAGACCCAGAGTCCGTATTTTCAATTTTGTTGTCATCCGTGTGAAGGTTTATTTTTAATCGAGATATAATTTATACACAATACAATTCACCCATTTTAAGGGTACAGTGTGATGAGTTTTCTCAAATGTGTAAGGTCATGTAATTCCACCACAACCCCATCAGGAGTGTACAAGAGTTCCAGTTGCTCCACGTTCTCAACAATACTTGCTACAGTCAGTCATTTTGGTTTTAACCATTCTAGTGGTAATTTATTGTCATTTTAATGTGCACTTCCATGTTGACTAGTGATATGGAGCATCTTTTCATGTCTTCATTTGCCATCAGTATATCTTCTTTTGGAACATATCTATCCAATTTTTGTGTGTGTGTGTGAGGAAGATTGGCCCTGAGCTAACCTCTGTTGCCAATCTTCCTCTTTTTGCTTGAGGAAGATTGTTGCTGAGCTCACATCTGTGCCAATCTTCCTCTACTTTATGTGGGATGACTCCACAGTGTGGCTTGAAGAATGGTGCTAGGTCTGCACCCGGGATCTCAACCCACAAATGCTGGGCCACGGAGCAGAGTGCATGGAATTAACCACTAAGCCAATGGGCTGGCCAGCTATCTAATTTTTTGACAATTTTCTTTTCACTGGGGTTTTGTCTCCTAATTGTTAAGTTGTAAGAATTTTCTATATATTCTGGGTACAAATCCCTTTCTAGATGCATGATATAAATTATGTAAATATTTCCTCCCTCTCTGTGATTGCTTTTCCATTTTCTTAATTGTGTGTTTAGAAGAGAAAATGCTTTTCATTTTTTTTAAAGTTCCTTTGGTCACTCTTTTGTGGTTCATGCTTTTAGCATTCTCGTTAAGAAGTCTTTACTTAATCTCTCATTTGTTTACCTATTCTTGGGGATCATTGTCCTGTGCTAGCTTTCATTCAATGTTTTAAAATAATCTTTTCATATATTTTGGACAGTTTTTTAGTTGTTTAAAGGAGGGTAAATCTGATCCGTGTTACTCTATCATGGCCAGAAGCAAAATACCTACTTTTAGTCCAAAAAAACTCCAACTTTTTATTCCATTTCATCCTCTATCTTTATATTTAAAGTGCATTTGAAGTGTCTTGTAGACAGCAGATAGTTGGATTTTGGTTTTTCAATCCGTTAGTAAAACCTCTGCCTTTTAACTGGAGTATTTAGTCCACTTTCATTTAATGCAATTATTGGTTCGGTAAAGTTTGGCTCTACCATTTTTTAAAAAACTTGGCTAGCCTCTATTTTCATGTTCTTCTGTTGTTCTTTTCCTGATTTGTTTGGAGCATTTGAATATTTTTTAAAACTCCATTTTAATTTTTCTATTTCCTTTTTAACCATACTCCTTTGGACATTATTTTTTAGCCCACTTACTATTACCATTGTACCACGTCAATGTAGAAATCTTGCAACTGTATAGGTCCATATCCTACCTTCTCCTTTATGCTATAATTGTTATACGTATTGCATCTACAAACCTTATAACCCTCACAAACAGTGTTGTAATTTTTACTTGAAACAATCACATGTATTTTAAAGAAGATAAGAGGGAAAATATTTCAAAAGTATCTTGTATTTACCCAGTTATTTACCACTTCCAGTGTGTTGTATTCCTTTCTGAGGATTTGACTTTCCACTTGGTTCTATTTCCAGGGTGACAATTTCTCTTAGTTTGCTTTTTTTTTTAACTAATTTTTTTTAAGATTTTTATTTTTTTCCTTTTTCTCCCCAAAGCCCCCCAGTACATAGTTGTATATTCTTCATTGCGGGTCCTTCTAGTTGTGGCATGTGGGACGTCGCCTCAGCGTGGTTTGATGAGCAGTGCCATGTCCGTGCCCAGGATTCGAACCAACAAAACACTGGGCCGCATGCAGCGGAGCGCGCGAACTTAACCACTCGACCACATGGCCAGCCCCTCTCTTAGTTTGCTTTTATATGAAAATGTTTTTATTTTGCCTTCCTTCTTGCTGGACATAGGATTCTTGGTTGGCTGAATTCTTTTTCCTTCAGCACTCAGATGCTGTTCTACTCTCTCTGACCTCCATAGTTTCTGACTAGAAGTCAGGTGTTAACAAATTATTATTCTTCTGTATGAAATGTATCATTTTTCTCTTGCTGCTTTCAAGATTTGCTTTTTATCTCTGGCTTTTACAAAAGTTTGATTATAATTTGCCTTGGCATGGCCTTCTTCGTTGTTAATCCTGCTTGGTGTTTGTTGATCACCTGGAATCTATAAATTTATGTCACCCAGCAACTTGGAAAAAATGATTTCCTCAAGTGTTTTTTTCTGCCCCAATTTCTCTCTCTTCTCCTTCTGTGACTCCAATTAAATGTATGTTGTATCTATATTATCTAACAGGCCCCTGACACTGCTCAACCTTCTCAAACTTTTTTCTTTTTGTATTGATCTCTTCTTCAAGTTCACTTTAAACCTTTCTCTGTCATCTGTCGTTTGTTTTTAAGTCCATCCAGTGTATTTTATATTTCACACATTGTATTTTTCACCTCCAGGCTTTACGCTTGATTTAAAAAATATTTTCTATTATATGGATGATATTTTATATCTTTTGATTCATTGTGAATCATTGATTCGTTTGATATATATGTCCATCTATCTATCTATCTATCTATCTATCTATCTATCTATCTATCTATCTATCCATCTATCTATCTATCCATCCATCCATCCACCCATCTATCCATCTATCCATCCATCCATCCATCTATCTATCCATCTATCTATCTATCTATCTATCTATCTATCCATCCATCCATCTATCTATCTGTCTATGTATCTATGTATCCACCCATCTATCCATCCATCCATCCATCCATCTATCTATCCATCTATCCATCTATCTATCTATCGTATGCAATCTTCATTGAAGAAATTTATGATAACTTCTTTAAAATCCTTGCCTGCTACTTTCAATATCTCATCTTTGGTCTCCGCTGACTCTCTTTGCTCTTGAAAACCCATTCACTTTTCTTGGTTCTTCATTTTTTGGATAATTTTCCTTGTATCTTGGACATTATAAATGTGAAGACCTGGATTCAGTTATTTTTCTCTGATGAGTGTTGCTTCTTTCGTTTCAGCAGGGAACTATCTTAGTCAGACTTGAAATGAAAACTCTGTTTCTTGGGTGAGAGCTCCATCGTAATTTCAGATCTTTTGTCACTAACTGATTTGTTTTCGGTCTGATTCATTCATGTGTGATTCAGAGGTCGGATAGAGGTATGGGTAGACAATTTGGAAGTTCTCTCCTCTTTTTCTCTTATGGGATTCCTCTCTCTCCAGTGACCGCATTGTTCTGGATTTAGTCTCCTGGCTTCCCAAGCCAGAAAGACTGCTGTTTTCCCACCAGTGCTTCTGCCGCCCCGTTTGAAGCATTGAATTTGCCTGACTTTTGACCAAAGCCATGAAATTGAGAATTTACTTTGTATATCTCCCTCCTCAAAGTATATAGTCCTCACCAAAATCTGCTTCCTTCTGTTTATTTTCCATTGTCTTCAAGTAGCTGATGTTTGTATTACGTCTAGAGTTTATCATTGTTATCCAGAAAATGGTTTGTCTGGTATGATCAGAGTCATCCATTTCCAAAAGCAAAATGTTCAGATGATTAATTAATATACTGTACTTTTCATTCCCATCCACAGTGTATAGAGAAAGCTTTGAAGGTTGGAAACATCTGCAAAGTAAAAACACAACAAAATGAAATTACTTGTTAGTCTTCAACTATTATTGTTGAATTGTCTAGTTCTTTCTTTTTTTTTTTAGTTTTTGCATATATATTTTGGTATTCTGTTATTAGGTGCATATATATTTATAATTGTTATATCTTTTTGTTGGTTTGACCCTTTTTTCATTATAAAATGTCCTTCTTTGTCTCTAGGAATACTTTTTATCTTATAGTCTATTTTGTATGATATTAGTGTGGCCACTGCAGTTCTCCTTTGGTTACTCTTTGCATGGTATATCTTTTTTCATCCTTTTACTTCCAACCTCTTTGTGTCTTTGACTCTAAATTGAGTCTCTTGTAGAGAGTATGTAGTTGTGTCATTTCATTTTATTCATTATGCCAATCTCTGTCTTTTGATTGGAGTGTTTAATCTATTTACAGTTAATGTAATTACTGCTAAGGTAGGATTTAGGTCTGCCATTTTGTTATTATTTCTATACGTCATATCTTTCTTGTTCCTCTGTTTCTCAATTGTTGCCTTCTCTAGTGTTAAATATTTTAATCTTTATACCACATCTTTTAGAGTTATTTTCTTAGTGATTGCCCTTGGGATTACAATTAACATATTAACTTAAAACAATATAGTTCAGATTAATACCAACTTAATGTGAATAGTATATCAAAATCTTACTCTTCTATAACTCTGTTATAGAACAGAGTTCTATAACAAATTACATCTTTATACATTATAAGTCCATCCACACAGCTTTATAACTATTGCTTTATGCAGTTGTCTTTTAAATCATATAGGAGGAAAAGAGAGTTACAAACAACAACAAATATATATATATATACACTGTCTTTTATATTTAATTATTATTAACTTAGTGCTCTTTATTTCTTCATGTGGATTCAAGTTACCATTGAGTGTCCTTTCATTTTAGTCTGAAATGACCCTTTTAGCATTTCTTGTAGGGAAGTTCTGCTAGTGATGAACTCTATCAAGTTTTGTTTGTTTAAGAATGTCTTAATTTCTCCTGTTAAAATTACTGTGAGGATGATATGAATATTTTTCCAAAGAGCTGTACAGACTGACAACAGGCACATGAAAAGACGTTCAAAATCACTACTTATTAGGGAAATGCATATCAAAAACTACAATGAGATACTACCTCCCACCCAACAGAATGGGTATTATAAAAAAGACAAGAAATAACAAGTGTTGGAGAGGATATGGAGAAAAGGGAATCCTTATACACTGCTGGTGGGAATGGAAACTGGTGCAGCCACTATGGAAAACAGTATGGAGATTTCTCAAAACATTAAAAATAGAAATACTGTATGTTCCAGCTGTTCCACTTCTGGGTATTTATCCAAAGAACATGAAAACACATTTCAAAAAGATATATGCACCCCTATGTTCATTGCAGCAATATTCTTAATACACGGAAGCAACTTAACCGCTCACCAATGGTTGAATGGATAAAGAAGATGTGGTGTATACACACACACACACACACACAAGAATACTACTCAGCCATGAAAAGATGAAATCATGTCATTTGCCACAACAAGGATGGATCCTGTGGGTATTATGCTAAGCAAAATAAGTCAGATGGAGAAAGATAATTACTATATGGTTTCACTTATATGTGGAAGTAAACAAACACATAGATATAGAGAACATATTGGTGGTTACCAGAAGAGAAGGGGGTTGGGGGATGGTGAAAGGAGTAAAGGGGCACACAATGTGGTGATAAATGGAAAGTAGACTTTTGGTGAAACAGTGTAGTCTATACAGAAGTCAAAATAAGATGATGTACACCTGAAATTTTTATAATGTTATAAAACCAATGTGAACTCAATAAAATAAAAAAAATTATTGTGATAAAATTCACATACTACAAAATTCACCATTTTAAAATGTACAATTTGATGGCTTTTAGTATGTTCACAAAGTTGTGAAACCATCACCACTATCCAATTCCAGAATATTTCTATCCCCATAAAAAGAAACCCCATACTCATTAGCTGTCATTCCCAATTTTAGCCTTCCTCTAATTCCTGCCAACCACTAGTTAGTGGTTTTTTGGTACGGATTTGCATATGCTTATGTCCTATATAAATAGAATCACAAAAATATGTGGTAGTTGTGACAACTCTGTATTAGCTTCCTTCATTTAGATGCCCAAAGGCTGTTAGAGGTTAAATTAGGGGTTTCTCAGGTCTTTCCTCAGCATGCACACAGCCCTGAGTGTGACCTCTTAGGTTCCCAGGAATATTCTGGGAAGGTTCAAATTCTTCATCTCATCCCCCAGCTTGTCTTTTTACATGTTTTGGTCTGCCTCTTGCTTGCTCCAACTGTTCTCTCCTTCTCAGGCAGCTGCAATATTAAACAATTGTTACTGATTGTCTTTGATGTATCTCCTGGGAAAAAGTCTGTTCAAAGCGAGTGAGGTCTGAATCAGGTCAAATAAAGACAAATCCTCTAAGACTGGATTCATAGGGAGCTGTCAAGCAGGTCAAATTGGGACAATTCTTTGGGAATGCAGCTTTGTAGAGATCTTCACACCTGTTCTGCTCTCTTCAATGGCTGCTAGGCGGCTGATTTTCACAGCAATTGTCATGGTGAGGCTTTTGGTTTTCAAGGCTACTGAAAATCTGGAAAGAGGGGTATGGAAGTAGCACAAGTCAAAACACCACAAATCTCATTAGTTTTACTGAGATTCCATCACTTTTTTTGAGTAAATACTTTGAGGGTTGTTGCATGTTTTTGCTTAATTTCCAGTGTTCTGAAAAAAGTTGATTTTCATAATTTTGCCAACGTTCTTGTTGTTTTTATGGAGAAGTGGATTTTTGGATGTAACTACTCCACTATTACAGAGTGCTTTTCTTGAGATTACTATTTTAAACAAAAATATGGCTACTCTTCTAGAAAGCTGAGCCATTTCTCTATTCTAGGGGGCAACAACAGAATCAATCTTTGAAGGGTGACTCCTCCTCTGTCTGGGAAAACATTTTAATGCATACTTAGCTTCTATAAAAGGACTCAGTCTAGAGGGAGAATGCAAAATGCTGGCTCATGGAAGGGAGGGACTCTGGGCCATTTTTACCCACAACAGTTTTGACACCAAAAGTGTAGTTTTTTTCTCACATTGACCAATTGTCTAACTCTCCAGACACCAACTGAATGTCCCACAGTTCAATTCAAATCTGACACTACCCAGAATTAGTGCAGATCCCACAGGGGTCTCAGTCCCACAAGACTGACCCTGCTCCACGCATCAATCACAAGATCTGGACCTCCTGTACTTCTGACCGATCCCCTATAGGTCAGGGGTTCATATGATCCCCTCAGTAATCTGCTAGAAAAGCTCACAGGACTCATAAAATACTTTTCTTGCTATTACCAGTTTATTATGATGGATGCAACTAGAGGAAGAGCCAAAGGGAAGAGATGCATAGGGCAAGGTGCAAGGGAAGGTGGGTGGAGCAGCCATGCTCTCTCCAGGCGCACCACCCTCCCAGCACCTGGTTGCATTCACTAACCTGGAAGTTCTCTGAACTTTTTCATTTAGGGGTTCCTATGGAGATTTCTTTAAATAGGTGTGGCTGAGTAAATCATTGACTGTTAGTGATTAGCTCAATCTCCACCCCCTCTCCCACCCCTGTAGGTTCAGTTTAGGGAGGAGTGAAAGTTTTAACCCTGTAATCACATGTTGGTTCCTCTGAGAACCAGACCCCATCCTGAAGCTATCTAGGGGCCCACAAGAGTCACTTCATTAGCATAAATTGAGGTATGTTTGAAAGGGGATTATTATGAATAACAAAGACAGTCCTCTCACTCCTGTCATTCAGGAAATTCCAAGGGTTTTAGAAGCTCTTGTGCTGGGAACCAGGGCTAAAGACCAAATACGTATTTTTTATATCATAAAAAATATTTTATTGGAAAACAGTTTGGTATAATATTTTATTATATCACAATATCACAGGGACCTTTGATATTCTGTTTAGAATGGAGACCAGGAACCTGAAGATGGGAATGAGAGAACAGAACAAAGGAGGTTGGACCTGAATAGAGAAGGAGATACACAGTGTAAACTCTGGGCAGGAAATAGAGAGTAAGTAAGGGACCCTCTGAGTCAAGGCATGCCTGATGGATCTTGTCTTAGTGGGTTTCAATGATTGCCTCCCCCTTAAAGTTATAGAATTATTGTTATAAACATTGTAAACAGCATTTGATGTGTCCCAAGAGGGAAAGAAGAAACAAGGCCAGGGAAGCTCATGGGCCTTAATATGTGTTCAGAGATAATGTCAGTTGCCAAAAAGTAGACCTCAAGTGGCCTGAGCTCTTTCTGGTGACCATGTTGATCATTAAGACTGTAGCTGAGCCACTGGTGGGGCTCAGACCCAGTGGAATTGTCTGTCCTACATTTCCAGATGTCACTGTTAAAATTCTCTTTTCATATAAAGATTCACTTTATTGAGATATAATCCACATACCATAAAATTCAGAATTCCATGGTTTTTAGTTTATGCACAGAGTTTAATTCACCATCTAATTTTAGAATACTTTCATCCCTCAAAAGAAACCACATATCCACTAGAAGTTACTCTTATTTTCCCTTGTCCCTTGTCCTTGACAACCACTGCTTTGTCTCTATGGGTTTACTATTCTGGACATTTCACACAAATGGAATCATGCAATATGTGACCTTTTGTGTCTAGCTTCTTTCAATCAGCAAAATGCTTTCAAAGTCCATCCATGTTGTAGCACGAATCAGTACCCTATTTTTATTGCCAAATATTATTCCATCATGTGGAAATACCACATTTTGTTTATCTGTTCATCAGTTGATGGACATTTGGGTTTTTCCACTTTTTGACTATTACGAGTAATGCTGCTATGAACACTGTGCTTCTGTGGGGACCCATGTTTTCACTTCTCTTAGCCATGCACCTAGGAGTGAAATTACTGTTTCAGTTGATAACTCTATTCTTAACATTTTGAGGAACTTCCAACCTGTTTTTCAAGTGGCTGCATCGTTATAGAATGCTACCAGCAATGTGTGGGGATTCCAATTTCTTTGCATCTTCACCATTTGTCAGCGTCTGTATTTTTTACTATAACTGTCCTATGGTGTGTATACCTTATTGTGGTTTTAAAGTGTATCCTATTATGGCTTTGATTTGCATTTCTCTAATTACTAATCATGCTGAGCATCTTTCCATGTGCTCATTGGTCACTTGCATATCTTCTTGGAGAAATATCTACTTGAATTCCTTGCCCATTTAAAAATCGGATTATTTGTCTTTTAATTGTTGAATTATATTTTAAGAGTTCTTTATATATTCTGGGTACAAGTCCCTTATCAGGTATATGATTTGCAAAGATTTTCTCCTATCCTGTGGGTTGTCCTTTCACTTTCTTGATGGTGTCCTTTGAAGCACAAATGTGTGTGATTTTGATGAAGTCTAATTTATCTATTTCATTCTTTTGTTTTTTGTGCTTTTGGTGTCATGTATAAGAAACTGAAAAATTCACTTTCATTCTAAGCTTTTTCTCAGGATTAGTGTGGGTGGCCAGATCCACACTGAACTCCATGCCAGCACATCTCTTCCATCTGGAAGAGTGGGTCTATGAAAAAGAATTCTGGAGAAGGAATTGCTCCTGCCCAGGTGAGCTGTGACCTCCGAAATTCTCTTGGCTCATCCCAAATCCTGGACTGCTCTCACGGATACACAAATTTCATTTCAAGTCAGCTCTGTACTGATCTGTGGACAAGAAGCCACAACCATATCAAAATTGCCCCTAAACATGTGGAATCTGCCTCTACCAGCATCACGGATACTAGTGAAGATGCTGAAAGCCTAGGAGACCTGTGTAAGCTGTCATTTAGAAGGGAAAAGGGAGTTACCTTGTGGCCTTGAAGACTAACCAAGGAAAGAACATAACAGTGAAACAAAGCACAGACAACTTCAAGGCTGCCATGATGAAGTAGAATACCACTGGCCCAGTCTGATCACAGATGCATAACTATCTTCATCTTGCTCACTGTTATAGTTGACTGTGGTCCCTCAACCCTCACCTGGTCTACTTCCTTCAAGAATCTCTCAGAATGATGGTGACTGTGATGGGTTGAATTGCATCCTCCAAAAAAGATAGGTTCAAGTCCTAACCTCTGGTACTTGTGAATGTGACCTTATTTAGAAATAGGATCTTTGCAGATGTAATTAAGATGTAAGATAAGATGAAATCATTAGGGTGGGATCTAAATCCAATCACTGGTGTCCTTATAAGAGGAGAATGTAACCATCATGAGTCTGCTGGAGCCAATTCGAACAGAAGCCATCTGTTATGAGTAGAGTGATTAAGAATTGTTTTTCAGAAAATTTGCAAAGTCATATAGCCAAAGCACATGCAGAAGAAATCTTGACCTGTAATGACCATGGAACCACAGGACCAGGACATGACCGGCACTTGAAAGTCGGACTCTCATCAGAAGTGAGGGGTCTGTCATCCAGGAAGATCCAGAGAGAAAATCCCTTCCCCACCTTGTTAGAACATGACCATAAATGGTTAGAACATGACCATAAATGGTTAGAACATGACCACAAATGGTTAGAACATGACCATAAATGTTTAGAACCTTTCCATAAATGCTTAAAGCCCACCAATAATAACCTGTTCCACCAGCACTTCCATGTGCCAGCTCTTCTCTCTCACCTCTTCAATTTTGCCTCAAATCCTGAATTTGGAGACAGATCTGAGGGAACATGCCTCCTGTCTCCTTGCAGACGGACCTAGCAATAAAATTGTTTTCTTTTCCCAAAAGCTGATGTTGTAATTAATTGGGTTTTTAATGTGCATTGGGTAGGAGAACCCCATTTTTGTGCAGGAACAAGAAGAGAAACAGACTGTGATGTTGTAGTTTATAGTGAGAAATATGTATTTGGTCTTCACCCTGTTGCTGGCATGGACCTCCCAAAACCCTTGGAATTTCCTAAGTGATGAGAGCCATAAAGGGGTCTTGTTATGTTAACGAGGTAAGTTTTGGAAAGCTCCTAGATAACTGAAGGATGGAGCTGGTTGCCAGGGGAACCAACCGTGTGATTAGAGGGTTGGAACTTTCAGCCCCACTCCCAGGCCTTTGGGGAGGAAAGAGGCTGGAGGTTGAATTAATCACCAGTCGCCAATGATTCAATCAAATACATACACCTAGGTAATGAAACCTCCATAAAAACCCAAAAGGATAAGGTTCAGAGAGTTTCTGGGTTGGTGAACATATAGAGATTTGGGGAGAGTGCCATGCCTGGGGAAAGCATGGAAACTCTGCATTCCTTTCCTCATACCTTCCCCTATGCATCTCTTCCATCTGGCTGTTCCTGAGTTACATCCTTTTATAATAAGCCAGTAATCTAGTAAGTAAAATATTTCTCTGAGTTCTTTCAGCTGCTCTAGCAAATTAATTGAACCCAAGGAGGGGATTGTTGGAATCTCTGATCTATAGCTCATCAGTCAGAAGCACAGGGGACAACCTGGACTTGCCCTCAACCTGTGGGATCTGACGCTACCTCCAGGTAGATAGTGTCAGAATTGAGTTGAATTGTAGAACCCCCAGCTGATGTCAGAGAATTGCCTGGGGTCAACCCCCGCCCCCCAACATCTGGCATCAGAAATGTGAGTGGGGTAGTAGTATGAGAGTAAAGGAGAAACATGAGAGGAAGACTAAGTTTTCTTAAACACAGACACACACATATGGAGAAGGCCAGAGATTGGAGTGATGCAGTCACGAGTCAAAGAACACCAAGGACTGCCACCTGAAGCTAGAAGAAACTGGAAAGATCCTCTCCTGCAGTCTTCACAGGGATCGTGATTCTGCCAACACTCTGATATTGGACTCCTGGCCTCCAGAACTCTGAGAGACTATATTTATGCTGTTTTAAGCCCCTGAATTTGTGATACTTTGTTATGGCAGTCCTAGGAAGCAATCAAGTGAACAATGGTTGAAAAGGCATATCTATAGCTTAATCAGTATTTAGCTATAAATGTATGCCCAAAGCCACAGGGTGGGATACAATGACATAATTATTCTCTCCATGATTGATGCAGGGTCGGTGAGCCAAGGAGTCGAAAGAAAGATTTCTTGGACTCTCAAGATCTGGCAGTAGTGCTCTTTTCTTTGGAGAATAGTGTGGAATAGCATGGGGACAGGACCCACGGGCAGGAGGAGGTGCTGCTGCCCCAGCTGCTGCAAACATGGGTGGAAAGTAAGGCTAATTTAAGGCATAGGTATGTGAGTTATCTCTTTACAAGACAAAGGAAAGAATATGTAAAAAGAGCTAAAAAATGGTATCAGTGCCGGTAGGGTTCTGGTTATTGGGTGGTCCTATAACTTTTAGATAAGAATCAAACCAGATTGAGTAAATGGCAGAAGTCACCGCTTAAATATTATCTTCCGCTAAAGACAAAGGAGGATGTTGGGGGGGGGGGGTCAGTTACATGAGGTTGCCAGACAGTAAACAACTTAAGTTCTTGCCTTTGGCATTGATTAAGAGTTTCTAGAGATAAGGTCATCTCCCTTCTTCCTGGCACAGAGAGGAGGCATCTTTACAGATGGAGGTTTCCCTTACAAATGTAAATGTTTCCCAACAAAGGGCAAGCAAACTCCACTCCTCAGAGTTGCTTTTATTAAAGGTAACCAGCCCCCTTCTCATCTGCAGTTTTAAAAGTAACCAGCCTAAAATAATCCTCATCATGATCAGCAGAATTTCATGTTACACGTCTCAAAGTTAAAAGTTCCAGCTAATAAAGAGATCATTAATATTTTACTCTTTGGCTATAGCTTCACGACTCACTTTTCAATTCAGTGCACGCCACCCCTTTGTTTTTCCGAATGAATAGTGAGCCTCTGCCCCTCCCCCTAACATCTTTATTTCAATATTTTTCAAACGGAAGAAACTTTTGAAGTTGATTTGTGAGTATAAGGCTCTCCTCTCCTTATGGGTCCCAAAAGAAACCTGAAAAAGAATGTTGAGGAAGAATATTGAATTCTCTGGAATAAATAGCCTCTAGTTTTGGTTGGTAAAAAAGGGAGATCTGAGGTTCCCAGATCCCCACTGGGAGAGCAGCCTTCATTTCTTCCTGAAATGCGCTGTAGCTCTTTAAATTGCACATTCTGGCTTCAAAGTTTTGAGTCTGTGGTCTTTTTTTTCCCCCCTAAGAGCAGATAGAAATTCTGGACAACATATATAAAAATAATCTGTTTGGATTCATTGGAAGAACCACCAATGCTGGGTGGAAGTCACAGAGCCAAGATTTTGAGTGAGCGAATTTCAGAGGTTGGCAGCTGCTTCTCCTCACGGGTGTCAATCAATAAGATCTGGAAGGAGTGGCTCACAGGCTGAGGACCCAACCTACTTATGAGGCTGGAAGCACAAAATTTGGAGTTAAGGTCTACTGAAGAGGGGCCACCCTGGTGAACACTCAAAGCATTTGATAGATTGAGAAAAAATTGGGACTAGGTCCATTCTCACAGAGATTGATGCCCAGTGTTGGATCAACTCAATCCTTGAGTGAATTAAAGAGATCTAGAAAGGCTAGTGGCTCCATCTTAGCTGCCTAAAAGAAGCATTGACCTAAAACAAATGTCTCGCCAGTTACTTTATCAGCAAAATGTGTTTATTTGGGAACAGCAAAGAACTGCCTTTGGGACACGTGGTCTATGGCAAACCACAGACAAGTCCAGAGAAGTTGGGAGGGGCTGTTATAAACAAAGTATCCATTGGAGGAAACTTGGAGTTCCAAGTATAGTGGCTTTTCATTGGCTGAATTATGGCAGTCTATTATTGGTTGAGCTGTTGCTGGGCGAGGAAAAATTTCTTTCTTCCTTCTGTTGGGGTTGTAAAGTAGCATCACTTCCTGTCAGAGATGCGAGGTGTGTCTTTGCCTTTTGGGGTCTGCAGTTTGCATCGAGTGGCACATGCGTCACAGTTTTCTCTTATGGCCTCCCGACTCCACTTTAAATGAAGTTTCTGTTTATTAATTTTCACAAGAAGGAAAGTTGATCCTCTCCGGAGATGGATGACAGTAATGTCAGGAGAAAGACAGTAATGTTAAGAGTTGAAGCGAGCTGGAGAGATCTGAGCTACCAGGTGTCAGATTAGCTCATTAAGATCAGTCAAAATGAAAGTAGTAGTCAAGACTTGTCATTTACTGTGATTATGAGTATGAGCAAGAAGCTAAACTTCAGAAAACACCAACATTCCACTGTTCCATCTTCCCCATAAACAGCGTGCTGGTTGACAGTCAGCTGGAATGGCACAGATGTAGGGGTCATCTCATGACCAAGAGAAACCCCCCAAAAAGAGGCTTGTGCAGTTTTATGGACCTGAGGTCTCGGAGAAGGGGAGGGACCGAAGTAGAAAAATACTGATTACTGAGCCAGAGTGGAGAAGTGTCTTCGAGATTTTCCCCTGCCTCCTGATAAATGGAGAACTCTATTCTCAGGTCTCTTTATCAGGAGGCCTCCAATGAAGGCAAGTGGGCTAGGAATGCAGCCATGCATAAGAGTATGGCTTGCCAGGGGTCTCACGACTGCAACTCCCTTTAGAGCCTGCAACGCATTGGCTGTGCACCCAGTATGGTGGGTAACTTTCTCCCATAAGGCTATTGTTGCTCAGCTGTGTTTCTCTGAAAACTGTCCACACTGCTGTGGATAGCTGTGACTTGCTCCTTTGCATGCTACATAGGAGTAGATTCCTTCATGTGCACGGTGCTTTTGTTTCCTTCCAAGTTTTGTGCAAATCAAGAATAATCAAACCACTGCATCTTGACCAGAGACAGGTGACCTCCCCAAATAGCTGGTTTTATAAAGAATTTGTTAGTGTGAACAGTCATTGGCTGCTTCTCAAACCAGTGCTCCAACATAAGGAGGCACCCAAGGGGACCTCCAGGATGACAGGTCCTGTTAAAAAGAAACAACAGGCCCAAAATGGAGTCGCTTGTGCTCAGCCCCATCAAGACTTAATACTTAGCCTAATTGCAGTTTCAGCCTCTCCCAGGAGTGGAATTTTAAACCAATCAGTCTGAAATTTTGACCAATACTAGTGAGAGAATCTGCCTGATAAGACCCCCTGTCTTCTCCTAAGGGAAGATGACCTTTCCTGAAATAATCCACTCCTTTAACTTTGTCCCACCCTCTTTCTGCCTATAAAAATCTCCCATTTGGAAAAATTCCTTGAGGTTCTTTCTACTTGTTAAATGAGATGTTGCCTGATTCATGAGTTGCTGAATAAGGCCAATTAGATCTTTAAATTTACTAAGTTGAATTTCTTTCTTTCTTTCTTTTTTTTTAGCAGAAGGCAGGTCATCATAAGATCAGACACAGGAGCAGAGTATGTCTCTCAATTCAGTTACGTAGAGAAGTGGTAATAAGGAGAGAAAACAGCCTTGGATGCATTTTTACCTAAAATTCTACCTACCATGAAGGCTTCTGATGCCAGATAATTGGAACTGATGTCAAAGATGAAAAGGGAGCCAAATAACTCTAAGGATTAAAGACTGACAATTTGGATGAGACCAAAGCCCAGTGGAATTGATGGAGATGGTGGTGACGCTGACATTTTTTACACGATGAAAAGTCAACTACTGTAATTTCTCATCACTAGAGCAAGAGAAACACATGACAGGATAAAGCAACACTCCTCAACAAGTTTTCGGGGTTTTACTACCTAGTCTTATCTCCAACAGTATCGCTGTAAGAGGTAAGAGATACTATTGAGTTTTCCGGAAAGCAACTTTTGGGAAAGTTCTTACTGAAAAGAAAAATATCTGAGGGAAAAACGATGTAACAGAAATAGAAGCAAAATGATGCTTCTTCCCTTTAAAACTAAGAAAGCCAATGTAAAAGTTTCTTTCAGTTTCAACCATGATGTTAGGGTACTGGTCTTCGTTCCGCAGCCTTTGCCTAAGTTTAAAATTCTACCAAACTTTCTTAACTGTTAAGCATAAATAAAACAAACAATGGCACAAATATAAAATCTTGCCAGCTTAGTAAGTCCTAAATAGCTAAAGAACATGAAATGAACTGTGTTTGTACTGATGAATTTGTTAAGGGATGACAGTAGCTAAACTGTAATCCAAATATTAGAAAGAATCTTATTCTAAATGTTCTTCTCCTTATCTTGAAGTCTTGCTGGGGTTAAATTAACCAAGATGTTTGGAGAAGCACTGTGATGAAGCCTCCTCTGGCTAAGAGAAAGTGTGCAGGTACAGCATAGCAAGACATTTAACTAAACCAAATGGGCTTTATTCTTTCAAGCTGGACACGCAGCCAAAGGCAAATGAGCTGTCCCGTGAATCCAAAATGTTCACTAGAAAGGCACAGGCTGCACGCGGCTAAGCAGTAGCAATGAGGAAATCGGAGAGGCACAAGGTGGTTCCCAACGAGCACAAGTCGCAGAGCAGGAAGCTGATCCCAGGAACTGAGTAGTGGGCTGCTTTTCAGATCCTACTGTCGGCAGCCTTTAAAGGGTCAATTTCCAATAACATTAGCTATTTTGGTGCTAAATGGAAAATAACAGGGGACTGCTACACACAGGCACCAACATACATCCAGTGGCAATTTAGTTGAAAGTTCCAATAAAAATAGCATATTTTTGTGACCAAGAGCTGTGAAATAGGCACATTTAAAATTCTTAGACCCTGTTTTTTCGAAAGCTGCAAAATGTTCTAAAATCAGTCAAAACGTAGAAAAGACGAAAAAAGCTTGGGAAAGGCAGCAATGGAAGGAGGAGGAGTGAAGCTGATTAGTCAAAACATCTACACAGAATGTGACATGCCAGGGAGTCTGCACCTGCCATATCATCCCGGCCCCGAGGGCTCAAGGCTGATGAACGTCAAGCCAAGGACATGCAAAGACGGCACCTGTCCGCTCTAAGCCCGGCCCTGGGTAATGCCTCCTACACAAGCAGCATCTCTGTCAAAAGTTCTGTGTCTCTGCTCGAGTCACTGGCTATCTAACACCCTCCCCTTTTTAAACAGAAGTAGAGAGCTGTACGATTTAGTGAAAAGACCAAAATCCAGATAGATTGGTAGGAAGGAAAATACCTTAGGGCTCGTCCCCAATGGGCAGCACTATAGCACAATCATTGCACGGTAAGTAAAACACAAGTCAACGTTTAGAAGGTCAGTCAGACAGCGTGGACTCCAATCCCGGGTCACAACATATTCACACACAGCAAACTCATTCCGGATCTTATACTAATTCCAAAGAACAAATAAATTTAAGTAAGTAGTTCCAAAATACACTGGCTTATTTTAGAAAAAAACAATAAATGTTTTTGTTAGCTTACCCTGAACTAACCTTCAAATCAGAATTTTCACAACGACCATTGCATTTTAGAAGTTTTTGATAAAAAAACACTGGCTTACAGAGCCTGGATGCTGACTAACAGAAAGAGTTAAATTTGAAAGTATGTTTCTCTCTAGTTTAAATAAGCATTGGGAATTTGAAAAATGGTATTTGGGTCCCTTGCTCAGGTGGCAACTCTTGCAATTTCTGTCCTGAAAGCATACAGCTTTATTTTTGTTCCCTTTCAGAATTCCCAGAGAAAAGTAGAGTCATAAAACCATCTGTCCTGCTGGAGACAAAATACTGGAGAGCAGAGGTGGAGGGCAATGTCTAATAGTAATCATATATTTATCTTTTTTTAACCACATTTAGTTTCTTTTAAACATTTTTAGAACAGTAACAGATGGTTATATTCATAAGCTTAAATAAGAATAAAATTTCCTCCTAGTTCTTAAATATATATACATATGCCCTCAAAATACTGCATGTATCATCGAACCTTCTTATAGGAAGAAACTGAAGTTAAAAGATTTCTTGGTATCTTAAAGTAAAAATAAATGATAAAACGAACTGCACTAAAGACAAATTCTGAAAAAAAAAATCCACTAAATCAAGTACACAGTTGGACTCTCTATTTCCTTGAAAAGCAACGACAGCACTTAGCCCAGGCCTGATACACAGAAAGGGTCATGCAGTCAATCGCAGGGGGCAAGCTTTCCTTTTACAGTTCAAATGCAGGGAACCAGGCTTTCTCTGGCACTAGCAGGTCAGCCAGGAAATAGATTGTTCCAGCCATTCCTTCAAAGAGGGAGAAGGGGTTGTCCGGTGTTCTGCACCCATGTTCTCCGTAATCCAAGCATCACTCAGCGAACTTGCAGGCCCTGTACAGGTACTTCCTGGCCTGTGTGAGGTTGAACAGCGCCAGGAAGGCGTCGGCGTTGCCCGCAGCGCCGTGGCACAGCCAGTAGCCCTTCTTCAGCAGCCCGTACTGCCAGGTCAGGTCAGCGCTCTGCCGGGCGTCGCTGAGATAGCGCTCCTCTCTGAACACCTTATAGGCCTGGATGAGCATGTAGATTACCCCAGGGGCACCGTGGCACCAGTGGACTAGCAGATCTTGAGTATTGTCCACACGTGGAGGGCAATGGCCAGAAGGGAATTTCAGCTGGCAGACATAGTCTACACTGGGCTTGACCAAACTATGTAACTTCGCATGGCTCACCTGAAGGCTGGGCTGCATCAGGAGGTAGTAAATTCCTGCCAGGCCGTGAGCAGCCCCCACGTAATATTCTTGGTACCATTCATACACCAGTGGAGTCTTTGCTGTTAAATTCTTCTTTCTAGCTAGGTTTTCTCCAGAGGTTAAGACTGTTTCACAAATCTACTGAATGTGGCTTTGAGGAATCTTTTCCACTCCAAAGTGCTTATTGGCAAAGAGAAGAGCATGGATGTGGCCCATCGGTCCAGTGGTGGGGTCTGAAGCAAATGTCTTTTTTATTTAATTTGTTTATTTATTTATTATTGTGATAACATTGGGTATAACCTTATATAAATTTCGAGTGTATATTGTTATGTATTTTGATTTCTGTGTGGACTGCATCATATTCGCCACCCAAAGATTAATGACAGTCCATCACCACACACATGTGCCCAATTGCTCTTTTCCGCCCCTCCCTTTCCCTTCCCCTCTGCTAACCACTAATCCAATCTCTGATTCTACGTTTGTTTGTCATTGTTTTTATCTTCTACTTATGAGTGACGTCATGCGGTATTTGACTTTCTCCCTCTGACTGATTTTACTTAGCCTAGTACCCTCAAAGTCCATCCATGTTGTCACAAATGGCTGGATTTTCATCATTTCTTATGGCTGAGTAGTATTCCATCGTGTATAAATAACCACATCTTCTTTATCCATCCATCTCTTGATGGGCAGCTAGGTTGCTTCCAAGTCTTGGCTGTTGTGAATGATGCTGCAATGAACATAAGGATACATGGATCTTTCTGCATTTGCGTTTTCATGTTCTTTGGATAAATACCCAGAAGTGGAATAGCTGGATCATATGGTAGTTCTATTCTTAATTTTATGAGGAATCTCCATATTGTTTTCCATAGTGGCTGCACCAGTTTGCACTCCTACCAGCAGTGTATGAGGGTTCTCTTCTCTCCACATCTGCTTCAATACTTATTGTTTCCTGTCTTGTTAATTATAACCATTCTGACAGGAGTGAGGTGATATCTCATTGTATTTTTTTTTTCTAGGAAGATTAGCCCTGAGCTAACATCTGCTGCCAATTCTCCTATTTTGGCTGAGGAAGACTGGCCCTGAGCTAACATCTGTGCCCATCTTCCTCTACTTTATATGTGGGACAGCTGCCACAGCACGGCCTGCCAAGTGTTGCATATGCATCTGGCATTTGAACTGGTGAACCCCAGGCCACTGAAGCAGAACGGGCTGACCTAAACCGCTGCGCTGCCTGGCTGGCCCCTCACTGTAGTTTTAATTTGCATTTCCCTGGTAGTTAATGATGTTGAGCATCTTTTCATGTGCCTGTTGGCCATCTGTATATCTTCTTTGGAGAAATGTCTGTTCAGATCGTTTGCCCATTTTTAATTGGGCTGTTAGTTTTTTTTTTGTTATTGAAATATGTGAGTTCTTTGTATATTTTGGATATTAACCCCTTATCAGATATATGGTTTGCAAATATTGTCTCCCAGTTGTTAGGTTGTCTTTTTGTCTTGTTGGTGGTTTCCTTTGCTGTGCAGAAGTTTTTTAGTTTGATGTAGTCCCACTGGTTTGTTTTTCCTATCATTTCCCTTGACTGGTCAGACATGGTACTTGAAAATATGCTGCTAAGACCAATCTTGAAGAGTGTACTACCTACGTTTTCTTCTAGAAGTTTAGTGGCTTCAGGTCTTACATTCAAGTCTTTAATCCATTTTGAGTTAATTTTTGTGTATAGTGAAAGATAATGGTCTAATTTCATTCTTTTGCATGTGGCTGTCCAGTTTGCCCAACACCATTTATTGAAGAGACTCTCCTTTCTCCATTGTATGCTCTTGGCTCCCTTGTCAAATATTAGCTGCCCATAAATGTGTGGGTTTATTTCTGGGCTCTCGATTCTGTTCCATTGATCTCTGTGTCTGTTTTTGTGCCAGTACCATGCTGTTTTGGTTACTACGGCTTTGTAGTATATTTTGAAATCAGAGAGTATGATACCCCCAGCTTTGTTCTTTTTTCTCAGAATTCCTTTGGCCATTCGGGGTCTTTTGTTGTTCCATATAAATTTTAGGATTCTTTGTTCTATTTCTGTGAAAAGTGCTGTTGGAACTTTGATAGGGATTGCATTGAATCTGTGGATTGCTTTAGGAAGTATGGACATTTTAACTATGCTAATTCTTCCAATCCAAGAACATGGAATATCTTTCCATTTCTTTATGTCTTCAATTTCTTTCAACAATGTTTTACAGTTTTCAGTGTACAGATCTTTCACCTCTTTGGTTAAGTTTATTCCTAGGTGTTTTATTCTTTTTGTTGCAATTGTAAATGGGATTGTATTCTTAATTTCTCTTTCTGCTACTTTGTTGTTAGTGTATAAAAACACAACTGATATTTGTATGTTGATTTTATGTACTGCAACTTGACTGTATTTCTTTATTATTTTTAAGAGTTTTTTAGTAGATTCTTTAGAGTTTTCTACATCTAATATAAAATCATGTTGTCTTCAAATAGTGACAGTTTCACTTCTTCTTTTCCAATATGGATCCCTTTTATTTCTTTTTCTTGCCTGATTGCTCTGGCTGGGACTTCCAATACTATGTTAAATAAGAGTGGTGAAAGTGGGCATCCTTGTGTGGTTCCTGTTCTTAGAAGGATGGCTTTCAGTTTTTCTCCATTCAGAATGATATTAGATGTGGGTTTGTCATATATGGGCTTTATTATGTTGAGGTACTTTCCTTCTATACTAATTTTGTTCACAATTTTTATCATAAGTGGATGCTGTATCTTGTCAAATGCTTTCTCTGCATCTATTGAGATGATCGTGTCATTTTATTCTTCATTTTGTTAATGTGGTGTATTACGTTGATAGATTTGCAGATGTTGAACCATCCCTGCATCCCTGATGTGAATCCCACTTGATCACGGTGTATGAATTTTTACTATATTGTTGTATTTGATTTGCTTGTATTTTGTTGAGGATTTTTGCATCAATGTTCATCAGTGATATTGGCCTGTAATTTTGTTTTTTTGTGTTGTCCTCTCCTGGTTTTGGAATCAGGGTAATGTTGGCTTCATAGAACGAGTTAGGAAGCTTCCCCTCCTCTTCAATTTTTTGGAAGAGTTTGAGAAGAATAGGTATTAAATCTTTGAATGTTTGGTAGAATTCACCAGAGAAGCCATCTGGTCCTGGACTTTTACTTTTTGGGAGTTTTTTTCTTTTTAAGGAAGATTAGCTCCGAGCTAACAACTGCTGCCAATCCTCCTCTTTTTGCTGAGGAAGATTGGCCCTGAGCTAACATCTGTGCCCATCTTCCTCTATTTTGTATGTGGGACACCTTCCACAGCACAGCTTGATAAGCGGTGCAAAGGTCTGCACCCAGGATCTGGACCAGTGAACCCCAGGCTGACGAAGCCGAATGGGAGAACTTAACTGCTGTGCCACCAGGCTGGCCCCTATTTTTTGGGAGATTTTTGATTACTGTTTAGATCTCCTTACTGGTGACCAGCCTATTGAAATTCTCTATTTCTTCTTGATTCTGTTGGAAGCTTATATGTTTCTAAGAATTTATCCATTTCTTCTGGATTATCCAATTTGTTGGCATATGGTTTTTCATAGTATTCACTTATAATCTTTTGTTTTTCTGAGGTGTCCATTGTAATCTCTCCTCTTTCATTTCTGATTTTATTTATTTGAGCGTTCTCTCTTTTTTTCTTGGTGAGTCTAGCTAAAGGTTTGTCAATTTTGTTTATCTTTTCAAAGAACCAGCTCTTGGTTTCAGTGATTTTTTTCTAATTTTTAAAGTCTCTATTTCTTTTATTTCTGCTCTGATTTTTATTATTTCCTTCCTTCTCCTGATTTGAGGCTTTGTTTGTTCTTCTTTTCCCAGTCCCTTTAGGTGCACTGCCAGATTGTTTATTTGGGATTTTTCTTGTTTTTTGAGGTAGGCCTGAACTGCTGTAAACTTCCCTCCTACAACCTCTCTTGCTGTATCTCATAGGTTTTGGCATGTCATATTTTCATTTTCATTTGTCTCCAGGTATTTTGTGATTTCTGCTTTGATTTCTTCATTGACCAAATCATTGTTCAGGAGCATTTTGTTTAATCTCCACATATTTGTGGCTTTTCTGGTTTTCTTCCTGTGGTTGATTTCCAGTTTTATACCTTTGTGGTCAGAAAAGATGCTTCGTATTACTTCAATCTTCTTAAATTTATTGAGACTTGTTTTATGGCCTAATATGTGATGAATCTTGGAGACTGTTCTATGCACACTTGAACAGATGTGTATTCTCTGGTTTTTGGATGGAATGTTCTGTATATATCTACTAAGTCCATCTGGTCTCATGTGTCATTTAAGGCCAATGTTTCCTTATTGATCTTCTGTCTGGATGATCTATCCGTTGGTGTAAGTGGAGTGTTAAAGTCCCCTCCTATTATTGTGTCACTGTCTATTTCTCCTTTTTTGTCTGTTAATAATTGCTTTGTATATTCAGGTGCTCCTGTGTTGGGTGCATAGACATTTACAAGTGTTATAGTATCTTGTTGGACTGTTCCCTTTATCATTATGTAGTGCTGCTCTTTGTCTTTTGTTACAGTTTTTGTTTTAAGGTCTACTTTGTCTGATATAAGTGTTGCTGCCACAGCTTCCTTTCCTTTTCCATTTGCATGGAGTAACTTTTTCCATCCTTCACTTTCAGTTCATGAGTGTCTTTGGGTCTGAAGTGTGTCTCGTGTATGCAGCATCTATATGGGTCTTGTTTTTTTTTTTTTTTTATCCAATTGGCCACCCTGTGCCTTTTGATTGGAGCATTTAGTCCGTTGACATTTAAAGTAGCTATTGATAAATGTGTACTTATTGCCATTTTGTTACTTTTTTGGGGATGTTTTAGTAGTTCTTCTCTGTTCCTTTCTTCTTCTCTTGCTCTCGTCCCTTGTAGTTTGATGGCTTTCTTTAGTATTCTGTTTGGATTCCTTTGTCTTAATTATTTGTGTATTTATTATAGGTTTCTGGTTTGTGATTACCATGAGGTTCATATATAGTAATCTCCATATATAGTGATCTATATTGAGTTGACCGTCTCTTTAGTTTGACCTCTTTCTGAAAGCTCTGCTTTTTTATTCCCCTCTTCCCATACTTTATGTTTTTGATATCCTGTCTAACCTCTTATTTGGTGTGTGTGTAGCCATTACCCCTTTATCATTGAAATAGGTAATTTTAGTGCTTTTGTTTTTTGATCTTCATATCCTCTTCATAGTGGTTGATCTGCTACTTTTATTGTATTTTTGCCTTTACCAGTGATTTTATTGCCTTTTTTTTTTTCTTGGTAATTTTCTTATCCATGTTTGTGGTCTTCTCTTTCCCACCTAAATAAATCCCTTTAGCATTTCCTGTAAAACTGGTTTCTTGGTGAGAAACTCCTTTAATTTTTGCTTGTCTGGGAAACTCTTTATCTCTCCTTGCAATCTGGGTGGTAACCTTGCCAGGTACAATAGTCTTGGCTGTAGGTTTTTTCCTTTTGGCATTTTAAATATATTTTGCTGCTCCCTTATAGCCTGCAAGGTTTCACCTGAGAAGTCAGCTCATAGCCTTGTGGGGTTTCCTTTGTATGTCACTTTTGGCCTTTCTCTTGTGGCTTTTAAGATTCTCTCTTTATCTTTAATTATTGACATTTTAATTATAATGTGTCTTGGTGTGGGCCTCTTTGGCTTTATTTTGTTTGGTGCTCTCTGTGCTTCCTGTATTTGGATGTCTGTTTCCTTCCTCAGGTTAGGGAAGCTTTAAGTTATTATTTCTTCAAATAGATTCTCTGCCCTCTTTGTCTTTATCTTCTCCTTCTGGGACACCTATAATACGAATGTTAGTGCACTTGAAGTTGTCCCAGAGTTCCCTTAGACTGTAATGTTCTTTTTTAATTCTTTTTTCTTTTATCTCTTCATCTTGGGTGTTTTCCTCTAGTCTTTCATCCAGCTCACTGATCCGTTCTTCTGTATCATCTACTCTGCTATTGAGTCCCTCTAGTGAATTTTTCATTTCCAGTATTGTATTCTTTATTTCTGAATGGTTCTTTTTCATATTTTCCAGTTCTTTGTTGACATTCTTATGGTGTTCATCAAGTCTTCTCCCAAGGTCAGTGAGGATCCTTATGACTTTTTGTTTGAACTCCTTGTCAGGTAGATTGCTTATTTCTGTTTCATTTAGTTCTTTTTCTGGGGCTTTGTCCTGTTCCCTTGCTTGGAATGTGTTTCTTTGCCTCTCATTTTGCCTCTTTCTCTGTGCTTATATCTATGTATTAGGTTGGTCAGCCATGTCTCCTGATTTTGGAGAAGTGGCCTTATGTAAGAGATACCTGTTGAGGCCCAGCAGTGTGCTTCCTTTTACTTTCCAGTCCAAATGTTGCAGCAGTGACCCCTGTGTGGGCTACATGTGTCCCTCTGCTGCAGCAGGGTTGCTCTTGCTGCAGGTGCACAGGGAGGTTAGCCTGTCCCCTTGGCTGGCTGGTTGTAATGCTCAGCTGCTGTGGCTGCTGTGGACCCTTCAGTCACTTTCTCAGGTTTGACGAGCCCCAGCACAGATGGCTGCAAGGTCTAATAGCAGATTCCTGTTGCAATTTTTCTGTCAAGTGAGTAGGCTCCCAGAATGGCTGGTTGCTAGGCACAGGGGCTTACAATTGCTGTAGGCCTCCCTCTTGGAAGGCTGTTGTCAGCTCTCTCAGGATTGCAGCTGAGTGGGGCTTGCCCCAGGTGCAGAAGCACCCAATTATTTCAGGCTTTGGCAGGCAGGGCCAAGCCCAATTTGGCTGTTTGTGAAGCAGTGGTCTTCTTTTGCTCATAAGCCCCAAAGCCTGCCGGTCCACACACACTGTCAACACAGTCCTGGCCCATGCAGACGTCCTGGCTCCCTGGAGCATACTCAGTCACCACACTACAGAGGCTCCCACACACCCCACCAGCGCCCCACCCACTCCACTGTTCCTCATGCATGCTCTGCCCTGCAGAAGCAGTGCAAGTTGCCTGCCTGCAGTGGATTCAGGCACCCAGTCTATGCACGTCGAAAAGTTGCCTGAGGGCTTGCTGTTGAGTGGAGTCTTTCCCTAGGGTGGGCTGTCTGCCCTGGCTGAGCCCGATTAAACCAGCACTCCAGTGTGTGTGGCAGACCCCGGGCTAACAGGCCAGGGGAAGATCTCCAATGGCGTCTGCCAGTGTCTGTGTCCACACGCCTGTACTAGCTCACAGTAATGGCTGTTGTTGAGGTCTCAGTCCCTGAAGAGGCCTCACCTCTCACTGAGATGCACCCAGAGCCTATCAGGTGAGTCTCTTTTCACCAAAGGACTGTGCACCTTTCTTTCTGGTGATTTTAGGTTGCTTTCTGAGAGGGGTGAATTTGTGCATGGGCCCTTTAAGAGCTGACTTTCTTCAGCTTATGTCCAGCAGATTTTTAAGGGTATTCCCCACTGAAGTTAATAGCCAGCAAAGCCAGATACTATGACACTCATCTCGGTTGTGTTGAGTCTGAAGGATGCTTATAGCTGTAATCCTCCCCCGACTCAGGTACCCCACTCCTCCAGGGAAGGCTGCGTACCTTATGTTTGCTCCTCGCCAGCTGTGCAGTGCCACAGCTTGCAAAGGTGGCTTTTTTCTCTCCAGAAGGAATTTCTGCCTCTTCTGCCTCAGTCAGGACTGTCCCTTGTTGCAGGGGTTCTTTTTTTATCCAGTTTTCACTTCTCTCTCAAGGGTAATTGTTCCAAAAATAGTTGTGAGCTCACAAGGAGGTGAGCTCAGAGTCCACGTATGCTGCCATCTGGGCCCTAACCCTAAGCAAACTTCTGACAGCATTTGGGAACCATGAGAAACCTAGGCGTGGTGCCCCACCAACCCTCTGAGTTCACTGTCTGTCTCACTGTTTCTGAGAGATGTGGGTAAGTCCCTCTTTCTTTCGAGCTCTACTGTCCCTGTGCTGAGATTCTCATTGAATTGGCTTTCCAGCCCAGGGATCAGTGGATCAGCTTGAGTTGGCAGACAGTTCCATTCAAAGTGTGAGTCCCTAGCCTTTGGTTCAGTCTTCGATTCCCAATTGTTTGTAACCCCTTTCCCAAGTTCCAGCCTGCTGTCCCCATTTACTGGGGTTTACTGGTTTAGTCCTTTCTCCAGTTTCAATCCACAGTCCCCATTGACGTGGGTCTGCTGGTTTAGTCCACGCCGGAAATTGTTGGTCGTGCGCATGGCCTTCTATGGGCCAGTCCATAGTAATGTTTCTTTGGTTACTGGTGGTGTGTTAGGGTGCACGTGCTTGTCTTATTTTGTGTACAGAAAGGGTAATTGCTGATGGGAATTTCAGAAGTCAAAAAGCCACAAAAATTGGTGGGCATGAGTTGAACACTTAAAAGCCATTAGAGCCCTCACCAGCAAGCCCAAAGTCTCCCCTGATAGGACCCACAGCATGTACCCCTTAGGTATTAGTTTGAGAATCCCAAAGACGTAGCTGAAAGAAACGGGATCCTTTATATGGAAAGGGTTGAGTGCGCCACCTGCTGGCACACCTGCTTACTTTATGTTTAAGGACTATGACTCTGGAAGCTGTAGCTATTCACCAGAATTGCAAAATCTTACCAGAGATGACCTAGAATTACAATGGCCATTATGGAGAATGTTCCAATTAGACAAGGTCATTCGTTTAAGAAGTGCACTTGTGAGCAAGAGATCCCAAGTTGAACCAACGGAATGGGATGTTTACCTTAACCAATATGCAGAAGCTTCTAAAGTGCTTCAAGAGTCTAAAGTGGCTTCACTACAAGACTCATTACAAAAGGCTAACGAAAAATTAAAGACACAAGAGGTACCTAAAACAAAGGACAATAAGACCGACGTGACTCTTACTGCTCCTGTCTATCCTCCTTTACCTGAGCGCTCATATGATGCTAATTCTCTTCTGAACTACCTTTCCACTCTAAAGGGACTATTAGGCAGTTACCTTTGAAGATAAAACCACCCCATTTTGCAAGTGATCCTCCTCAAGTATCTTTCACTCCTTGGTCAAAGGCCAAACTAAGGGCCATCATTAAAGAATTTCCTAAACCTAGGGAGGAGCCCCATAAGTTTTTTGAAGAATTTAGAGTCATTATAGGGGCCTATGACTCTGGGATACTCGATCTTTATCAGCTTGTGCACATATTGGTAGGACCTGTGGGAGTCCAAGAATGGATGCATGAAGGAAAATGGCGCAATGCTGAGGATGATATTTGAGATCCTCCATCTACAACGTGGTCCCCTCATGGACCAAAAAAAACTCACCCCATAACAACAAAGCTGTTAGAAGCCATTCCTAGAGTCTTCGCTGCCCACCTTGATTGGTCTGTTATTCAAACATACAAACAAAAGAAAGATGAATCTGTGGCCAACTTTCAAGTCCCTTTGGAAGCTCTCTTCCTACGTCATTCTGGGTTCAATACAGTTACTAAAGTCGCTCAACCTGCTCTTGCTGCCCTGCTTGTAAATGGATTGCCTCTTGATAATAAGGCACAAAATAGGGTGAGAGGCCACTGGTTTGATTAAACTCATGGCTACAGCTGAACATTTTGAAAGGACTTTAGAGCAAGATGATATACAAAAGACCACTTAGCTATTGGCCTTACAGCACAATAGCTCCAAGGCCAGAGACCTAAACTAATACCTAGGCCTCGCCCCTTGCTCCCTTCTAGGGGTCCATTATCAAAACACTGGCCCAGAAATTGATGCCTCAAATGGAATCAGTTGGAACAGTGGGAAACAAGATTGTCCTCAAAGGTCCTATGCAAATTCAAGGGAGAGCCCCATATGGGCCCCTCCCAGGGTTGACAGGACCCTGAGGGGTTTCCTGGTAAACTGCTACATTATCCCCTTAAGCAGCCACGGGAAACAAAAGTTACTCAAAGCCTGATAAGAAGTTTTTTAGCTCTTCTCCCCTAAGCTAAACATATCCAGAGAGAAAGAAAAACTTTCCAAGATCGATTGATGGTGTATCCCTCCTTTGATACCATTTGAGTAGCAACCCAGTTCTTTGAGTAATTAAAAACAGCTTTCCTCGTTTTACATCTCTAATCTCTACAGAATCAGAGGTGTGAGTCCAGAAACAATTCAAACAATTCATCAATCCCCTTTAGCAATCCCCAAACCTCCCCTATCTATCTCAAAGGCTTTGTCTCTGTGCCTTTGAGTTGTCAATGTTCTGTCTGTTCTTCTCCAGGAACTTATCCATATCCTCTCTTTGAAATGCAAACTTCAGGGAAGTATTAGTATTAGCTTGTATTCTCTCAAAAGATTTAAATGCACGTTTGCGGATGCTAACCACCAAGAAAAAGGAATTCGCTAGGACTAGAATGTCAAGAAAGAAATCAAGAAATCTTATCAAAAGGGGGAAAGGTCATTTGAAAATGAAATCAATGAAAATCTCATGGGTCTTTAGCCATCTGAGCAGGTAACCTTAACTTATCTCATCTGCCAGAAAAACAAGTTAGATTCAACTCATTTTGTAGCTAGTGAGTTTCATATCATTTTGTAGATAATTTCAGTAACCTAAAGTGCAAGCTAAAAGTCTCTGTTTGCATGTGTCTATATGTTTGTGTGTGTCTATATATGTATGTTGTAGATTTATGGTATTTTTTTACCTCCAGATGGTATTAGCAAAATCAATTTGTAAAAAAGCTCTATTTAACTGGTTTAAAATTAGGTGCATATAAATTAAGTATTCCTAAAATTCTCAGAAATACAACAGAACCCAACCCAAACGAATTTCAGGTTCACACAATCTGGGAAAAGACAATGTTTTCTCAGTCTTTTGGTCTGCTTCTGGTAACAGTTTGTGAAAGTTTCTTTACTTTTTGGGAAATCTGCCTAGAGAGCAAAGATTTTGTGTATTACCACAATAAATTGCTGTGTTTCATGTCATCTTTTTTTTTCTTGAGGAAGATTAGCCCTGAGCTAACTACTGCCAATCCTCCTCTTTTTGCTGAGGAAGACTGGCCCTGAGCCAACATCCGTGCCCATCTTCCTCTACTTTATATGTGGGACGCCTGCCACAGCATGGTGTGCCAAGCAGTGCCATGTCCACACCTGGGATCCGAACCAGCAAACCCTGGGCCACTGAGAGGCAGAATGTGCAAACTTAACCTCTGAACCACTGGGCCAGCCCCATCATGCCATCTTTATCATCAGGTCTTTAATTACTTATGAAAACTAAGTCTTCTGTATTAAAAGAGATAAGGTATTTTTTCTATTGGTTTTTCTTTTTTTGCAACTATGTGACCTTCTATATTTGCCTGTGAAGTCTTTAATTATCACTTTGGTTAAATAGATACCCAATTATTATTTCAGAATATCCTGTGCTTCTTATTTAGTCAAGTGTTCTAAAACCTTTTGATATTTTGACAAACTTCCCCAAATTTAATTCTAAATGAAGTCTTTTTGACCTCGAATTAACTTTGGGATTTTCCAGAGGGCCCGTGGAACCTCTCAAAAGATTTGTTCTCTCTGTAAAAGGGAGACGTTACACTAATTTGGTATGCTAAATTATATGGGAAGCATTGTCGAGTAAGTGATGATAAACCTTCTTAGGTTATATTGCATAGGTGAAGGTTATTAATATGTGTTCTAGAAATTGTATGAAATTCCTAAAATTCTGATGTGTCCTGGTATAACGCTATGAGTCATAATTCTAGTTATTATCTTAAAATGTTTCATGTTATGGAGACAACCAAATTTCCTTGTCAATAATAGACTCTCATCAGATCTTTAATAATGAGCATCTTTCAGTCTTTTCACAGTAGTTACTGTTTTATTCTGATGCTTCTGTAAAAGCATTCCTGAAAAAGTACTTCATCTACCAGGAGGTTCCTGGAAAGGACTTTTGATAAGTCACTAAGAACAGAGGCTGACCTTGAATCTCCTTGGAAGGGATTACACAAGAACCTCCTCATTACTCAGATGGCGGACAAACTTCAAGGACTTGAACCTTGGGTACCCATCTCACAGTTAAAGGAGACTCCACCTGACATCTGATCCTTGCAGATATTGGAAACCTGTGGATCAAATTGATGAAGAAGAGAAAGAGCTGACCTTCAGACAGACTGCTCCCTCTCAAGACGCTGGGTCAAGACTTAATGCTTCAGGTAAGCAGGAAATCCTCGGTTCTTTCTTTTTCCTTTACTCTGGCATTGGCCTGGAAAGATAACACCCTCATCCATATCTCCCAGGCCATTGAGAAGGGGGGTAACTTTTCAGATCACTGGATAGTCATGATGTGAGAGATCTCCTGGAACTCCCCTTGGCCAACTTGTCTTCTATTCCAAATGTCACTGCAAATTATAATGGATCTGCTTAGAAATCTCTTATTGAGTTCAACTTTTATGATCAGAACAACCTGTGTGGATTTTTAAGTGTATGTCCCAATTAGACACATTTACCTACATGAATCTTAGTACATTTGCATCCCCACATTCCCATTGGTGATCTGGATGAGATTTCTCCCACTCGCTAAGAGATCTCACCAGCAACACCCATCTTTGTAAGACATTTAGGATGACTTTTTACTCCAGGCTAGGAGATTCTTTTTTCATATGTGCTAAAAACCTGACTGACCCCTGGCTTAGGAGTAAATACAAATGAGAAAATGATAAAAAAAAAAAAAAAGCTTCTCCTTAACTCTGGGAGACATTGAAGATTCCATTGCTAAGACACTAGCTAGCTGCCCAGCAAAGATGCTTAGACTCTCTGGTGAAAGTTGTTCTTGATAACAGGATTATCTTTCAGTTGAGCAAGGAGGTATCTGTGCTGTGTCCAACATTACCTGCTGTTCCTTGATTAACACTTTTGGGGACCCTGAAACTCAGTAACATAAGACCACTGAGCAAGCCACTTGGCTTAAAACGGTGACTCCCTCAATAGAGTCTTTCTTGGCTTGGGTCTTAAGCACCATGGCTCTGAAGTATAGTCCAAACACTGGGAATTATTCTGCTTATAGTTATCATAATAATCTCCCTGGTGTGTTATATTCTCCCAAAAGCTTTAAATGCATGTTTGCAGTTGCTAACCACCAAGAAAAATGAATTCTCTAAGACTAGACTGTCAAAAACAGAAATCAAGACAATGACTGATTAAATCTTGTCTCAAATTGTGACCACAATTTGTGCGAATACCACACAGATTCAGCAAACAAACAAACAAACAAATAAACATGCGAATAAATAAACACACAAAACAGGGATCAGCAAAAGCTTTGAGAACTACAGAGTGGTAGCTGAGACTGGTGCTAATCCCTTAATTTCTTAACATATCTCTCAGGTAGGCTGAGAGTTTGATCAAAAGGGGAGAATTATTACAAAGAAACAACTGGCCCAAATTGGAGTCATTTATGCTACAACCTACCAAAACTTAATACCCAGCCTAAGCGCAGTTTCAGCCTCTCCCAAGAGTGGAATTTTAAGCCAATCAGTCTGGAATTTCCTGATCAACTCTAATGAGATAATCTTCCCTAAGGGAAGGCGATCTTGCCTGAAATAATCCACTCTTTTACCTTCTTTGTCCCATTCTCTTTAGGACTATAAAAACTTTCCATTTTTTGTACAACTCCTCAGAGCTCTTTTCTACTTGTTAGATAGGAAGCTGCCCAACTCATGAATTACTAGATAAAGCCAATTAGATCTTTAAGTGTACTTGGTTAAATTTTTATTCTTTTTTTCTAAAGTATGCTTTTTGGTGAGGAAGATTGGCCCTGAGCTAACAAATCTGTTGGCAATATTCCTCTTTTTTCCATCTCCAAAGCCCCAGCATATAGTTGTATATCCTAGTTGCATATCATTCTAGTTTTTCTATGCAGGATGCCACAGGAGCGTGGCTTGAAGAGCAGTGTGTGGGTCCACACCTGGGATCCAAATCTGCAAACCCCAGGTAGCCAAAGTAGAGTATGTGAACTTAACTCAGCCATGGGGCTGGGCCCTGAGGTTTTGTTCTTCAACACGGGTCAACTGACAAAATTTAGGGGGTCAAGCTTTTAAAGACAAAAATAGAAGAATTCCCAAGATGCATCTGCAGATGCTTTGTGTGGAAAGTACAGGAACTGAGGCCACCCTCTGCGGTTGCAATCCTGGCAGATGTGGTCATAGGCTCAGTGGTCAGCCTGAATCCAAAGCTCTCAGAGCAACTTGCAAGGCAGCACTGGGAATTTTCTTTGGAAGGAAGGGGAAGAGTTCAGAAGCAGTATGACACACAAAGATCATTTATGCTCTCCCCTTCCCTGTGCCTCCCCAGGAAGAAATCTGAATTCCCTGGAGTCCTCCTTTCTTAGATGGTTACTCACACATCTGCATGCTTTGGGTGGAGGAAAATTTAGTTTCCAAGTTTAACTGATCAGCATGATACGCTTGCTGTGTATGTTCCGCCTTGTCAGTGTAGGGGCCTCTGTGATGAGCATCCACATGAGTAGCAGAAAGCTTTTTAGGAGCAGAGCATTTTTCCCCTAGCATTTTGTCGCACAGGGGGACTTGTCATCTATGCCAGTCCCAGGCTTACCAGCGGCCTGATCAAACGTGGCTAAACTTAAGAGCTAAAACTATAAAACTCTTAGAGAAAAATGTAGGAGAAAATCTTTATGAAATTGGACCTGGCAATAGTTTCTTGGAGATGACACCAAAAGCACAGGCAATAAAGAAAAAAAATAGATAAATTGGATCTCGTCAAAAATAAAAACTTTTGCATATCAAAGGACACTACCGAGAGAGTGAAACGAAAACCCACAGAAATGGAGAAAATATTTGCAAATTATATATCCCATAAAAAATTAACATGTGGAATATAAAAAGAACTCTTAAACCCAACAAGGGAAACACAAACCACCCAGTTTAAAAGTGGGCGAAGGATTTGAATAAACATTTCTCCAAAGCACATAGCACATGAAAAGATGCTCAACATCATTAGCTATTAGGGAAATGCAAATCAAAACCACAAGAGAGGCCATTTCATACTCTTTATGGTGGCTATTATTTAAAAAATGGAAATTAACAAGTTTTGGCAAAACTGTGGAGAAATTGGAACACTTGTACGTTGCTAGTGGGAATGTAAAATGGCTCAACCATTATGGAATACAGTTTGGCAGTTCCTTAAAAAGCCTAACATAGAATTACCATAAGATCCAGGATTCCACTCTTTGGTATATACTCAAAGGAAGAGAAAGCAAATACCCAAACAGATACTCATATGCCAATGATCATTGCGTCATAATTCACAATCAAAGGTAAAAATAACCTATCTACAAAAAGTAGAGTTCATCACAGATGAACGGGAAAACAAAATTTGGTATATGCACAAAATGGAATATTATTCAGTCATGAAAAGACTGAAGTTCTGATACACGCTATCAGCTAGATGAACCTTGACTACATTATGATCAGTGAAATAGGCCAGACACAAAAGGACACATATTATATGATTCTACTTATATGAGGTAAATAGAGCAAACAAATTTATAGAGACAAAAAGTAGATTAGAGGTTACTAGGGCTTTTGGGAGGGATTTGAGAAGGTGTTGATTAATGGTTACAGAGTTTCTGCTTGGGGTAATGAAAAAATTTAGGAAACAGATGGTGGTGATGGGTGCACAACATCATAAAACGTTGTAACTAAGGTCACTGAATTGTACACTTAAAAGTGGTTAAAATGGCAAATTTTAAGTTATGTATATATTTCTACAGTTTAAAAATAATAATAATGTAAAATACCAAAAACCATTAAGCTGTACACTTTAAATGGTTGAGTTGTATGGTATGTGAATTATATCTTGATAAAATCATTTTCTTAAAAATAGAAATCAATGCCAAATTCAATGACAGGGAGATTGCCCTCTCTGTTTTCTTCTGAGTTTTATAGTTTTAACTCTTAAGTTTAGGTCTTTGATCCGTTTTGAGTTAATTTTTGGATATGCTGTATGGTGAGGTCAAACTTCATTCTTTTGCATGTGGATATCCAGTTTTTCCAGCATCATTTGTTGGAAAGACTGTCCTTTCCCCATTGAAGGGTTTTGGCACCCTTGTTAAAAATCAATTGATCATATATGTAAGAGTTTATTTATTGGTTCTCTATGCTATTGCATTGGTCTATATGTCTATCTTTATGCCAGTAGCACACTGTTTTAATCACTGTAGCTTTGCGGTAAGTTTTGAAATCAGAATGTGTGAATCCTCCAAATTTGTTCTTTTTCAAGGTATTTTTGGCAATTTGGGGTCCCTTGAGATTCCAAATGAATTATAGGATAAGTTTTTCTATTTCTGCAAAAATTGCCATTGAGATTGTGATAGAAATTGCACTGAATATACCGATCACTTTGGATAATACTGTCACCTTAATAATTTTAAATCTTCCTGTCCATGAACATGGGATGTCTTTCCACTTATTTAGGTCTTCTTTAATTTCTTTCAGCTATGCTTTGTATTTTTCAGTGTAAAAATCTTTTTTTCCTCCTTGGTTATATTTATTCCTAAATATTTTATTGTTTTTGATATTATTGTAAGTAGAATTATTTTTAAATTTTCTTTTTGGGTAGCACATTGCAAATACGTAAAAAGACAACTGATTTTTGAACGTTGATTTTGTATCCTGCAACTTTCATTTATTAACTCTAACAACTTTTTGATGGATTTTTAAGGTTTTCTAAATATAAGATCATGTGCTCTGCAAATGAAAATTTTACTTCATTTCCAATTTGGATGGTTTTTGTTTTTTTTTCTTGCCTAATTTCTCTGGCTGGAAATTCCAGTACTATGTTGATTAGAGTCGGCAAAAGTAGGTATCCTTGTCTTATTCCTTGTCTTAGAGGAAAAGCTTTCAGTATTTCATTGAGTATGATATGATCTGTGGGTTTTGTGTTTTTTTTTTTTTTTTTGAGGAGGAGGATTAGCCCTGAGCTAACATCCACTGCCAATCCTTCTCTTTTTGCTGAGGAAGATTGGCCCTGAGCTAACACCTATGCCCACCCTCCTCTATCTTATATGTGGGATTCCTGCCACATTGATAAGTGGTGCATAGGTCTGCACCCAGGATCTGAACCAGTGAACCCCAGGCCGCCAAAGTGGAGCGTGCAAGCTTAACTGCTGTGCCACCAGGCTGGCCCCACAGCTATTAATCTTGAAGATGCCTTGAAAATGATGAATTGCTTTTCTTTTGCTGCTTTCAAAAGTCTCCTTTATCTTTCAGCAATTTGACTATAATGTGTTGGTGTGGATTTCTTTGAATCTATCACGCTTGGAGTTTGTTGAGCTTCTTGGATATGTGTATTTGTGTCTTTCCTCAGATTTAAGAAGCTTTTGGCCATTATTTCTTCCGGTCTTTTCTTTGTCCCTTTCTCTCTTCTTTTTGGACGATGTGTATGATGTGTATATTGCTATACTTTATGCTTAGACTTGCTAATTTCAGTTGTCTTATCCTCAGCCTTGCTGATCCTTTCTTCTACCCTTTCAAATGTGTTGTCAAACTCTTCTGTGAATTTTTCATTTCAATTGTACTTTTCAGCTCCAGAATTTTTCTTGGTTTATTTTTTTTATAACTCCTATCTCTTTATTGATACTCTCATTTTGTTCATATCCCATTTTTCTGATTCCTTTGGTTCATTTCCTTTTAGTTTCTTGTTTTGCTTTAGCTCCCTGAGCATATCTGAGACAGTCCATTTCACATCTTTGACTGGTAGTTCCAGTGAGTGGACTTCCTCACGGATGGTTTCTGTCAAGATCTTTTGTTCTTGTGAATGAACCATCGTTTCCTGTTTCTTTGTTTAATTTTACTACTTATAAATTTTGAAATTAAGAAATATATTCCTGAATAACCCAAATAACACACCACAATAGAAATCATGAATTATTTTGAATTGAATGATACTAAAATTACAACACATAAAAATTAGATCTATCTGAAGTGGTGCTTATGGGGTAATTTATATACTTAAATATATGTATTAGAAAAGAAAAAAGACTGAAAATGAATTATTATTTAAGCATATATTTCAAAAAGTTTTTAAAAAGGAGCAAATTAAGCCCAAAGAAAATAGAAGGGAGGAAATAATAAAGATAAGAGCAGATATTAATGAAATAGAAAACTTAGAGTAGAAAGAATCGACAAAACCAAATCTGGTTGCCAGGGAATCTGAATAAAATTTATAAGCTTCTTGAAAGACTGAGTTAAAAAAATAGAAAGCACAAATAACCAATATTAGGAATGAAAAAGGTATTGGGTTACATATCCCACAGTCATTAGAATATAATAAGGGAACTAAAAAACTTTTATTTTAATACATTTGAAAATTTAGATGAAATAGAGAAATTTCTAGAAAAATACAACATCCTAAAGTGGACACAGGACGAAATAAAAAATATAAATAATCTCACATATTTAAAAAATTTTCTATGTAATTAAGAGCCTTCCCACAAAGAAGACTTCCCACAAAGAAGACCCAGGTGGCTTCACTCATGCTCTATGCTAAAAGTGAGGAGAAATAACACCAGTCTTACACACGCTTTCCCTGAGTTTTGAAAAAGAGAGAACTCTTCTCTATTCATTTTTTGCCACCAGCATAACCTTGATACTAAGTCCCAAGAAAGGCTGTATGAGACAGAAACATTAGAGGTCAATCTCACTCTTGAACTCAAAATCAAAGGTTCTAATGAAAATTTGAGTGAGCATTTATAATATACAAAAGGGATAGGAAATCATGACCATGTTGGTGTCTTCCAGGAATGCAAGGTTGGTTTAACATTGAAAAGTCAATGATTATAATTCATTACATGAGCATAATAAAAGAAAAAATAAGATCATCTCAAAAGACATGCAGGAAGCTTTTGATAAATTCAATATCTTTTTTTTAGTTTTATTAGAAAATAATTGAAATACATCACCGCATAAGTTTAAGGCATACAGCATGATGATTTGAGTTATATACATTGTGAAATGATTATCACAATAGGTTCAGCCAACATCCATCTTCTCACATAAATACAATAAAAAGAAAAGAAAGAGGAAAAAAATGTTCTTGTCGTGACGAGAACTCTTAGGATTTACTCTTAACAACTTTCCTGTATATTATACAGCAGTGCTAGCTATGGTCACCACGGTGTACATTACATCCTTAGGACTTATTTATCTTATAACTGGAAATTTGTACCTTTTGATCAGCTTCCTTCAATTCTCCCTCCTCCTCCCCTACTCCTGGTGGGATCTGACCTCTTTTTCTAAGAATTTTGTTTTGTTTTGTTTTAGATCCCACATATTAGTGAGATCATACAGTATTTGTCTTTTCCTGTCTGACTTATTTCACTCAATACAATGCCTTCTAGGTCCATTCATGTTGTTACAAATGGCAAGATTTCCCCATTTTTTATGGCTGAATAATATTCCACTGTACATATGTACCACATCTTCTTTATCCATTCATCCATCGATGGGCACTTAGGTTGTTTCCATGTCTTGGCTATTGTAAATAATGCTTCTCTGAACAACGGGGTGCAGATACCTTTTCAATGTAGTGTCTTTGTTTCCTTTGGACATATTCTCAGAAGCAGAATTGCTGGATCATATGGTAATTCTATTTTTGATTCCTCTCTACTGTTTTCCATAGTGGCCGTAGCAATTTACAATCACACGGACAGTGCACAAGGGTTCCCTTTTCTTCACACTCACCCCAGCATTTATCTTTTGTCTTTTTGATGATGGCCATTCTCAGGTGTGAGGTGATATCTCATCATGGTTTTAATTTGCATCTCCCTAATGACCTGGGATGTTGAGCATCTTTCATGTATCTGTTGACCTTTCACATATCTTATTTGGAGAAATGTCTATTCAGGTCTTTTGCCCATTTTTATTTTTATTTGTTTATTTTTTGCCATGGAGTTGTGAGTTTTGGATATGTTTTGGATATTAACCCTTTATCAGATATATGATTTTCAAAATTTTTTTTACCATTTTGTAGGTTTTCTTTTCACTTTGCTGATGGTTTCCTCTGCTGTGCAGAAGCATTGTAGTTTGATGTAGTCCCACTTGTTTATTTTTGATTTTGTTGCTCATGCTTTATAGCCAAGAAATCATTACCAAGATCCATGTCAAGGAGGTTTATTCCTATGTTTTCTTCTAGGAGTCTCATATCTTACTTTTAAGTCTTTAACCCATTCAAGTTAATTTTTTTGAGTGGTGTAAGATATGAATCCAGTTTCACTCTTTTATATGTGAATATGCAAGTAACCCAGCACCATTTATTGAAGACACTGTCTTCTCCATTGAGTATTGTTGGCTCCCTTGTGATGCATTAGTTGACCATATACACTTGGGTTTATTTCTGGGCTCTCAGTGCTGTCCTATCACTCTGTTTGTCTTTATGCCATTATCATACTTTTTTTTGATGACCATAGCTTTTAAGTATAGCTTGAAATCAGGAAGTGTAATACTTCTTGACTTGTCCTCCTTTCTCAGGATGTCTTTGGCTATTCAGGGTCCTTTGTGGTTCCATATAAATTTTAGGAGTGTTTTTTTTCTAATTCTGCAAAAAATGCCATTGGAATATTGAACATCTTTAATGATAAAAACTTGCATTAAAGTCTAAACAGAGTATTGCATCCTTAATCTGCTAAAAAAAAGTCAACAAAATATCAAAAGCAACAACACACTTAAGGGTGGGTTATTAAAATTGGGATTGCTATCACTATGTCTTATCAATAATGCACTGGAGGTCCTAGCCAGTACAATAAGAAAAAGAATGAAGGAAAAGGATTGCAAGAGAAGAAATAAAAGCCATTATTTGCAGATTACATACATTATTGTGTATGTAGAAAACGAAACATAGATTTAATATATGAATTTATCAAGGTCAGTGAACATAAAATCAAAATACAAAAATCAGTGATGTTTCTATGTATCAGCAACGACTCTAGAAAAATACATTTGAAAACTATGCCACTTACGATAGCATAAAAAAAATCAAATATCTGGGACTAAATCTAATGAAAGTAGTGAAAGAACTCTACACAGAAAAGTATAAAATGTTGGAAAATTAAAGAAAATCTGAATAAATAGGATATGCTGTGGTCAAGGATTGGAAGAATTAATATTGTGAAAACATAAGTTCTATGTCAACATCGATTGACCTATAGATTCAATGCAATTCCAATTAGTATCTCAGCAGGGTGTGTGTGTGTGTTTGTGTGTGTGTGTGTGTGTGTTGGTGCAAAGGCAAAATGGTGCAGCCATTATGGAAAACAATATAGAGCTTTCTTAAAAAATTAAGCAGGATTACCTTACCATCCAGAAATCCTACTTCTGGAGTATAAACCCAAAATAACTGAAATCAAGATCTCGAAGAGATACCTCCCCTTCCGTGTTTTTTGAAGCATTATTTATGATAGCAAAGATTTGGAAATAACGTAAGCATCCATCAGTGGATGAGTGGATAAAGAAACTGTGGTGTATACATACAATGGAATATTTTTCAGCCTTAGAAAAGAAGGAAATTCTGTCATTTGCTGCAACAGAATGAACTTGGAGGACACTAGGCTATGCGAAATAAGCCAGACACAAAAGGACAAATACTGTATGATTCCACTTATGTGAGGATATAGCAGTCAAACTTATAGAAATGGAAAGTGGAATGGTGGGTGCCAGGGGCTGGGGGAAGGAGGAATGCAGAGTTAGTGTTGAACGGGGACAGAGTTTCAGTCACAGAAGATGAATAAGTCCTAGAGATCCACTATACAGCCTAATGCATATGGTTAACAATACTGTGCTGTATACTTAAAAGTGTTTTAGGTAGATATTATGTTAAATGTTCTTATCACAACAAAAAGAAGGAAGGAGGAAACTTTTACAGGTTATAGCACTGTTAATGGTGACAATTTCATGTGTATTTACTTATCTTCAAACTCATCAAGATCTACACATTAAATTGTACAGATTATTTGTATGTCAATCACACCTCAATAAAAAATTGTAAACAAATAAATGTAGGATGTTTGAAACCACTAAAAAAAGAAGTGAATTCACAGTCCTTTGTTACTTTTGCTTCTCTGTCACACTTGAGTTGGTTTTGTTCCTTTTCATTAGCAATTTTCATTTTTGGAAGGGTAAGAAAAAGACACTTTTTATCCTAGAATATTTTTTGTTAAACAGATGTCTTTATGTGAGATTATGTATGATTTTAAATAAATATTACACATAAAAATATTTACCCAAAATCTCACTTTGATGGCTATGTGGAGAACAGCCTGCAGGTGGCGAGATTGGATACAGGCAGGCAGTCTCAAAGACTTTGGAGAAAAAAGACTGAACAGTGTTAGACTTCGACAGATTAAATTGATAAGTTAAAGTGTCTAAGGAAATGCCGAAAAGAATAAGAATAGACTGTGTAATTCATTTTTTTTCCCTGAGGTATAATTGACATATAACATTATCTTAGTTTCGGGTGTACAACATAATAATTCAAAATTGTATATATTGCAAAATGATCACCACAATAAGTCTAGATAACATCCACCCCCATACATAGTTATGAAAAACCTTTTTTTCTTGTGATGAGGGCTTTTAAGATCTACTCTCCTAGCAACTTTCAAATATGCGATACAATATTATTAGCTATATATTATTATATAACTATTAACTATATATAGTCAGCATGCTGTATATTACATCCACAGGCCTTATTTATTTTGTAACTGGAAGTTTGTACCTTTTGACTTCATTCATCCCTTTCACCCACCTCCCATCCCTGCCTCTGGCAACTACCTATCTATTCTCTGTATCTGTGAGCTTGGTTTTTGTTTAAATTCCACATGTAAGTGAGATCTTATAGTATTGGTCTTTCTCTATCTGGCTTATTTCACTTAGCATGATGCCCTCAAGATCCCACGTATGTCGTCACAAATGGCAAGATTTCATTCATTTTTCATGGCTGAATAATACTCCATTGTATACCACATCTCCTTTATCCATTCATCCATCATGGACACAGGTTGTTTCCACATCTTGGCTGTTGTAAATAATGCTGTAATGAACATGAGGGTGCAGATATCTTTCCAAATCAGTGTTTTCATTTTCTTTGAATAAACATCCAAAAGTGGAATTGCTGGATCACATGGTAGTTTTATTTTTAATCTTTTGAGGAACCTCAAGAATGCCCTTCTTTGTCTCTTATTACAGCTTTTATTTGAAAGTTTATTTTGCCTGATGTAAGTAGAATGTGTAATTTCTGAACCAGGTAGAAGGAAAAACTAGAATGAGAAAAAAATTCTGAAACTAGGCAAGGAACATGATTAAAAGAAATATGGAAAAAAAAAGGGACAACTAGAAAGCGCAAAAGAAATCCAAACATATCAGTAATTGGAATTAAGGTAGATGGCTAGGTCTGCATTACTTGATGCTGTCGTCAAGAGCCATATGTCGCTACTGAGCACTTGGAATGTGGATGGTCTGAGTTAAGATGTGCTGATAGTGGGAAATGCACCCCAGGATTTGAAGACCTGGAATCAAAAAGAATGTAAAATATCAATAATTTTATATTGACTAGATTTTGAATATGTTGCTAAATAAAATACTTCATTAAAATTAATTTCATCATCTTTTAACCTTTTGATTGTGGCTTCTTGGAAAATTTAAATTACAGAGATGGCTCACATTATATTTGTATTGGACAGTGTTGGTCTAAATACTCAAATTAAATGACAAATATTGTCTGACTGGATAAGAAAAATTAAAATCCAGCCACATGTTCATTACAGTTAAACGTAAAAGATAAAACAAGTTGCCAGTTAAAGGATGTAAATAGCCAGAGAGAGAGTTGACTTAACCTTGTTATTATCAGACAGCATAGACTTTAATGTAGAAAGCATTACTAGAGATAATTAAGGCTCTGTCATGAAAATATAACAATTCTAAATGTGTATGCGCTTAAAAACATAATCTTAAAATAAATGAAGCAACAATTAACAGAACTGCTCAGACACATAGATGCTATGAGTTGAGATGTGCTATCAGGGTAAAATGCTCCGTGGAATTTGAAGACCTAGAATGAAAAAAAAAAGAGACTGTAAATAGCTTATATTAGATAACCATACCACCAAAGTGGGATATTTTTAAAGCACTCCTCTTAGCAATTGATAACCCAAGCAGACAAAAAGTAAGGACATAGATTTGAACAATACCAGGAACAAGCTTGATCTCACGGCCACATATATGGAATGTGCACGGAGCCACTGCAAGATACACAGTAAAAAATGCTTGCTGAGCTGGTAGGAACGTAAAGTGGTGCAGCACTGTGGAAAGCACTATGGCAATTCCTCAAAAAATTAAAAATAGAGTCACCATGTGATCCAGAAGTTCCATTTTGGGGTCTGTACCTAAAAAATTTGAGAGCAGGGACTCAGATATTTGCACACCCACGTTCCTAACAGATCATTCACAATAGTCAAAAGATGGAAGCAACCCAAGTACCCATTGACAGATGAATGGATAAACAAGATGTGGTCTAGACATGCAATGGAATAGTATTTAGCCTTAAAAAGAAGGAAATTTTCTGACACCTGTTACAACGTGGATGAACCTTGAGGACATTATGCTAAGTGAAATAAGTCAGACACAGAAGGATAAATACTGTGTGATTCCTCTCACATGAAGTACTTACAGCAGTCACATCCACAGAGACAGAAAGCAGCATGGTGCAGCCGGGGGCTCGGGGAGGGGATGGAGAGTCAGTGTTTCATGGGGACAGAGTTTCAGTTTGGGGAGATGAGAAAGTTCTGGAGATGGATGGTAGGGATGGTTGCCCGATAATGTGAATGTGTTTAGTGCCGCTGAACAGTACACTTAAAAATGGTTAAAATGGCAAATTTTTTGTCGTGTACGTTTTACCACAATTAAAAATAAAGTTAATTAATTTTAAAAACATTTGGAGAATCAATCTTTCTTTCTTTCCTTCCTTCCGTTTCCTCCTCCCTCCTCCTCCTTTTTTTAACCAGCCATCAGGAAGCCTTGTGGTTTTTAAGGATAAATGTAGCCATTTTGTTAATTGGCATCAAACAGTATTAAATAGGCATAAGAAGCTCAAAAGTTATAATATGAAAAAGGAAAAAGGTAGATCAGCTCTGTTAAAACAGAACACAGGGAATACAATATTTTCCATCTCTACAACAGAAAATAGTTACATATCAACTACAACTTGTAACCAGAGTAGCACTTGGAGGAAAATTTGTAGCCTTAAATGAAACCGAGAATCTAGGGGTCGAATTAAGAGAGTTAGAAAAGAACAACAGAATAAACCCGTAGAAAGTACGAGGAAGGAAATAGTCAAAATATGTGCAGAAATTTTAGAAAACAAACATATAATAAAATGGCCGAGTGATTAAGTTCACATGCTCTGCCTTGGTGGCCCAGGATTTTGCTGGTTTGGATCCTGGGTGTGGACCTAGCACCACTCACCAGGCCATGCTGAGGCGGCGTCCCACATAGCAGGGCCAGAAGGACCCACAACTAGAATAAACAACTATGTACTGGGAGTGCTTTGGGGAGAAGATGAAAAAAAAAGAAGATTGGCAACGGATGTTAGCTCAAGTGCCAATCTTTAAAAAAAAAAAAAGTAGAAAAATTAAATTTAAAAAATGGCTGAGATTTAGGATTTTGAAAAGAAGAAAACAATAAATTTCTGGTGATATTGATCAAGGAAAAACAAAGAAAAGGCACAAATTAGAAATATTAATAAAAATGGGACATAATTACAGAGGCTGCAGAGGTGAAAAAAGCAATAAAACATGAGGAATGATTTTATTACTAATATGCCATCTATTCACTCATAATTGTGAAACTGTAGGTAAAATATCCAAATTTCTAGAAAGTGTAACTTTAAAAATCTGAATCAAGAAAAAAATACAGAGTCTAAAGAATTTAAAACTCACTAAAGAAAATGAAAAATAACTTTAAATCCTTCCCATACACACACAAAATCCTTCCCATAAATAAGACACCAGATCTAGATATTTTCATAAGTGAATTCCACTAAATACGTGTGTAGCTAATAATGCTAACCATATACAAACTATTCCAGTACAGAAAAAAACCCCACATCCCGTTTCTTTTATGAGGCCAAGATTACCTCACTACGAAACCCTGATAAGGATAGCATGAGTCAGAAAAATCATACACCATCCCCCTCCTAAACACAGATGCAGAAATCCTATCTAAAATATCCGCAAATTGAATCCACTAATGTACAAAAGAATACGTCATGATCAAATTGGATTTATCCCAGGGATAAAAGGTTGGATTCACATTAGAATATTGATGAATATAATTCACCACATTATCAGTCTAAAGGGAAAAAATCATGATACTCTTAAAAGATGTAGAGAAAACATTTAATAAAACTCAACATCTATTCATGATTTAAAAAAATCTCTTCGCAAATTAAAGCTAGAAGGGGACTTGCTTAATCTGATAAGGGCCATCTAAAAAACCCTATAGCCAATTCATCATTAATGGTGAAATGTTGAAAGCATTCACTGAAGATTGGGAGCAAGACAAGGATGTCCGTTTTAGGGACATTTTTTCAATGTTATTGTGATGACTACAAACATCTATTCCATTGTATATACCAGTGACAGATGTTAGAAAATATGATTTCAAGAAGAGATGCCATTTACAATGGCACCAACAAGTGTAAAGCACTCAGAAATAAATCTAAAAATGATGTGTATTATTTATGGAGAAAATCATGAAACGTTAGAGAAGACCCTAAATAAGAGCAGAGTTATACCACATTCATTGATTGGAAGACTCATTGTTATAAAGTTATCTGTACTCTCCAATTTGATCTACAGATTAAATGCAGTTCCAAGAAAAATCTCAACAGGATTTTTCGTGGAAACTGACAAGTGAGCAAAGAGCCCTACAGCACCAAAGATGAAGGATAGGAAGGACCTTGTCTTCCCAGAAAGCAAGACTTAATATATTCATTATATTAATGCAAGCAGTGTGTTACTGGTATAGGTATAGATGCATTGGCCAACAGAATAGGGTTTATCTGCCTGGCTTCCTCTTGGAGAATGAAAGATGCTCTCAGGGGACTTCCTTGTCATCAGGATGATGGTAACGTGACAACTTATTGCTTCCTCTAAGTTAGTTGTAAATCTGGAATACATGTTAGCCCCGTCTTTCTTTCTTTTTTCTTTTTTGCTTCTTTAGATTTTAACCTAAAATCAGGGTACATCCTACAATGGAGGCCTACATTATACGAGTTAGTGTTTCTTTATTTTATGCCAAAATAGGCTGTTACTAAGTTTAGAGTTTGATTTAAAATATATGTGTGTATCCATCCATTCACTCACTCTTTTATCTACATACTCATCCATCCGTTCATCCAACCAACCTCCATCTACCCACCCATCCACCCACCCTCCCATCCACCACTCATCTATGCAGCCATCTATCAATCCATTCATCCATGCATTCATGCATCCATCCATCCATCTATCCATCCACCCATCCCTCCCTCCCTCCCTCCATCCATCCATCCCTCCATCTACCCCATTCACCCTTCCATCCATCCATCCCTCCCTCTCTCCCTCCCTCCCTCCTTCCATCCATCCATCTACTCATCCCTCCACTCACCTATCCACAGCCCATCCATGCATCTATCCATCCACCCACCCATGCATCTTCCCACCCATCCAACCACAATTTCACTCCCCTACTCATTTATTCATCCATCCACTACTCATCTATCCACCCATCCAAACTCTCATCTATATATCCATCTATCCACCTCTCTGTCAACCTGCTGACAATCTGTTATAGATTGACAATGGTTATAGAAAAGAGCTTTCAAGGTCTATCAGTTATCTATTGATGCGTACATAACAAACCACCCCAAAACCTAGTGGTCCAAAACAACAACTGTTTTATTTGCTCCCAGTTCTGAGAGTTGGCCAGGCAGGTCTTGGCACAGATGGTTCTTCTCAGCTTCGCAGGCTGGGGCAGCTCCTCAGAGGCTGGTGGCACTATTAGGGCTTCACTCCCATGTCTTATCCTCCAGGGTCTCTCTGTCCACTGGTCCTCTCTCACAGGGTAGCTGTACTTCCTCATATGGCCACTTGGGTTTCCAAGAAGGCAAAGAGGGAAGCTACCAGACCTCCTCAGGCTTAATCCTAGAATTCATGTAATATCACCTCTGTCACAATCTATTGGTCAAAGTAAGTCACAGCTCATTTATTCAACAAATATTGTTCAAGAACCTACTGTGTGTTAGGCACTGTTCCGGGTTCTGGAGATAAGAGGTGAACAAAACAGACAAATTCTCTGCCCCCTTAGAGCTTACCTCCTGGTTCCTGCACTTCCTGTTAAGAAGAGACTCCGTCTTCACTTGTGTGTGATGCAGGTCTGAAGTCTTGATTTCTTGTGGGTGACTTTTCTCCCCACCCAAATTAGATAGGTTTTTCTAGATCACTCTTATCAGGATGGACTGCTTTTCCAGGCTTCAGGTTCTGGGCAGGGGCCTCAGTTTCCCTTCCTCTGTGTCCCACAGATGTAAGTCACATCTCTGACCCTAGAGGTCATGAGATCCCCATTTCTTTGCCCCATAGAGTCTACTTTGGGGACTAAATCCCCTAGTCCATTGCAGTGACAGCTCACCATTGCCATTCCATCTTTACTTTCTCTCTTACTTTTGGCATCTAAGGATTTTTTCCCCTTTATTTCAAGCTCATCTGTATATAACAATACTTTATTATACTTTGTTCAGCGTATCTAGGTGTTTGTAGTAGGAACAAGGTCTGTGTGTGTCAGCTGATGCTTCTCTAGAGAGATCAAATTTTCAGGAAATAGACTCTGAGATGGAGATTTGCATGCTGAAGGTTAATTGAAGAATGCTGTTAAGTTCAACACCTGTGAGGGAGCGAGGGCAGCAGGATGGGGCAGAAGGACATAAACTTGGCACTTGCCATAGACATGGCATTCGCCGTGTCTTAACTATGCCCAGGAGGTGGGGGGATATCATGAGGTATGAAGTAGTGGGGATATTATTATTCCCATTTTACAGATGAGGAAACTGAGGCACAGAGAGCTTAAGTCAGCTTCTTAAGGTCGCTCAACCAGTAACTGACAGAGTGAAGATTTGGATTGGAAGAAGGAAAGAAAAAAAATCTTAAATTATTATTTCAAAATTATTAGCCCTCCAGGCATGCTATCTTTGAGTCTTCCCAACACCTTGGTTGAGCTATTTTTTTTTTTTCCATATTGTACAGCTGGAGAAACATAGACTCAGTGAGGTGAAGGGACTTGACCATGGTGACATAGGAGAGCCCCCAAGGAATGTGGTAAGTCGGTCGTTAGGGCCAAGTTTTAGTGACAGTGTCCTCAAGAGGGAGGCAGGGGGGAGCATGGAGGAGAAAGGGTGGGAGAGACAGGAAGACTGGTGGGACATCTCAGATGCGATGTTTCAGGATGGAGGTCGACACACATAGGCTCAGGACCCTTCTTTCAGCTCTCATCTGAGGGCACCCAGGACCTGTGAGAGGAGGACCACCTGCCCCAAAAAGACACACATGAGGGTGTTCCTCACAGCATTGTGTACAATAGTATGAAACCACCTATGGGTCCATCGGTAGGGGAGTGAACATTAAAATGGGGTCCATGCAGAGGCTGGAGTCCTACGCAGTCCATTTTGGAGAGTGGCTTAGGGCGAGGGCTCTGGGCTCAGAAGACTCTCCCACTTCCTAGACGAAGGACCTTCAGTTACTTTCCCTTTCCAAGACTCAGTCTCCCCTTCTGTAATCAGGGGAAAATTACTGCACTGACAACATAGGTTGACTCTGAGGATTTAGGGAGATGATGAGTGTTAAGCCCTTGGCACTGGCAAGTCACTGAGCAGACCGGGTGTCAGTAAGCTTTTTCTGTGGATAAGGACAAGTGGGAGCCTCCAAAATTGGCCCCCTTCATACTCCTACCAACCAAGGTAGTCAATTGAACAGAGTACTGCGTCACAGTGGAATGGCAGAAATTAGCGCCACTCTTGAAGGTCTAAAGGCATAGTGATCAGAGTCTCAGACCCCACAGGAACGAGGAACAGGGTCACCCCAGAGGGTAAGCCACATAGACCAGCAGAAGTGCCAGCTGAGGATGAAGAGAACTTAGAGTGGACGGTGGGAGGGAGATGATGCGAGGTTCTTAGATTCAGCTGCAGCAGAGGGAGCTGGGGCTCATCCCGGTGACTTCCATTTTCTGGTTGCAACAGACACCAACAAGACTCCTGCAGTAGCTGTCCCCAGATGCAGTGAACCTCTTCACAAAGCACCTGGATCCAAGCGGCACGAGGGGTGGGCTGTCACGGATGCTGTGGTGGACCAACCAAAACCTGCTCTAGGAGTCTGCGATCGCTCCTGTAACAAATTATCGCAAACTCAGAGGCTTAAAACAACACAGATCTATTCTCTTAACAGTCCAGGAAGACTCAGAGTCCAAATCAGTTTCACTGCAGCCGTCGCTCCAACCTCCACGTCCGTCATCACATCTTCTCTGCCTCTTCGCCTCCCTCTTTTACGGACAAGGATCCCACCTCCAATGCCTGTCCCCACCCTCCCAGTCAAGAACAAGATCATCCAGGACAGACGGGAGAGGAGAGGTGGGGGTGTACGAGCTTGCTAGGACTGCCATAACAAAGTACCACAGGTTGGGATGCTTAAACAACAGAAAGGTACTATCTCACAGTTCTGGAGTCTGGATGTCTGAGATCAAAGTGTCAGCATGGCTGGTTCCTTGTGAGTCCTCTCTTCTTGGCTGGTAGATGGCCATCTTCTCCCTGTGTCCTCATATGGTCTTCCCTCTGTGCGAGCCTGTGTCTTAATCTCCTCTTCTTACAAGGACTCTGGTAATATTGGATGAGAGCCCACCCTAAGGAGTTCACTTTACCTTAGTTACCTTTGGAAAGGCCCTATTTCCAAATACAGTCACATTCTAAGGGCCTGGAGGTTAGGGTTTCAACATACGAATTTTGGGGGGGAACGACACAATTCAGCACCCATGACAAGGAGGAAGTTCCTGTGCCCCGCTTTTCGAAAAAGAAAAACCCTAGAAACACGGAAAGTTCCTCAGAAAAGTTCCAGGGGGCCTCAGAACTAGAAGAGGCTTGAGTCCTGCACCCCGTTGCAGAGCCCAGAGAAGTTCGCAGGTCCCCAAAGAGGAAATGACTCAATGGTGTCTCTGGGCAGTTGAAGCCACAGAAAGCCTCAAAGAGTTTCCTGTACCTCAATCTGGCCAAAAAAAATCAGCCTCGTGCAAGGCTCAGGAGTAGCAGAGAGTGCACCACTCTTGACAGGGCACGAGTACTGAAATGGAGGGCTGAGGGATCAGAATCAGACTGGTGTTGGGCACACGTGTGGACGTGTAGCGCGAGAATCAGATGCACACCCCCTCCATCCCTTAATGCCTCCGCGTTTCCTAAGCTGCCTGGAATTTTGACAGTCTTGGGAAAGGAGCCTGTGGGGAGGGATGACTCCAAATGGACTGATATCAAGCTCTCAGCATCCTGGGGCAAAGGGATCTCTGCCTAAATTAAGCTGCATTACGAATACAAAGCAAGTTGAGTTATTTGCTCTCCTTGCGAGTTGAGATTCACACGTGTACGCTCCACGTGCGTCTGAGTTTGGGTTCCCACAGAGGCAGAAAAGGGTTCAGGGACAATCCTTTCTCCAGGAGGAACACAGCCCTGCTGACCCCTTGATTTGAGTCCCATTAGACTCATTTCTGATTTCTGACTTCCAGCACTGTAAGATGATAGATTAGTATTGTAGAAAACTGATACAACTATGAACACTCATTTTTCTTGGAACTCAAACTGCCGTCTATTTCCCACTTTTTTTTTAAAGACTTTTTTTTTTTTTTTTAAAGATTGGCACTGGAGCTAACAACTGTTGCCAATTTTTTTTCCTGCTTTTTCTCCCCCAATCCCCCCAGTACATAGTTGTATATTTTAGTTGTGGGTCCTTCTAGTTGTGGCATGTGGGACGCCACCTCAACATGGCCCAGTGAGTGGTGTCATGTCCTCGCCCAGGACCCAAACCGCCGAAACCCTGGGCCGCTGAAGTAGAACGTGCAAACTTAACCACTTGGCCACAGGGCCGGCCCTATTTCCCACTTTTGATGGAGAAGCGACTTCTCCCTCCCTGTACCTGGATTTCCGCATCTATATAGTGGATATGATAACAGTATCTTCCCCTCCTCCCACACACAGAGTCATTGTGAGAATTAAATGAGTTACTGTGAATTAATGCCCTTGGCACAGTGACTGCCATGCAGAGAGTACATTAGAAGTGTGACCTATAATTAATGAGTGCTATTACTTTAAGAAAAACAACCAGACAAGCATGATATTGAAAGCAATGGACATTCAGCTTTGCTGTGGGAGACAACTGGGAGTGGTGGAAACTGTGGTGAGCTGGTGAGCTCATATCGTATCGAAAGAGGGCAGCTGCTATCCAACCCAGGTTGTTGTCATGGCTTCCAACTTTCCAAGAAAATCCAGAATTCTGGATTTGTCCATGTGCCAAGTTTTGTAATGTTTAAATATTGGCTACTAATTCCCATTTTAAGAACATACCTAATGACTAGACGTGGCCTGTGAACGTAAGGTCACCTTTGATGTAATAGGTGATGAGCATCCATAATTTAAATGTGCATATGATTGCAATGATGCTTACAAAAATAATATCTATGGAGGATTAAAGAGCTCACTCTTTAAAGAGCTTGTGGGCCAAGCTCCAGAAAAATATTTAAATTCTCAAGTCATTTCATCTCACAACAACCAGGGTAAGGTAGAGGTCACAATTTATCTTCTTTTATAGATAAGGAAACGGAGGCCCAGAGAAGTCAAGGATGGATCCCAAGATCACCCAGCTGGGAAATGGTAGAGTGAAGATTTGAACCCAGGTAGTCTGGCTCCAGTGTAAAAACCCTTCTGTTTCTCTGAGACAATGCATCTCAGTGTTTGAACCCAGTGGCATTTAGCCAGAGGGGCACAGCATCATAATAGGAAACTAGTAAATGATTTGTCATCATTCTTTTTACTTCTAGCACGTCTGGGTCTTGGCAAGAGATGAAGAGAAGGGGGAGGGGGGCTGGGGGGAGGGTGAGCATGTTCGACTTTGGGTCTTGAGGAAGAGTTGATTGGGGTGAGAGAGGAGGGTGAAATCTGAAAAGATGCTGGAGCACAGGAGGTGAAGGCGGAAATCGATAAGATAAACTTCTCAGAAGCTGTAAAGTAGGCCAGTGGTCTGGGCTAGGGGCTTCCTGCCTTCACACCTTATCTGAAATCAAGTTGGGAGTCTCGATCTCCCGCTGTACCAGCCTCTACACGTTCAGGGTTCTCTCTGCCTCCTTCCTCCTTCTTCCCCTTCTGTCTTTCCTTCCCCTCCCTCTCTTTCCATCTCCCTCCTACCCAGACCCCTCCATCCTCCCCTCTCTCCTCCACCTCAAGGCTGGGAGGCCCCTCCCAGGAATGATCTTTGGAGGCTAAACTTAGTGAGAGGTTCCATCCCCAGGCGGAAGCTGGTGGCTGCTGGTGGCTTTGATAAATATACCGTCCCCACACCTTAGTCTTCTCATCAAAGCCACGGAAACAAAAAGACTGTGATGAGAGGAAAGGAAACTCCAGCGGGGGCTGGGCTGAGCATTTGGGGCCGTCCCACTTCCCACCAGCCCAGCAAGGGCAGAGAGGCATGAATCCGTGGGTCCTCGGTAGGGGTGGCTGGGGGTGGCACTCCTGCCTCAGTCTCTACATCTGGAACATAGGGGCAACAACAGCTTCTGCCCACGTATGTATACAAAGATGTGACTCGCACGAGATGGTAGTCATAGAGAAAGTGCCTGACAAATGCTCTTATTATTTCTAAATCACTTAATGGCACTTGCACAATTACAGAGCTCCTATGGTGTACCAGGTACCATACCAAACGGTTTTTTTCTATGCCTGATCTGGGTTTAACCTTCACAACAAACCTAGGAGGCAAGGACTGTTGTTACCTCCCCTTTTAGAGGAGGAAACTGAGGCACTGAGAGGTGATGGGACTTGCTTAAGTTCACACAGCCGGGAAGTGCCAGAGTGGAGTTGCAACCCAGGACCATCTGATTGCAAAGCCTATTTCCTTTCACCCTGTACCGGGCAACAATGACAACAATATTATCAACAATAACAATAATAACTCATTCACCTCTGGGGTCTGAGCCCTTATTCTAGGGTCCTGGGAGGTGAAATGTTCCTCCAGCCATACCGGGTCATATGCTCGTTTGCATAGACCACCTGATTTGTATGTAAAGGGTGCCTGGCAGGATGTAGCTTCCACTTGCTCAGGAATTCAGATTTAAGGGGAAGGCAGACCGCGGGTATGAGGTCTCTGATGTCTCCCCAAGCTTCTTGCATAGAGCTATGCCAGCTGGGTTTTGGCTTCTCATTTGTAGAGTGACCTCCGTGGGTCATTCCATCCATCCATCCACCTCTGCAAACCACCCTTCCCCTAAGAACCAGACGGATCCCGGTGCAACATTTGCCATTTATTTCCAAGACTAGTGGTCAAGGGGCCCAGGGCTGTGGACAAAGTCTGGTCCTCACCCCAAGATGTGCTCGTCTTGGCTGGGAGGAACCTCAGGCTGTGTATGTGTGTATGTGTGTGTCATTGTGATGCCATGTACGTGTGAGATGGGTCTGACCGTGACGCGGCATGTGGAAGTCCGATGTGATGAGCATCGAAACCCGTGTGTCACACGAGGGTGACACCGTGTGGGTGACTGAGTTTGTGATGATGACTTGTGTCATGGGTGGTTGTCATGCAATGCTTATGACTGCTTGTGTGCTGTCTATGACTCATGTGTGTTTGCGAGAGAATCGGATGCTTTGTATGAATCTGTGCATATGAAAGAGTGTCTGAGATTGTGCAGCTGAACGATTCTCTGTGATGCTGTAGGTATAAATGTATTTTCTTCCTTTTTTTTTTCTTTCTTTCTTCTTTCTCCCTTCCTTCCCCGCCTCCCTCCTTCTTCTGTCTCTCTCTACTTCTTTCTGCAAACATTTTCCAAGTGCCTGCTGTGTACCAGGCTCTGGCCTGGGTGCTGAAACCGCCATTGGGCCCTAGTGGGACGTGAGTGTTTAGCGGTGCTGGGCTACAGCCAGCTGGTGGATGATACATTGTAGCCAGAAACCAGCCACAGTGGGAGTATTTACACCAGGGAAATCAGCAAACACTGTGAAACCTCTCTCCTATGCAGAGCTGTTTGGTAAACATTTACCAGCACATCCCTGTGCCTGTGTCTCTGAGTGTAACTTTTTGTGGCCAGGCTGAGGTGTGGCCACAAGCCTGTGGGTGGGACTTGAGTAAGTGACTGTGACCGTGGGTGGGGCTGGGCTGGGCTGGGCTCTCCACATGGATGAGTCCTGATGATAAATCTCCCTCCCACACTTGTGAGAGTGGAGAGGGTGATAAGTTTTTCCGTTCTCAGACAAGTCCCTGGACCCCCAAGTCTCACTTTCTTCTGAATTAAAAGTATAAATACCCACCCCTCACCCCTTCTTCCTGAATATCAGGCAGATCAGTTCTACACCCTGTTTGGGGGCTTACAGACCCAGTCTCCAGGTCTTTGTCTGCAGTGTTGTCCGTGGTGGGGTCTGCAGTTTAATTTGGTCCTCTAAGGTGCTTGCTGGGTCTTCAACCCCTCGGGGTGTCTGGGTTCTTGACCCCTGGTGGTGCCCCCTGTGCTCTCCACCAGCCAAGTTTTGGGTTCCCCAGAGCACTCTCCAAATCTCTGCTTTCTGGGTTTTCTGTCTCCTGAGGCACCCTCTGAGGTCTCTGCCTGTCAGACCCCCGTTCCATCCACCATCACTCCTTCCTTCACACCATGAAAGCCCCGAAGTAGGACCGGGTGCCGTCCCGCAGTCGGACCAGGCGCTCATCTGGTACGCGGACCACCACCTCCTCCCCAGCTTCCAGATGTACCACTCCGCCCAGGAAGCTGCTGTCCCACCAGACGCGAGAATTGGTTGCTCGTCCACAGGGTGACCTCCGGCTGACCAGCAGCTCCAGCTCCTCAGGGTAGCGGGGCGTGCGCTTGTAGAGGCCATGGGTGATGGGCAGGCCACCGGTGAGCCCCTGTGGGCAACCCACACCGCCCAGCTGCACCTTGGAGTATATGTAATAGTAGCCGGCGTGGACAATCACGAGGGCACCGTCCTGGTAGGCGAGGCCCCTCAGGAAGGCCAGGCCCAGCTTCGTCTCCCACAGCAGTGGGCCCCCGCTGCCCGTCAAGCTGGAGTTGGCTCCTGGGGAGGGAGACAAAGGGGACTGATCAGCTCGTGTCCCATGCTTGCTGTGTGCCATTAGGCCAGTCGCCACCCCTCTCTGAGTCCTGCCCTCTCTGAGCTTTATGTGTATTAATTCACTTTATCCTCACTTTGCAGGTTTGGAAAGTGAGCCACAAGTCATTTGCTTATTACACATCTTAATTCATTTTGTCTCCTTCTCGAAGGTGGGGAAACGGAGGCACAGCGCAATTAAGGGACTTGCCAAAAGCGTCAAAACTTGTAAGTGGCAGAACTAAGGACTGGAGGCAGGACACGCCCTGGTCCAACAGCCTTATGACCTCTGTGTACCTCAGTTTCCCTCTCTGTAAGGCAGAGCTATGAATAGTACCTGCTAAGGATTTAATGAATCAATATGTACAAAGAATAGTAAGCACCATAGAAAGGTTTATTCAGTAAATAAAATTAGAAATATACGGACCTGGGCAGTGCCTGCGCTCTGAGTGACTCTGAGAATAAGTATCGAGTGAATGGATGGATACTCTGACATGTTGGGGCATCTGTCTTGTCTCCTCAGGACACACTGACCCCCACCCCATACCAGGACCCTGGGGTCCCCCTCACCTGTGAGGTGTGCTGCTGGGTTCGCCTGGTGGAACCTCCGCTCTGGGAAGAGAGGGTCAGAGGTTAGATAAGATATGAAGGCAGTGGAGAGTAAGGGACAGCCTCCCGAGGGGTCACCCAGTCCATCTTCTGGTGTCAACCCCACCCTTTCCGGAGTGACCCAAACTTCTGCTTCTCAGGCTTCGGGGAGGAGCACTGGTGGGGCTTGGGCTAGTTGTGCAAATGGCATTGGGCAATGGGCTGAGGGGGTGGGGGCAGTGTGGGAATGTTCCTATCCACTCCCTGTGGACCAGGACTCTGACTCACCTTGCATCAGCTCCTCCCAGGATCCTGCATCTCTGTCCTGAAAAATGAAGAGGAGCCCGTGGTGAGGACCTGCGGGGCCCACGCCTCTCACGGCTCAGACTCATGCCTGAGAGACCCATGCTGACCACAGGCTCAGATGCCACCCTCAGACATGTACCTAGGGCCATGTGCACACCCTCCTCCGCCCCCCACCCCCCCACAGCAGCCTTGTAACCACTCCGTGCCTCAGTTTTCCCTCTGTAAATGGACATATGAATAGTATCTGCTTAGGATTCAGTGAATTTATGTGTAAAAAGTGTATTACTATGCTTGGTACATAGTAAGATGTATAAGGGTTTATTAACTACATGGACATCCGTATGACTGTACACGTGGATGTAAGTGCCAACCTATGGATATGGATGCGTGACACTGGACACAGACTTGGACACTTGCGTGACAGGCTGACAAGATACACATGGGCACAGTTATGTGGACACGTGGTTTATGGATCTATGTAGGTCTGCAAATGCAGAGACCCGGAAACGTCGACACATGGGCCATGGACAGGTGAGTACATGGACGTGTGGGCGCATGTATGCAGGAGAGCAGCACAGGTCCATGTGGGCATGTGGACACACACGTGTGGCCGTCAGATCCATTCACAAGGAGAAATGACCTGAAAACATGAGACACAAAAGACCAAGACCACATGGTCATGGTGTGGGGCACACAGACCCACAGGTGTGGCAGACAGACAGACGGACACATCCACAGCCAACTGAAAAGTGAAGCAGGGGGAGATTCTCTCCGAATTGGACAAAGTCGATTAGTGACAGTCCCAACTGTGGCGGAGGGATGTGGCTAATAATAATTAGCAATATCAGAATGTCCGTTCTGGGGGTTACAGATGATGAAACTGTATTCTAAACATTAAATTTGCTAAGAGACTAGATTTTACTTGTTCCCACTACTAGAAGATATGATAATTGTGTCCACGCCATGAAGGTGTTAGCTGACGGTACAATGGCGATCATATAATGTATCAAGCATAAATGTATCAATATAATGGCAATATAAATGTACCTGATCAATATGTTGTACACTTCAAACTTAAACAATGTAATATGTCAATTATATCTCAATTAAAAAAAAAGAAAAGAATATTGGTTCTGATTGGTTGAATGCTTGTGGGCCAGCCACCGCCTGGCACCACACATGCAATATTGTTTTATTCCCTAGCAGATGGGTACTCTTATTATCACGCCCATTTTACAGATGAGCAGACTGAGGTTCAGAGAGGTGGATTAACTTGCTCTGGGCTGCTTTTAGTGCAACCCCTGTCCTGCACATACACGCAGGGAGACACACAGTGACACAGGAGACCCCCTCCACCCCCGCCACATGACCCCAGGCCCCACTCACCGGCAGAGGGGTGACCATATCCTCCAGACGCCAGTACAGCTGCAGCAGGAACCAGCCCTGGACCGCCAGCCCCGCCGCCAGCAGCAGCAACAAGAAGCCCAGGCCCAGCTGGCCGGCACTGCAGGGCTGTCTCCGGCGGGTGCGCCCCAGCCTCGTGAACGGGATGTCCGTCTGTCCGTCCACCACGAACACTGAGGGCCGCACAACTGTGTCCTCCATGCCTGAGCGGATGAGGCCCCGAGATGCCCCGGGCTGGGCTGGGTCCTGCGCAGGGAGGAAACCACAATTGCCCAACGCTCTTGGGCTTTGCACGCTGCAGACAGGCGCCGGTGGGTCCCGCAGCTGCCTTTAAAGCTGGGGCTCGGCCCCTCCCCTTTCCCCACTCGTCCTCCTCTTCTTCCTGTCCCCCCACCCCCAGCCTGGCCTTGTCTCACTCTCACTCACATGGTCTCTCACTCTTTCCAGAGGCCTCTTAAGATGTGACTCAGGTGGGGGTCAGAGAGGGGAGGCCCCAGCTATCCCTTCCGGCTGCTTCATTCACTCAGTTTCCAAGTATTTATTGAGCATCTCCTGTGTCCCAGGCACTATTCTAGGTTCAGGGGTACAGCTGTGAACAAGAGAGACAAGAGCGCTTTGTCTTTCGCGGCTCCTATTCTAGTGGGGTGAGAAAGACAATGAGCCGAATAAGTAAGAAAATAATATACAGTGTTTTAGATGTTGATAAGAACAGTGGAAAGTACAAGGGTGGTTTGTGTGGTGCACACGTGCATGTGTATGCTATGTGCATACATGTATATGCTATGTGCATGATGTGTGTGCATGGAAGTGTGTGCAGGTGCAAGTATGCTTGCATGTGTGCACATGTGGATGTGTGCATGCACATGCATGTGAGTGCATGCACGTGCAAGCATATGTGTGCATGCATGTATTTACAGGTGCACGTGAGTGTGCACCAGTGTGTATGCGTGCATGCATGTGTGTGTGCACACGTGTGTGGAATGCATGCAAGTTTTAATTGGAACTCACAGCCATGGGATGGAACCTCTGCCCAGCCAGTTAACTAAGCCTAAGACCTGGGTGTCATCCTGGACTTCTCTTCTGTCTTCTCCCCTGCATCCCACCCTTCAGCAAGCCCTGTCTCTTCAACCTCCCAATCAGATCTCAAATCCAGCCACTTGTTTCCATGCCCATTGCTACACTGCTAGCTAAGTGCCATGGACTGAATGTTTGCGCCCCCCTCCAAATCCAGATGTTGAAGCCCTAATCCCCCAACATGATGGGTGGTTGGAGGCGGAGTCTTTGGGAGGTGGTGAGGTCATGAGGGCGGGGCCCTAGTGATAGGATTAGTGCCTTTATCAGATGAGACACGGGAAAGATGCTTTTTCTCTCTGTCGTGTGGGGATACAGCAGGAAGGTGGCCACATGCAAACCGGGAAGATAGCCCTCACCAGAGCCAAATTGTGTTGGCACTTTGATCTGAGACTTCCAGCCTCCAGACTGTGAGAAATGAATGCCTGTTGTTGAAGGCACTCAGTCTAAGATATCTTCTTGCATCAGCCGGATCAGACTGAGACAGTAAAGCACCCATCATTTCTTGCTTGGACTGTTGCAGTAGCTTCCCAACTAGACGTCCTGCTCTATCTCTTGCTGCCTTACAAGTCGTTCTCTACCCTCTAGCTAGGGTGAGCTCTTATTCATTTATTCTTCATGATTCATTCATTTTTAAAATTTATTTAGTCTTTATTCTTATTTAGTCTTATTTATTTACTTATTTAATCTTTTTCTTTACTTGTTTATTCATTTTTATTTTATTGAGGTTAAACTCACACAACATAAAACTAACCATTTTAGCACCATGCTCTAACCAACTGACCTACCCAGGCTTTGACCAAAACTAACCATTTTAAAGTGAGCAACTCGGTGGCGTTTAGTACAATTACAATGTCGTGCAACTCTGTCTCATTCCAAAACATTTTCAATGTCCCAAAAGGAGACTTCATAGCCATAAACAGTCACTCCTGGTTCCCCAATACCCTCAGCCCCTGCCAACCACTAGTCTGCTTTCCTGCCCTGTGGATTTACCTGTTCTGGATATTTCATAAACATGGACGCATGTGATATGTGGTCTTTTGTGTCTGACCTCTTACTTTGAGTATGTTTTCAAGGTTCATCCACATTGCACCATGTGTCAGTGCTTCATTCCCTTTTTACGGCTGAATAATATTCCATTGTATGGATGGACCACATTTTGCTTATCCGTTGATTTGTTGATGGACATTTAAGTTGTTTCCACTTTTTGGCCATTGCAAATTGTGCTTCTGTGACCATGCATGAATATATACCTGTCTGAGTACCAGGTTTCAATTCTTTTGGGTATGTACCTAGGAGCAGAATTGCTGGCATCAGCTTTTTAAACATGTAAGTCAGCTCTCATCCCTCCCTTGCTTAAAATCTTCCAGTGTTTCCCACTGAACTAACAGGGGTTATCAAATTACGGCCACGGGACAAATCTGCCCCCCCCCCACCCCATTTCTGTACAGCCGCAGGAGCAGCCGGCACTTTAGTGAGCTTTGAAGACCCAACTAGGGTGTTCTCCTCTGCCCTCTGTTCCTCACTCTGCTCCCAGGGCCTGCCTCTCTGGCCTGCAGCCAACACCCCACCATCATCCACAGCCCCACATGTACTCGTTGGAGTCCCCTCTGTTGGGAACTGCTGGGCACTGAGTGGATGACTCTCATTCTTGGGGCTGGTGTGACTCAGCATGTCCTCTTGCCTCTGGCCACCTAACCCAGGTGAGACAGCTGGGCCTTGAGACAGAGAGGTTGACTGGGGTCTGGGTATTGCTGGAGCAGAGAGCTAGAAACTGGCCTTGGGGGTCACCCCTCACCCCCTCCAGCTGCCTGGACCTCCAAGCCTCAGATCAGTCACTCTTTATCCAGAGAAGGTCTCTAGCAGCCTGGAGCAAAGCATGCCCACCACCCCGGATGGCCTATCCTAAGAGAACAGAGCACCGCAGGGCAGACATTTCCTCTCTTGTTTTATAAGTACTTTCATAATATCCTTGACTTTACCTTTTGGCCCTCAAAGTCTAAAATATTTACTATATGGCCCATTTTAGAAAAAGTTTGCTGTCCCCTGATCTTAGAATAGACACTAAGTGGTCGCCACTATCTTGAAGCCCTCATGCTCTTGCTCACTTTGCCCCAGGTGTCTTGGGGCCTTTGCACTTACTGTTCCCTCTGCCTGGAACAGTCTTTCTCAGATCCCCCATGGCTGGCTCCTCCTTGTCATCTATGTCTTGACTCAAGAAGCCCCCTCCTCACAGGAGCCTTCCCTGGCCACCTGTATTAATCAGGGTTTACCAGAGAAACAGAACCAATAATACGTCTCCATCCATCCATTCATCCATCCAGTCAGCCATCCACCCATCCATCCATCCATCCACCCACCCAGCCATCCATCTATCCATCCACCCAACCATCCATCCATCCAGTCAGCCATCCATCCATCCATCCATGCATCCATCCATCTATCCATCCACCCATCCACCCATCCATCCATCCACCCATCCATCCATCCACCCATCCATCCATCCATCTATCCATCCACCCATCCATCCATCCATCCACGCATCCATCCTTCCATCCACCCATCCATCCATCTATCCATCCATCCACCCACCCATCCATCCATCCATCCATTCATCCATCCACGCATCCATCCTTCCATCCACCCATCCATCCATCTATCCATCCATCCACCCACCCATCCATCCATCCACCCATCCATCCATCCATCCACCCACCCAGCCATCCATCTATCCATCCATCCATCCATCCATCCATCCATCCATCCATCTGTCATATCTTTCTATCTACCTATGTATTTATTTATCATCTATCTAATCAATCTATCTATATCTATCTGTCTATCTCGATCTATCTGTCTATTTATCTATCTATCTATCCATCCATCCATCCACCAATCTAATCTATTGAGAGACAGATAGAGAGATACAGACACAGACACACACACTGATATTTAAGGAATTGGCTCATGCAATTGTGCCACTTGGCAAGTCCAAAGTCTGTAAGACAAGCCAGTAGCCTGGAGATTTAGTTAAGGGTTGATGTTGCAGTCTTGAGTCTGAAGGCTAGAAACACAGGCCGAATTTCTACACCACCATTTTGAATTCTTTCTTCCTCAGGAAACTTAATTTTTTCTCTTCAGCCCTCCAACTGATTGGATGAGGCCCAACCACATTATCAAAAGTGATCTGCTTTTTGTGTTTCAGACATACTCTTTTTTTTTTTTTTTTTTTGCAGGGGAAGATTTTGCCCTGTGATAACATCTGTTGCCAGTTTTCTTCCTTTTTCTTCTTTTTATCTCCCTACAAAGCCCAAGTACATAGTTGTGGATAGTCGTAAGTTCTTCTAGTTCTTCTATGTGAGCTGCCACCACAGCATGACTCCTGACAGACAAGTGGTGTGGTTCCATGCCCAGGAGCTGAACCCAGACCGCTGAAGCAGAGCGCACCGAACTTTGACTGTTAGGTCATCAGGGCTGGCTCAAGGGTAATCTGCTTTTAAAGTCAACTGACTATAGGTGCAAATATAAAAAAAAAAATACCTTCATAGCAACATTTAGACTGGTGTTCAACCACACGACTGGTCACCATAGCCTAACTAGGCTGACTCATCAAGTGAACTGTCACTCAATCTAAGTGACCATTACCTGTGGCCCCACCGCAGGTAAGCCTTCACACATCACCCTATTCTCCATTCTTTTTGGACATCCTCATCGTCTGCAATCATTCTATTCCATCTTTAGAATGTAACTTTCACGAGATCCTGTCTGTGCTGTTCACAGCCTAGAACCACAGGTGCTCAAATAAAACAACACCCCATGTGTTAAAGAAATGAAGAAACTGAATCCCAGGACAGGAGAAAGGAGAAAAAAGCAAGAGAAGAAGTGAGAAGATGGACATAGAGGAGGGCAGGGGGCCTGGCAGATGTCACCTGAGACATCTGTGAGAGATGAGGCTCATTGAGTCTTCTCTAGACAGGGGTCTCTGGCAATTGGGGGCTGTGACTCTATTTCCCCCATATTCCTGGATTTGGGAGGTGGGGGTTTCCAGGACCTGGGGGTCTTAGGGGAAGGGGGCTGTATTCAGGAGTGACTTCTAGGCTCAGGGCATTTGCACGAGATGAACTGATCCAGAGCTGGGAGCCTGGATCCCAACCTGAACAGTCCTCAAGGGACTAGAGGTGGAGGTAGAAGATGCGCCTGGGGCCCCAGTCCCCCTTGGCAGCCAGTGGCCCCCCTCGCCTGTGGCTGCCACCGCTCCCCACGCAGCTCTGGTGATGCTGTGACCGCAACAGCCCCCACACTCCCTCTTTGACTGCTGACTCATGCCTTCCCTTTGCTAGCTCACTCGGAGCTCCAGCCGGAAATATCGCCCTGCCTGCCTCTTACCGCCCCCTCCTGAGCACAGATGCCCCACACGATCCTACAGAAGCATTGAGTCTGTTCGGGCTCATCTAGGAGGTAGTGAACGGGAGAGTGGGGCGAGCCTACAGGAGGGCAACTGGAATGCAGGTAAGATAGGAAATGGAGTGAGAGCTGCAGATAAGGGGAAAATGGGATGGAGGTGAGAACAGGTGAGGAGGCAGGTAAGGATGCAGGTGAGGAAGAGGGTGAGAAGGCAGAGAATGACTGTAGGGTTATGAGGCTGGTGAAGACACAGGTAAAGGTGCAGGGGAAGGTGCCCATGAGAAGGCAGGTAAATATGCAGGTGAGAGTGCAGGTAAGGATGCTGGTAAGAAGACAAGAAGAGATCCAGAGAAGGATGTAGGCAAAGATGCAGGTGAGGACCCAGAGGAGGATGCAGAAAAAATACAGGTGAGGATGCAGATGGACAGACAGGTAAGAATAGGTAAGAATGGGAAAGATACAGGCAAGTTTACAGATAAAGATGTAGGTGGGGGGCCAGGTGAGGATGCAGAAAAAATGCAGATAGGTGACAGGTGAGGGTGCAGGTGAGAGAGTAAAGATTCAGATGAGAATATTGGTAAGAAGTCAGATGATGAGGCTGTAAGGAGGCTGGTAAGCAAGTAGTGAGAACTCAGGTGAAGGGGCAGTGAGCTGCTAGTGAGGATGCAGGTGAGAATACAAATGAGAATTCAGGTAAGGATGGAGCTGAGGTGCAGTTGAGACGCAGGAGAAGCAGCAGGTGCACTTCAGGCTAGATGCAGGTGCCGCAGGCCCGTGCTCTTTGGGTGGAGAAGCCAGTGAACTTGCAGGTGAACGACAGGAGAGACTGAAGTGCAAGCAAGTGAGGTTCAGGTGGGATGGCGCTGAGCTGTAGGTGAGGCAGCTTGGGATCACAGCTGCCTCTTTCCCTCTCTCAAAGACCTCCAGACTTTGGGAGACACATGAAATATAACTGAAGCTTTATTGGGGGGACCAAGATGGGGGCTCAATTGGGGCAGCCAAAGACGACCATGTTCTCGGAGAAGCTGCCAAGGTCCCGGCACTTTTTCTCATACTCCTCGTCTTGGCATTCATCAGCCTCAGGCCACAGCTCCACCCAGGTGTCCTTCCCAATGATGTAGCTGATGCTGGGGAAGGATGACAGGTCAGGAGGGGCCAGAGGAAGGGCAGGAGGGGGTGACCATGCGCATGCACAGGGCCAGCACTCACTTGGGTTTCTCTCCCCACAGGTCGGAGGAGACGCCCCATATGAGGTATTTTTTGTCCTCCTCCAGCTTCAGGGCTTCTCTGCACTTGATGTGGCTGATGAACCTGCGCTCCTGTCCAACCTGCACCTCATCGGAGCCTGGAGGGGACGGAGAGGGAAGCTGAGCTGGTGGGATGGAGGGAAATGGGGGAGGGGGAGGCAGGAAGACAGAAGACAGAGCACAGGGCTGACCTGATTTGATGATCTGCTCGATGACCATTATGTAATCATCAAAGTCATCTGACAGCTCCTTCCTGAGAAGTCTGGTCTTATACACTGTGGGGGAAGGAGGACAGTGTGGGTCTGGGGCAGGGGTGACCATGGGGCATCCTCACCTGCATGCACACCTAGGTGCATGGCTCCCCCCAGGCAGATCCATGCAGGATCACAGCTAGTCATGCTACAGTCCCCCAGTAACACACCCAGCCACATACAGTCATACAACCACCATCTCACACAGTCATACACAGCCATGCACACAATTACAGCTACCAACAACTGTAGTAATATACTTAAGAGCTACTCATAACCAGTCATCCACAGCTAGTCTCATCAACCATGGCTATGCGCAACTACAGTCTCACAGCCACACACACAGCCATGCACACTATTACAGATGCCCACAACTACGGCCGTACACATTGCTACAGCTACTCCTATCCACAATCGCACACAACTATGGGTATGTACAGCGACAACCTCACAGTCACACACATAGCCATGAACAAAATTACGGCCACCCACAACTACAGTCAGATACACAATGACAGCTACCCATATCCACTGTCACCCACAACCACTGTCTCACAAAATCATGGCTGTCTACAACTATAACCTCACAGTCATACACATACCCAGGCACACAACCACATCCACTCACAGCCACCTTCTCTCACACACTCGCACATACCCAGTCCACTCTTAACCGTGGTTCTCCACACAATCATGGCCCATCACAACACATTCACACACTCAAACACACCAGTAGCCCACAGTTACAACCTGAAGCACGGCCACACACAGCCACGACCACTTATAGCCAGTCACACACACAACCACAACCACACCTACTGTCACACAGTCTCACACACAACCACAGCCACACACACTATCATTCACACACAATCAAACATGCATGCACGCCCTTCCCTGCACTCACCATAGTCCACTCCTGGCTCACAGGCCTTGTCCAGCCGGTCTTCCTCAGTGACTTTGTCATCCGCCTGGTGCATGAAGCAGCTCTCTGCGGAGTGGGTGAGTAGGGGACATGGTCTTAGTCCCACTTCTTGTCCAGAGCCTACCTCCCATGGGTGTGGGCAGCCCCAGGGCCATCCTTCTGAGTGTCCACTGGGTGAGGGCTTTCAGGGCCCCGTGGGTCACCCCCATGGGGATGGGGGATCCAGTGGGCATGGCCTGCCCCTTCCTGGCTCCTGTGCACCCACCCTCAGCACAGCGGCACATGTCCTTTTGGCAGAGCTTGCTCAGCATTCCATCCTCCTTCTCTGGGTGATAGAACCGGGTGCAAGTCTCATCTGTGGGCAGAGGTGGTGGGGAGGGGTCAGAGGGAGAGGACCTCTATCCAGAGATCACATCTGGGGCACTCAGAGTCCCAACTCCTCAGACCTGGAGATACCAGGTTCCCAAACATGGGACCACCAGACCCCTAACTCACACATCCCTGGGACCCCCAGACCCCAGACCCTAGGTTGGCTGCTCACCCAGGTTGTAATAGGAGTACACCTTGACCATCCCAGGCTGGATAAGCCCCACATTAAAGTACTGGTGAACTCTGAAGGACAGACAGTCCTCCTGGGTGTGGGAGATCTGGGGGGAAGGAGAAGGTTAGTCAGTGGGGGCAACATGGAAGGCAGTCCAACATAGGGCACATATGGGGGTTGGAACAGTGGTAGGGAAACTGAGGGACTAAGGAGGGAAATGGGTCGGGGAGGGTAGGAATCTTTGGCAAAAGATTAATGAGCAGCTCAACAAATCCATTTTCTTTTGCTCCGAGTCTCAAAAGGATAGGGCACTCTGCTCAACCTCCTCTTCAGTTCGGTGTAACCATGCAATTGAATTCTGGCCAATAGACTGCTATTGGTACCTATAAAAACATCCCATGGCCAGCAATACTGCATTGTCTATTTGAAAGTTGGTAAGAGAGTAGATCTTAAAAGTTCTCACCATGCACAAACAAACACACATATACACACAAGCTCAAGTTCTAACTACTTGAAGTGATGGATGTGTTAACTAACTTTATTGTGGTAATCCTTTTCCAATATATACATAAATCAAATCATTACACTGTACACCTTCAACTGACATGTGAGATATCAATTATATCTCAATAAAACTGGAATAAAATAAAGGGAAAAAAGAAAGAAATAGGAAATGTGTATATATGTATGTGTATGTATGTATATGTGACAGTCATGTACACTTGGAGAAAAATGCTAACAATTAGTGAATTTCAGTAAAGGGTATATGAGACTTCTTTATACGGTTCTGCAATTTCTCTGTAAGGTTGAAATTATGTAAAAATTTAAAAGTACAAAAATTAAAATACAAAAATCATTAAAAAAAACGCATCTCATGGACAGTCTTTTTTTCTTCTGGAAAGAAGGGATCCAGCAGAGGACTCCAAGGTCCTAGGGATTGTAGAGCCTCTAGATGTAGATAGAAGATACTTGGATCCCTGAGTGACCATGTGGAGCAGAAGTCTCCTTTCTCACCTCTCACACCAGTTGGACTTGACTTGAGAGAGAAATACAAGCCTCTTGTGTTGAGACCCCCATACACTTAGAGGTTTTATTATAGTAGCTAGTGTTACTTATACTGACTAACATGGGGTGAGGGGCATGGGGAGTATTAGGAGTTAGCAGGGACCATATGAGGATAGGAGAATGGGAAGAAATAAGCAGAAGAGAGGAGGAACCCAAGTCATGTTAGAGATGAAGAGCACATGAGAAAGCCAGATGGAGAGAGAGTAAGAGAAGAGAGAAACACTAGGGCTGGGGAGCAAGAGGAGTTCTTTCTCTTCACTGAGCACTTTTTTCTTTTTCTTTTTGAAACCAAAGTGGCTCTTTTCAGTGGTTGTTTAAGCCTGTGATGAGAATAAGTTGGAGGAAGCAGGTGTGAAAATGAGGTTGAACATCAGTGGTCAGAAGGTGAGATGCTTAGAGGAGGTGTGTTGACCTGGGTTGACCACCTTATTGATCTGGGTTGACCACCTTATTGACCTAGGTTGACCATCTCATTGACTTGGGTTGACCATCTTCCTGACCTGGGTGACCATCTTGTTTTATATGTTCCTTCCTCTACCACCCAGAAGCACTGACCCTGTCTTCTAGCTTGGGGCCGGCTTCACCCACAGACAAAGCCCAGTGTAGAAGGGAAGACCAGCCAGATAGGGGTCAAGGTCCTAATGGAAGCCTTACCTTGTCCAGGTAGATGATGAGGGTGTTCTTGTTGGAGAAGGCCTTGTTCAACTCATACTTAGAGATATATCTGTCCACGCCACTGCTCAGCTGGGAAAGGAGAGGGCTTGTGAAAATCCCTCCAGGAACCCCCTCCCTCCCTCTAGCCTCTTCCAGACCCCAGGCTGCTTTCCACTGATCCCAGCCCCCGAGTCCAAGACTTTCATACCAGGTCAAGGTCACACGTGTCAGGAGCAAAGCCAGTCATCATGGATATATCCAGGATCGACATGGTGGCATCCTCATTTCCCAGGTATCTGGATGGGGCAGGGAGAGAGGGGTTGAGTTCCAGGATGGGCTCAGCCTTAGGGGTCAGTGCCTGGTTAATGGGATCTGACGGGGACTGAGGCTTCTGGTTCCCACCTAGAATCACATGTTAGAATTTGGAAACACTCCCCCAAGGAGACTAAAGAAAAGGTAGCATAATGGTCTAGGGGACTAATTGCTCAGGCTCTGGAACCCAGTTGTATTGGTTCAAATCCCAGCTCTGTGTAACCTTTGATGGGTTACTTGACTTCTCCATGCCTCAGATCTTCTAAAAAATGAAGACAAGAATACAAACAGTCTCACTTTGCATGATTCTGTTACCATGGTCTAGTTCCCCAGCAACACAGTTCAAACCTCAGTACCACTGAAATGTGTATATTAATATTAATATACACAAATATTAATAATATATACAAATTAATTTACAGATATTAGTCATGAGTAATTGTATTTTTACTAGCTCTCAGTCCACCCATCATGACATAAATAACAGATGCACCTCACAATCAATGACCAATCACAGCACTTCGTTTCAAGCCTGTTGGTGATGGGTTGCTGAGCATCCATTATTCCGTTCACACACAGAGAGCAAAGCCTGGAGTTGTGCTGCTTCCTTATCTTCCAGTGATAAACCCACATGACGTTTTACAAACTGGATAATTGAAAGAGGGAATTGGCCAACAAAGAGGGGAGCACAGTAAAGAAATGAAGAGTGATAATGCTGGAGGTGAAATTCAAATAGAACATAAACGGAATTACAGAGGAAATAGCAGATGGAGTGGGGGCATGTGGACCCTGCTGCCTTTTGAGAGACTAGATATGCACTAGAGGAATTCGGTGAAGGTGAACTTATTGACATACATGAGAAAAGTGGTTTTGACAAAAAGATGAAGATGTCCTAGGAGAAGTGATGCCAGCAAAAACCTTCACATTAAAGGAACTCTCAGAGATATACCGTGACATTGAGAGCTCAAAGGATAAAATGTTGGAAGTTGACTCAAACTTAGAAGGGAACCTGACAATTCACTATGGCATAGAAAGGATGCTTGCTCCTTATGATAGGTCACACAAAAAGAGGAAAGGAGACACTGTCCAAAGTTCAGTGCTTTGGAAAGTGTTTAACAGAGGAAGAAAAGACCCAACTTTAATCTAATATTTTAAATTACAGTGTAGTCAACAAATACTCATTTTATTATACTTCTTATTTCTCTATGCCTTTATAACTGGCAGTATGGGAGCTTTTGATGTGTGATAAAAAATTGTAAAGGTCCTAGAACCATTGTAATTTCCCTCACTGATTATTAAGATTGCTTTGCACGGTCTCAGCTAACGTGGTCATTTCTAGACTCAAATGCCATGCAAAGTGAGGAGTGCCCATGCTACCTACCTCCTGGCAGGTAATTAAGACGGTAATAGATGCACAATACACTCCCAGAAACTATTAGGTACCATGGATATTATTAGTAAGAGGTCTTGCTGGAGACAGAGGGATGGCCAAGATGAAGCCCAGTGACCCATCTCTTACCTGGTACAGAGGTTAAGGATCATGGTGCTCTTGGCATCCTGAGGCCTCTTGACTAGAAAGACAGAAGACAGAAGGATGAAGGGGGTCCCTGGGTCCTGATTTAGGAGGGGGGGCAGACATCAGAATGGGGGTGGAGGAAAGGTGACAGATAGGGTCTTTACTCCTTTTACCTGTTTTAGGGGCTGGTCGTAGGCTAACCTTGAGGTCAAACTTCTTGCAGGTGACCTTGCCTTTGACCTTGGCGTGGTACACTGTCACCACCTGGCAAGATGAGACAGAAGACTAGGTATCAGCCCACCTGACTTGGGAAGGGGAGGGCCCCTGCAGGGCCATGCAGGTGTGGGTTCCCCTTCCTTACCGACAAGGTGCCTTGTCCTTTCCCTTTAGCTGTTAATGTGAATTTCTCGTTTTGCTTGGTCTGCAGGGAGTGGGGAGAGAGAAGAGAGTGATGGGAACCAAGCCTTCCCCTGGCTGTGATGGTCATCTTCCCTCCCTCCTACCTCCCGGCAAACCCTGGCTGGCATGGAGGGTGAGAGAGAGGAAGGTTTGGACAGGTGGCTGTACCTCTTCTGACCGCAGGAGGCTAGCAGATTCCCAGTAGATGCGGTGCGTGACCGCAGAACTGCGGCTGGGCAGGTTGATGGAAACATCGAGGTTCAGGTCCTTGTGGTTAGGGACATCCTTTTGGTACTGAGCCAAGGCTTGGAACACCATGAAGGTGGCCTAGAATCCATGAGAAAAAAAGAGAGTGAGCTGGGAGACTGAGGAAGTGGTTAGAACACACTGGGAATGAAGAGGCTCAGATGGTCAGAGGTGGGGCGCTGAGACTGCCGCCTAGAACTCACCAGAGAGGGTGAGGATAAAATGGGGCTGTTGGGTACTGAATGCATGTCCTAGAACTCTCTGAGTGAGAGAGGATTAGACTAGGTCTCAGTGACACTAAGAGTGTGGCCTAGAACCCACTAGAGAGCATGAAGGTAAGACTGGGAGTTCTTAGACACTGAGGACATGTTCTAGAATTCCCCAAGGGACAGAGACCTATACCAGAGCTTGGAGACACTGAACACATGTCTAGAATACACCAGAAAGTGTAGGCATAAGACTGACGGTCTAGCAACACTGAGAATGTGATCTAGATCCATCAGAGGAGAGAAACTAAGGCAAGGGTTTGAGGGCACTGAGAATGGGTCTAGAACCCACTCATGAAAACAGAATAAAGTTGGAGCCTGGGGACACTGGACATATGCTATAGAATCCAAAAGTGACACTGAGAATGTGATTGGGAGCCCACCAGAAGGGAAGGGGGTAAAACTGGAACCTGAGGTTATTGAAGCTCAAGGTTACTGAAACCACGGTCTAGAACCCATCAAGGAGAGACAGAGGCTCTGTTAATGCCCTAGAATAACTGAGAACCTGGTTTGAACCCACAGCAAGACAAGGTAACTCTGGGAGGCATATGGAACTGAGAACCTGGTCTAGAACCCACCAGGGGGAGATGGAAGCTCGAGTAATGCCGTGAATAACTGAGAACCTGGTCTAGAACCCAACAGTGAGACAAGATAAGATGGGGAACCTGGTAGAAATGAGAAAGTGGTGTAGAACCCACCAGGAGGAGATAGAGGCTCAGGTAATGCCCTGAATAACTGGGAACCTGGTCTAGAACCCACCAGGGAGACAGGATAAGATGGGGAACATGGTGGAACTGAGAACATGGCCTATAATCCACCAGGGGGGAGACAGAAGCTCAGCTGATGCGCTGAATAACTGGGAACCTGGTCTAGAACCCAGCAGGGAGATAGGATAAGATGGGGCACATGGTGGAACTGAGAACATGGTCTAGAAACCATCAGGGGGAGACAGAGTCTCATACCTGAGCCTAGGCTATGAGAACATGATCTAGACACCAGGAGCAAAAGGGAGGCTCAGAACACAGTTTGGGACATCCAGAATGTTTTCTAGAATCCATAGATGGATGCACAACTAAAAAAATTGATTTCTCAACTCCAATCACCCTGGCTTGTGGGTCAGAATTGCCTCTCTTGGTCTCAGTGTCTTCCCTGGGAGGCCAGTGGGAGGCCAGGGGAAGTAGGGATGCAGGTGTCTGGAGGATGGAGGGCCACTTGCCTGGGTGGAGCCATAGCCACCTCCGTAGTATCTCTGTTCGTTGAGCCAGCGCACCACCGGAGGCACAGAGTCAAAGTCTCTGAGCAGCAGCAGGGCCAAGAGGGCGTAGGATGTGGCCTCTACATTGTAGAGCTTCTGGCCAGGCTCCTCCCAGCGGTTCCCGTCTGCAGAGAAGACCCCCACACTCACGCTCACTGCTCAGTCCCTCAGTCCTGGAGACAGCTCAGAGAAAGCTCAGAGAAAGAGTCATGCTAGACTTCTTGGTGTGCAGGTGTCCTGGCTGACATTTGAGGCCCTCAGTCTGCCGGCTCCTGCCTCACTCTCTTCCCTCATCACCCTTCACCCCTCCATTTGAATGCCGAACTTCAGCCCCACTGATCTATGGGAGATTCCCTAAACTTTCCATGCTCCTTCTTACCTCTGGGCCTTTGCATATTCTGTTCTCTCTACTTGGAGCACCTTTTCTCCATTTTTGTTGTTAGTGCCATTGAGTCGATTCTGACTCCTAGTGGCCTTGTGTACAGGAGAGCAGAACCCTGCCTGATCTTTTTGCGCCATCCTCTCATCTTCGGGTGTTGTATCAGACAATGGTCCCCTTCTATTCATAGGGTTTTCATGGCCAATTTTTCAGAATTCAGTGGCCAGATCCTTCTTCCTGGTCTGTCGTAATCTGGAAGCTCTGCTGAAGCCTGTCCACCATGGGTGACCTTGCTGGCATTTGACATAACAGTGGCATAGCTTTCAGCATCACAGCAACATGCAGCTGCCACACAATGACAACTGATAGATGGTGCTGTGGTTCCCTGACTGGGAAATGAATCTGGGCTGTGGCAGTGAGAGAGTCAAATTTTGACCACTAGACCACCAGGGCTGACTTTTATCCATCTACTCCTGTTAATTCTCACTCATCTTGCACAGTTCAACTTCAATGGCACCCCAAGACTAAGTGAGGCCCTTCCTTCCATCTCTCAAAGCATCCTGTGCTTCTCCCATCCCAGCACTATGATGCTCTATAGAAATCTGTTAACTCATTTCTTTCCTCAACTGGAGTGTGAGTCCATGATGGCAGGTGCTGTGCTGTATTCACCATGATATCCCAAGTGCCTAAGAAAGTACGCAGGGAAGAGGAGACTGTTATCAAGAACCATTATCTCCTCTTTCTGGGCCCACAGTTGGACTACATCTCCCAGAAGTCTTTGCAGGTAGGTATGGCTTGCACGAGTGAGCTCTGGTCAACGCAATGTACACGGCAGTGATGGGGCCACTTCAATGCCTGGTCCACCTACCTCGCACAATCCTTCTGACTCTTTCTCCTTCTGCCTGGATGGAATGGATTCCAAGGCCCCGGGGTGGCAGAGCCATGAAAAGATAAGAGGCCTGGATCTCTGCATCACTGTGTGGAGGAGAGCTGCCTTCCAACTTGGAAGACACACAGTACCGTTCCACATCAAGGAACAAACTTCTGTTGTGTCAAATCTCTTCAGTATACATTCAGATATGTTACATCAGTGAGTGTAAACCTGACACAATGTCATCACCGGACCAATGTTTAAGCACTCACTGTGTGCCAGGCACTGTGCTAAATTCCCTATGGCATTATCTTATCTAATCCTAATTACCCTTGAGATAATGAAAATGTTATTAGCAATACTAACAGTAGTAAGCACACCAGCTATAGAGCTGTTACTCTGTACTAGACCCTACCACCTGCATTATTTATTTAATCTTCACAACCACCTTTGATGTAGATATCAGTTTAAGATGAGGTCCACAGAGGTTAAGTGACTTGTATAAGGTCACACAGTGAGAATGTGGCAGAGTGGAATTTAAACTTGGGTCAGTCTGATATCAGAACCCATGTCCTTGCTCCTGCGTCACAGCAAGTGTTCAACACACACTTGTTGAATGGATGACGCGATGGACATTCTTGTGGGGCTTACAATGAGGACTTCACACCTTACAACCATCCATTCCAGCTTGGCTTCCATCCCAGGTCAGCTTGGAGCCATGCATCCCACCTCAAGATCGCCACCCTCAAACCAAAGCCATGCACCCCTCTTTATCCCACCAGGCTGCCCCTCACCTGTGGCTGCGCTCAGGAATTTGTTGAGGAGGGGGTCCTCCAGCTTGCCCATCTGGGCCAGGGCGTAGCCAGCAATGGCCACAGAATATGGTCTCCGCAGGTTATTATAGTGGGCTTCAAGGAAGTCTCCTGCCTTAATGATGCTGCGTGCCAGGCTCTACAAGAAAAAGGATAGAGTACTCTCATGAGGAAAGCATTGCTGCCACAGGGAGCTGGTAAGGATCACACAAGCACGACTTTCTGGGCACCAGGATGGTTTCTGTCCTTGGGACCTGTCTTGGATGTGTCCATTTTTGAAGTTTCGCAGACATTTTAACCACTGTGACCTGCCTTGTTGCTGAGTCCCTACAATGTGCCTGGAGGAGTCTACATACCCCATGGTGTGCTGGTAAATGTTTAACAACCAGCTCTTCAGTGGTGGAAGGGGTGGTTATAGATTGCCAAATACCGTGGTATAAATACTCCCACGATGGCCCATTTCAAGCTATCAAATGTGACTTCCCTGAACATGGAGTGGGGAAGAGATACACCAAATAGGTGCTCATGAGCTTGTATGAGCAGGTTCAGCACACCATTGGGAACATGTCTTACCCAATCACCATCATAATCATCATCATCATCAGTACTTATACGTGCCAGTCATATATCCACTCACTTAACATCATAAAATCCTAAGAGGTAAGTATTATTTTCATTATCATCCCTGCTGCACAGATGAGAATACTGAGATCCAGAGAGCTGAAGGGCAGAGGAAGACATCATTTGTAGTGTTTGCTGATTTCCATGGTGTAAATACCACCATGGCTGATTTCAACCTACCAACGTGGCATCACTGAATGTAGAGTTGGGAAGAGGTGGGCAGTAGCAGAGTGTTATATAGGATTTCCATCATACGGATACAATAGACCTAAATAACCTCATGAGCATAGGTAATGATAAAAGCCAGTAAAACAGTTAGGAAGTGATGCATTTTAACTGTTTATTATCTTGGATTTTAATGCTTAACGCTTATAGTTTAATTTATTTAACTGTAAGTTCATACCGCTTAATTTTTAATAATGATTGTGTTCAACAACCCGCTTGTAAAATTCCTGGAAATTAACAGTTGGCTTTTGCAAGCTGGTTCCAGCACTCTTGACTTGGACTCCAGCAGTCTCGTTCTGCAGCCTGTGCCATGCTCCGTTATAATTGTAGCCACAGGCCCTCCAAGACCAGTTCAACTGACCCCATCTTAGTGACACAGTAATTGAGAGATAGTGTACAGGAACTGAGACATGACCGCTTGTCCGGTTTAGGCTGGCTGAGACCGCCAACCTATCAACTGGGTCTGTGCAAATGCCCCATAAATGACCCTTTTGACGTCAAGGGGTTGAAAAATCCACCCTAAGATCAGACTAACACCATCCTTTTGTGAATATGCGTCCTATAGAGAGCCAGGAAGCTTGACTACGCTTATGCAGATCAATTACCTGACTCCTCCTTACCTCCAGTCATCTAACTCCACGCTTCAGACCACCCTGCCCTTCATCCCATAAATTCTGCCCCAAGCGCTGGATCGGGGAGACAGACATGAGAGCTTATGCCTCCTGTCTCCCTGCACATTGATCTTGCAATCAAGCCTTTTCTTTTCTCAAAAGCTGATGCTGTAATAACTGGTTCTTAATGCACATTGGGCAAGAAAACCCCAATTTTGTGCTGTAACCATTTTGGTGACCATGAAGGGACAAGGTCCTGTGACCACCCGCCTGAGGCTATGGAGTCCCTGGTGGCCTGTGGGTCTTTTCACTGATCCTAGCATCTGCCTAGACAATTTTGTCTGGAGGCTTGGCCAATTGGATTTCTGTTTCCCGCTGTGGTGCCCCAGGCCCTTTGGCACTCTTTTCTCTTTTGAGAGAAGAAACAGCTTCTGGACCAGACATCTTCAGGTAAGTAAACTTGTTAAAATGTGCCTGAGCCTAAACTGCCTAATAATCTCTTCAGAATTGTGTGTTAGAGTCCCTGTTGGGGAGATTTTTGCTGGGTTAAAGTCCCAAGGCCAGGGGGCCAGGCCCCATGGCCGAGTGGTTAAGTTTGCACGCTCTGCTTAGGCAGCCCAGGGTTTCACCGGTTCAGATCCTGGGTGTGGACATGACACAGCTCATCAAACCATGCTGAAGTGGTGTCCCACATGCCACAACTAGAAGGACCTACAACTAAAAATACACAACTATGTACTAGGGGACTTTGTGGAGAAGGAGGAGGAGGAGGACAAGAATGAGGAGGTGGAGAGGGGGAGGAGAAGAAGAAGAAGAAGAAAAAAAGATTGGCAACAGATATTAGCTCAGGTGCCAATCTTAAAAAAAAAAAAAAGAAGTTCCAAGGCTGGAAGTGTGGGTTCGAGCCACACTCCAAAGAAGATAATAAAAAAGGGTTACAGCTGCTGGAGCACTCAAGGATTGGGTTAGAATCCTGAACTCTGGGTGAGAGTCCCAGAATACTGGATTTCTGTGTCTGCTTGTGTTTGTCTATTTTCTGACTGTTTTATTTGTTAAAATTTCTGTTTGGGGACTGAGTTTCTCAGTGATCTAAGAAACTCTCTTTAGAAATTACCTTGTTTGTTTCAGCCACCCTGGAGAAATCCCGTAAAAAGGGAGTAACAGCAGATGGTTGGAAAGATAACTCAGGATAATTTAAAATTGCAGTAGCAACTTTGGGCTCTTTTTGAACCTCCAAACCGAGGAATAAGGAAAACATTTAATCTTTCAAGAGTCTAGGGGCTGGCCCCGTGGCCAAGTGGTTAAGTTCGTAATCTTTCAAGAGTCTAGTGTTCGACCTTCTGGCACAATTGTTCAAAGCCTAAAGATCCCAGAAGCTGTAAATATTTACAAAGAACTGCAAAATCTTACCAAGCTTGTTTCACGTCCTGAGGGCTTGGCTTAATAATTGTCAGGTTGGAGGCCCCAAAATACGGTCAGACAAAAGTGCAGTTGCACCCCATTTTGTGGTCAGAGATGTGGGTTGCACTCCCTTTTGTGGTTAAGGGTCCTACCAGTCTGCTGTCAGCCTCAGGGGCATTACACTGACCATTAAAAGGAATGTTCTAATTAGATAAGGTCATTTAAGAAGTGCGTTAAAAGCAAAGACTTCAAAATTCCAAAGTAACCTTATGGAAAGTTTTGTTGCAAAAAGCTAATTAAAAATTCAGTTATAAAATGTACCTAAAAGAAAAATATATTAGGTCATGGCTTTATAGCCACCCCTGTGATCAACCTTCATAGGAGCGCCCCAAATGAGCCCCTCCCAGAGTTAACAAGACTCAGAGATTTTCTGGAAAACTGCTACATCAAAGGTAACCGAAATTGTTTAATACTGCTAGGCATAGTTACTGTTTGTCTGGGCTGAAACCTGAAAAAGATCTTTGAAAGGATTTAGCAACTTATGATCAGAAGTTTGGCCAAACTGGAAGCTGATGTTCAGAGCCTGATAGAAATTTTTCAAGGCTTTCTTCCCTAAGTTAAAATAAAACTAAGCACCCAGAGAGAAAGAAGCAAATTAGGAATGATGTGGTTGAACAGGCAGATCAACCCATAATTTCATTTAAGTTACAACCCAATTTCTGAGGAATTAGCAGCAACTGTCCTTGAAAGAAGTCTTGCAAGACTGGAAATGCAATTCTAGAGGAAGTTCAGATTCCACCCATTTCCTTTATCTCAAAAAGCTTGTAACCTCTCTGGCAGCTGTTATCTAGCCCATCACCAATTCCTAAGACTGAAGGGGGAAAAAAAGGAAAAAAGGAAAGAAAAATGGCCACAAGAGTGCCTTCACCCAAAATCTAGGAAAAATATTAGAAGAAAAAGCTTAAAACAAAATTTGGATTCAATTATTCTTTCATAACTAGTGAGCTTTCATAACTAGTAATCAGGTGATCTGATTCATTGCAGTACTTTTAAAACAACAGCTGTGGAATCTCTGTGTATGTGTGTCTATATATCTTATAGACGTATGATATTTTTACATCCAGATGGTATTTCTAAAAGAGCTGTGTTCAACTGGCTTAGAGTAAGCACTTACATAAATGTAATAGAAACTAACCCTAATGTTTTTCAAGCTAACATGATATAAAATAATCTTTGGTAAATGAAAGCCTACTTAAGCTTGTTGATTGATTAAAATAAATATGTTTTCAGAGTTATCAACACTGGATATAATACAGACATGTTATCTCTGTTACAAAACTCATTAGCAAAAATAATAACTCAGAATGATAGCTGATTTTGCCTAATGTCTCATTAAGTTTTATAGGCAATCTAAATAATTATTGGGAACAAGAAACTAAATAGATGTGAAAAAGATAAAAGTTTCAGGTAAATTTTTAATAGTAATTTTGTATTATGGTGTATGTACTTAAAATAACTCCAAAACCTTTTGGTAACTTAAAACCTTAGAGTTTTGTTAAATTAAGTTAAAGATAAAATTTATTGAGTATCTAGGTCATTTCTACCTAAGATATAATATTTGATATTAATTACTAACCATAGATTTATCTACCTTTTGGCTTCTTTCACAGAGAAACTTGAAAAGTACTTGGATTTACTGATAAACATATTTTGTGCCATGCTGAGAAATTTTCTATGAGAGAGCACATGTTTCTAGACAGTACTTGTGGACCTGACATTCCACAGGATGTCAATATATAAAAAAATTAAGGAAAGTAAGATGTATGTTTTAGTAAAGAAGATTCAAGGAATGAAGATATTTTTGTTTGTTTTGTTAAGAAAGATAAATTTGTCCTAAAGTACTAGAAGAGAAGAAAGAAGGCATGGGACAAATTCTGAATGTAAAAAGAAAGTTATAGAAGGTTTGTGGAATAGAAATCACAAGGAAAGAGTTTTGTGTATGGTCAAGCTGGCTAAGATCAAAACGAAGTTAATTAAGTGGATAAGTTTTTAACGTCAAAAGTAAGCTGGTGAAAAATTAAAATTTGATTTTCTTTCTCCTATCCTTGGGCTCTTAGTCCACTCTTGACAGAGAGATTATAAAAGGTTTTTCTTTATTTTTGAGTAAATCTACCTAAGACGGAAATTCTATGTTTTGTCAAAATAACTTCCTATGTTCTAAAAAGCTGAGGTCTCTCTATTAAGAAAACTAAGGTTTTTTTTTTTTTTTTTAACTGTTTAACTCTGTATGCTTGCCTTAAACATCTTCTGTTGTCACCTTGGTTAAATAAATAACTAAGCACTGTTTCACAGTGAGCTAAGATCCTATTTGACCAAGTGTTTTAAACCTTTTGATATTTTTGACAAACTTCCCCCCAAATTCAAATCCTAAATAAAGTCTTTCTTTTGACATGAAAGCAACTTTGAGAATTTCCAATGGGGCCCTGGGACTTCTCAAAGAATGTATTCTCTCTTTGTATAAAGAGGGAGATATTAAACTAAGTAGGCTTATTTGGTGTGTTAAATTACATGGGAAGCATTGTCAAATAAATGATGATAACGTTTCTTAGGTTATATTGTGCAGGTTAAATGTTATTAATATAACTTTAAAAAATTATACAACATTCTCAAAATTCTGATCTGTCCTGGTTATAAGTCATAATTCTAGTTATTTTCAAATGTTATATGTCACAGAAATAACCAAATTTCTTTGTCAATTGCCATTTTTAAGTTTTCTGTCATTTGCAGACAGTTATTGCTTTACTCTGATACTTTTGCAAATATGTTTCATCTTCAGAAAGATTCATGGAAAGGACCCTGACACTTACTCTAGAATACAGGTGTCTGATAAACTTTCAGAGTACAAAACTAAACTGGGTAAGAAATCACAGAATTCTAACAGAGAAGCTGATGGCCTCATAAAACTACTAGCAGAAGATCAAGATCAAGAGTTGATTACATGGGATTGAATGAACTGATGAGGATGGTTATAATTTTTATGACTTTTCATTTGAAATATTGCTGATTTTTTAATGTTTTGTTTTTCCATATTTAAGGAAATATTTTTCTCGTTTCTCTTAAGCTATGACTTATACATAGCAATTTGGTAAATTATACCTTTCTAACCAGAATTAAAATATTCATCTCTTTCTCCCTACTAGATCCCTCCAAAATTTGGAAACCCTTGATGAGTGAATATTCTTATTTTCATGGCAATATAGTTATTTGCATAAGTTCAATAAGAATCTGTGTTCCTTATAACAGGACACAATTGGAAACATTGGTTATATTACCAAGTCTTTGACTAGAATGTCATATTTGAGAGAAACATACATAGACTCAGATATGACCAAACAGATTTAAGGAACAGGATTGACTTTATGAGACAAAAAAAGCAACCTGGAAATACTGGCCTGGTACCTTGCTTACAGGGTTCCTAGCAACCTTACCAGGTGAGTAAAGAAGGTCACTTCCTGGAAGGTGCAAGAACCTCAGGATATTTTGGGGAACATCAAGAGAAGAGAGGAATCCACTCAAACCTATAGGTATTGCAGGAAGACTGATGACAAGTCCTTGGGTTGGGTCTCCTGGTTGTGAGAGGTCTTTAAATTTCAATCTGAGATTGCTTATGAAAAGTTCCAGCAAAGCAGATTTAAAAGAGCCTATATGACAATTATTATTCTTTCTGTATGTATGTAAACAATTGGGCCAAGTTTATTGAAACTAGACATTCTGCAAAACAATTAGCTTTAATTTCGTTACCTTTGGTACAAATGAGGGTGATTTTAGAGAGAAAAATTATGTTTCAATAAAAACTATAGTACACATTTATGGAGATTAGATTCTGGTTCTGTTAATTGTCTTTGATATTTTTGTTTTCTATCTGTAAACTAGACTGGATCCTGAATTCTCCCACTCTCCTCAATATCTGGCTACAAATCTCCAAACTAATGTTTTCAATTTTTCCCATCCTTTTCATTTAGAATCAACGAGAGCTCAAACCATCATTTTTCCTGAAGCCTTGCAAACTGAAGCTGGGAAAGTTGATATAAACTTGAGAAATTCATGCCTGTTACTGTGTAAATCACTCAGAAAGATACCTGAACCCCCAATGACATCAACAGAGACACTTCAAAAGCAGATGTCATAATAATTGGCTCGTTATGCACATCAGGCAACAGAACCCCAATTTTGTGCAGCAACATAATGTTGCTATGTTGTAGTAGAAACTAGTCCTTTTGCCTGCCAAGCTGTCTCCCCCTCATCTACCCTTGACTTCTGTAGGAACTTCTTCTCCTCCTTTTCGTTCACATGGCAACCATGGAAGCAGCCATATTGGACAACTGAGACCTACTTTCTGGCCTCAGCTGATTGGTGCAGGGGTGATCACCTGACCAAGGCTGAGCCAATCAGAATCCTTCCATGGGAATCTGAAATCTCTAGCCTTGGTCTGGCTATTTCCCCAAGGAAGGCAGTCATGTCCTACCTGGCAGGCTGAGTGACAGGGAAAGCTGAATTATAGGGCAAAAGGGAATGAATGACACAGGAGAGAACACAGCATCCTGTCAGAGTCCCTCAGGCCACTTTCCTCTTTGCACTTGATAAATTCTCTGATCCTTAAAATAAATCCACATCTATTTTTGCAAAATCTAGGTCACATGTGTGTTACATCTAGGACAACTCAGAGGGTCCTCAAAAATACAAAGATTAATATATCCATTTTACAGTTGCACACACTGAGGCACAGTGAAGGAGAGTGCCTGAGAATCAGGATTTGAAGTCAGATTTGTCTCATCCCACAGGTGTAGTCAGCTGTGTCTCTTTTCTGCCATAATTTCTCTCCAATCTGCAAGATTTGAACCAGAAAGCCCCAGATCCCTCTTGGGTATTAAAGATATCAGCCCCTGCATTTGCTTTTCTCCTCAAGGGCCTCCTTCCCTCCATCTCTTTTCTGGGGGCCTGAGGAGGGAGAAGCAACTGGATGGAGGTGGGATCCTCAAGTTCCCCATATGGGAAGCTAAAGGTCAAACAACCCTCTCTCAAAACCCCAGGATGAAGCAGATGGAGCAAACACAGACTCTCAGAAACCCATCTTTCCAAGCTTCTCTGCTTCAAAAACATAATCAGAGGAAAAGGGGACAGTGATGAGGTAATATTTTTAATAATTTCTTTTTAGGGTCATGGATCCCTTTGAAAAATCTCCTGAAAGATCCCCTAGACTGAGGAAATAGTCTTGACATTTTATAGCTCTGTGTCCTGAATTTTCCTTAGAGAAACAGCAGAGACACAAATGTACTGCTCATGTAGGAGTGATGTGGAAAGCAGGCTAAAGGGGCTTTTGCTGAAACTGGGTAAACCTCTCTGAAAACGGTAAAGCAGGAAGAAAGGACTTTGATCTCTTTGTGTCTCTGTTTTCTCATCTGTATACTGGGGAAAATAAGAGTAGCTTAGCTCTTGGGCTGTTTGAAGGATTACAAAGAACTTAAACATGTGAAGCTGTTAGATGAGTGTGCTAATTACTCAATAAATGTTATGGATTATTAAAGCCACTATGGTGGCTGTTATTGCACTGAGGAGGACTGGAAATCACGAGAATGCAACACCTCACTCTTCAAGGTGGACGAGCTTTGGGTAGAAGAGGGGAGGGAGGGGGAGAATGGGGGACACTCACGTTGACCTGTCCCTCGCAAATATCTTTAGCTTCCTGCAGTGCGATGAGAACAAAGGCTGTGAGGGACACGTCTTTCTCCTCCGCATTCCGGAAGCCACCCTAGGGTGGGGAGCAGGAAGCAAAAATAGGGTCACTGGCGTATCCTTGCATGCTGACCAACTCCCTTGTAGGATCAGCAGCTCAAAGCAGGCCTGGGTCTCTCCCCAGTGCCTCCCCAGGTGGGCCAAACTCTTTAGTATTCATTCATTCATTCATTCATTCTGCAAATGTTTCTGGGGCTGTGGATATGATGGTGGACAAAAACAGATGCCAGCCTCAGCCCTCACAGAACTCCCTGTCTAGTAGGGGAGACAGACACGAACCAACCAGCTTATCAACAGATACATAATTACAAACTGCTGAGTGCTGTGCAGGAGAAGCAGATGAGGCAGTGAGAATGGACAGTGGGAATATGACTCAATTGGGGAGGTTAGGAAAGGTGTCCCTGAGAGATGACAGATGGAGCCACAATCTGAAGGGTGAGTAGGAGTCAACTCTGAAAGAGAACAGGGGTTAGCCTGCCAGGCAGTGGGATCAGCATGTGCAAAGGCCCTGTGACTGGAGAGAGAAAGGCTCCTACCATCACAGATGGAGTGTAGAGAGACGGGGCAAGGCCATGAGGCTGGAAGCCTGGAAGGTCAGGCTAAGGCAGGGGTTCTCCAACTTAAGCACACATTGCCTGGGGTGCTTGTTAAAATTCTGCTAGACCCCGCCCCTAAAGTTTCTGATTCACTGCATCTGGGGTCCAGACTGAGAATGTGTGTTTCTAATAAGTTTGCAGATGGTGTTGATGCTGCTGGCCTGGGGACCACACTTGGAGCTTCACGGCCCTAAGGAGTTCTGTGTCTGTGTTTAAGAGCAATGGGGAACAAGGGGGCTTTCATTCTGCATTGGACCCTGCAGGTTTCTGGTTTGTGAAGGAGGAGTGACACTCTCGGCTCCTTTCTTTCCCTGTCAGCCCCCACCTCCCCGACACCACACACACACACACAGCAAATTGGGCAGTGGGCCGTTGGGGGAGTCTTTATCCTGTCCATCCTATCAGGTTCAGATGCCCCTCTCCCGGAGCCTGGCCTGAATCCCTGCCTCTTACAATCATTTCTTGATGTATCACGGGCCCGTCCTCCTGGAAGACTCCATCTGGCTTCTGCTTCTGGAGGATCAGCCATTTGACAGCCCCACAGAGGACCTGGGAGTCGATGGCGATGAGGTTGGAGGCCAGAGCGAAGACCTTGACCACGTAGGCTGTCAGCCTGGGGGTGGGTACAGAGCATGAGCCAATCGGCTCTGGGAGCCAGAGACTGACATCCCAGCCAACCAATGAGCAGAGAGGGGTGGGGCCCGTTTCCCTTCCTGGAGCTCAGGACCGGGTATTGCCTGCAGCGGGTGCTTAAAGCTTGATGACTGCATGTCACTCAGCCAGCGGGCACCTTGGGTCTGCGGGTGGAGGGATCCATTCACACAGGGCTGCGTGGGCGAGGCCGCCTAGACTACCCGAGGCCAGGATCCGGGCCCTGCTCAGGCCGAGGATGGGCAAGCTGACCACGCGTCTCACCAGGTGCTGGGCGGCCGGCTCAGGAAGGCTGCATAGGCTGAGCTGGGTTGTCTGTAGGCCAGCTGCTGGGTGTACCCTGCAGGGAAGGGAGAAGTGTTGGGAGAGGAGCGGGGGCTGAGAGGAGGGGGGTGGCTGGTGCGGTGTTGACAGGGAGAGGAGGGGTTTAGAGAGGGGACAAGGATGCTATGAGGGGCAGGACAGGGGCTCAGAGAGGAAAGAGGGGGCTCAGGGGAGGCGTATCTGGGGGGAAGGGGGAGCTTAAGGGGAGAGGGAATTAGACGGGGGGTGGGGGGGGCGGTGCCAGAGAGAGGAAGGAGAAGGAGTTCTCAGAGGAGGCGGGATTCAGAGAGGGGAGGGTTCTCAAAGTGGTTCAGGGGCCATGGGGCCTCAGTCGGGGAGGGAGCTCTGAGATGAGGCTCAAAGGGGCCGGGGTCTCAGAGGACGGAGGGGGAGGAGCTCTCAGAGGAAGGTGGGGCCTGGATAGGGGGCGGGGTCTCAGGGAGCACAGAGCTCAAAGACGGGGCTGGTGTGTGTGTGTGGGGGGGGTGGTCACCAAGAGGGTTGAGGGCGCCTACCCTTCTTGATGAGCTCCAAGGACTCCTGCCGCTTCTCCAGGCCGAACTTCTCCCACTGCTCGGTCTGGTCCAGGTAATGCACTGCGATGACCGTGGGCGTCATGCTAATCATGTTCTGCTCGCCGCAGCCCGAGGGCGTCACGATGAGGTGCTTCAGGCGCTCCCCGTCGATGGCGTCCTCTGCCATCTGGGCCACCGGGGTCCCTGCAGCCGGGTAGGAGGTGGGTGCTCAGGCAAGATGTCCCACCCTGGTGTGGGGTGGGATGAGGAGGGACAGGCTGCCCTCGCTGTTCCCAGGCTCCGACCAGCCAGGGCCAAGGGGTCAGGGACAGCTGAGGGACACGTGATTGCAGGCGGAGCTGCAGGACTGAGTGGCTGGAGTGGCGGGGGGGTCTGCCTCTGTGGGGGCAGGGGCTTTCACTTCACAGGCGCACTCCAGTCTGGGGTCGTCTTGTGACACCATTAGTAAATTCATTCCAGTAACCACAGTCATGACTACTCATATGTGCTTAACGCTATTTGCCAGACTCTGTTCTAAGAGAACACCTTATAGTATCTCATTTAATCCTCCTGACAACCCTTTGATATAGATGCTATTATTTTCCCCCATCACAGATGAGGAAACCAAGGGTCTCTCCTCAGAACCTTACAGCTCACAGGTTGCAAGGTGCCTTTCCAGCTCCTTCTTGTCCCTTCTCACCCCAGTCCTCCCTCCTGGGCAGTTGGTTCCAGAATTTTTGCTGTTGAACTATACAGCTTCTCATTTAAACATCTTCATCAGCAAAAGCTATTTTCTGAGCTAAATACTGCCTGGAACCTTTTATAAAACAGATCAGGGAGAAGTTGTTCTAGCTGAAGCGAAAGAGGCAAGCACGGTGGTTAGGTATCCCCGGAATAGATGGAACTGGGTTCCCTTCTGGGGCCATGGCCCCCCTGACACCTTCCTGGGCCCCGTGGGCTCAGGGCCAAGAGCATCTCACCTTGCAGGAGGATCTTGGTCTCTGACTCCGTGTCTGGGACTTGGTCGCTGAGGTCTGCGGCAGGGACCTCCTCTCGCTGCACTCCATCTGCCAGACGAACGGGGGACTCCGATGGCACCAGCCCCCCCCCCACCCCACCCTGCACCACCCCCCAGGTCCCATGCCCTCGCCCATGGCTGACTCACTTTGGCCCAGGTGTTCTGGATCCAGTGTGCGAACTGCCACGGTTTTGTTGACTCTGATTCCTTCCGGCTAGATGGTGTGGGGATCAGGTGAATGAAATGACAGACAGACAGACAGATGGTCAGCAGAGTGCTGTTGTTTGGGATTACCATACCAGAGACATGGTGGCATCTGCCCTGTCTTAGCTGTGTCACTGGGAGCCAGTCGCTTTGCCTCTCTGTGCCTCTGTTATAAGGAAGAGGCAACACAGACACCTACTTTCATGCTGTTGTCATGAGAATTAAATCAGAAATTAATAACAAAATAAGAAAACCTTTTTGAAATCTTCCTCTGTGCTTAGAAGCTTTACTCATGTTAAGTCAATTGATCTTCACAATGTCAACTTCAGCAAATTTGTCACTTATTTTACCCTTAAAATGAGTTTATTTGGGAAAAGCCAAAGGAATTGCAATCGAGGATGTGTGGGCTATGGCAAACCATAGACAAATGCAGAAAACAAAGGAGGGAGCTGCTTTTACAGAGAAATAGGGGAGTGGGTGGGGCTGCCCTAAAGAAAGTCCATTGGAGGAAAGTAACAGCTCAGGGTGGCAACAGCTTCTCATTGGCTGGGCTGCAGCGTTTCTCATTGGCTGAGCCGCAGTCTTTCTCATTGGCTGAGCTGTTGCCAGGTGGGGAGAGAAATCTTCCTTCACCAGGAAAGTAGTTTAACTTCCTTTGCAAGATGCAAGCTTATGTCTCTTCCTGTTTGGAGTAACTGATGATGTGTGATGGGGCGTGAGAGCTCCCCCTATAGGCCTTCCCGACTCCAAGTTAGTTAAGGTTTCTTTTATTAGTTTCCACAACCACCCCCCAATGAAGAGGATATTGCTATTATCACACACATTTTAAAGATGGGGAAACTGGGGTACAGAGAGGTAAAGTAACTCGCCCAAGGTCACACAGCTACTAGAACAGAACTGAGGTTTGAACCTTGTAGTCTGGCTCCAGAGTCTGTTTTTAGCCCACTGCCTCTCAATGGGGGTTAATAAAATAGAAATAAAAATAAAATAAATTTTAAAAAGTAAAATAAATTTTTTGGGAGGCCAGCCTGGTGGCTCAAGTGGTTAAGTCTGCACATTCTGCTTTGGCGGCCCCGGGTTTGCTGGTTTGGATCCTGGGTGCGGACCTACACACCGCTTGTCAAGCCATGCTGTGGCAGGCGGCCAACATATAAAAAGCAGAGGATATGGGCAGGGATGTTTGCTCAGGGCCAGTCTTCCTGAGCAAAAAGAGGAAGATTGGTGGCAGATGTTAGCTCAGGGCTAATCTTCCTCAAAAAAAAATTTTAAAAGCAAAAATATAAGTAAATAATAAGTAATAAATAAAAATATAAAAAAGAAAATGAAGATAAGTAAAGGAATGTGCTTAAGTACTTAGCACATAGTAAGCACTCAATTAAAACAGGGGCCATCTTAATTAGCATCAAAGGCCCAACTCAAGCTCTTGTGTGTCTACAGACAAAACTCCACGCTGGACAGCAGCTGTTTTTGCCTTCTGAGAACCTCTTCTCCTTTCACCTGGTAGTAATGCCCAGACTTTCCTCTGCAGACTGATTTTCCTCCAGGAGCATGCTGGTAAATATTTAACATCCACGTTTGCAGGAAGAAAAGATGCTGATGTCTTGTGCTGTCAGTTTCCATGGTGTAAATATCCCCACCATGATGGATTTCAAGCTACCAGGGCAGAAGGGGAGGTGGGGGGCACACTGGCTCTTGGAAGCTGGGCCATGCAGACTCGTGGACACTGCTGGAAATTCTCCCAATATGCTGAGCCATATTGGAGCCAGATGGGAAAAGAAAAAGTGTGTCCCTAAATAAACCTAAATACTTTTAGGTATTTTTTAATGGCCAATTTTATCCCAGAACATTAAAGTAGTTGGAAATATATGAATCTGTTTCCCTGAAAGCCAGGATAGAAAAATTATAATAAATTCTGGTTTGGGTATAAATAAAACATTTTAATGTAAAATCACACCATCGATTTTATATATGTTTGGTTTTTGGTGTTTCAATATTTTTTTCAACTACTTTAACATTTTGGGGAAAAATTAATCAGTAAAAAAAATACACATAGGCCCATCTATGGGGGCACTCATTTTTCCTTTTGCTTCGGACTCCAGTTTGGCATCACTTGACACTGTCAGATCCTGCCTCTATTGGAAAGTTTAATATTTTGTTGGTTGCGCATATTTTGGCCTTAATTTTGATTTCTTAAAATATTGCATTAAAATATGATCTTGCTTATGATCACACATTTTGCTTTAAAATATCAGTAAGACATGATGAGACATTTTTATTGATGATTTTATCTCTTGTTCTATTTGAAAGTGTTCCACACTGTGAAAAATAGTAGACCTAACTGTTAACATATTATTAAGGGTAAATTCATAGGTAAAAATAGAAATTTTCTATGTTCTTGCATCGTATATTATTGCTTTATAAAGTTTGTTCTGTAAAATATGTTTTCCCAAGATTTTTAAAGTCAAAAGAAAACTCCTATACTGAAATGTGTCACAAAATATCATATTTGATATTAAAATATATTTTAACAAAAAGATATATTATTGGTCTTTATTACCGACCTTTTGGCATCCCCTAAAATTCCATGCCCAGAATTGGCTCACCCTAATCCTGGCCCTGCTTCCGATTTTCTAGGACTCCCAAATTTCCTAAGCTGGACATTCTTGGTGGCTCAGAGCCTGGGTCTCCAAACTGGATTGACAGCACGGGGAGGACAGCAGCCTTTCCTGAAGGACAAGGGGCAACAGGTGCCCCAAGGACTCACCACGACCCTCAGGGTCTTCTTGACACCATCGCTGATGAAGTAGTGGTAGACGGCAGCCTTGACCTCCACCTCCTGTAGGCCGGTCTTCAAGGGCACAATGACATAAGGCACAGCCAGCGAGGACTTTGGCGGGATGGTCACAGTCTGCTGGTAGCGCCTCTTGGAGGTGGCCAGGCTGCAGAATGCTGGATTGTAGAGCAGTTCCACCCTCACCTGCCGGGGGCAGAGAGTATCAAGCCAGGGGCACGTGCCGTGGGTCCCCCTCCAAGCCCCCCACCGTGCCTCTGCTGTCGCAGGGCCCACCTTGAGCTCTTCTGCCTCCCGGTAGTTGTAGAGGACAGCTCGGATCTCCACCTGCTCGTTGCGCACGACAGAGTAGGGCAGCCGCAGGTCAATGAAGAAGTCTAGCATCACTGTGACCTCATAGGGGTCAGCCACGCAGATCCCTGCCCAGGTGGAAGCAGAACGCGGGGTGTCAGGGGTGTGGGATGGATGGGGTGGACAGGGTCCGAGTTTGAGTCCAAGTTTCCTGCCCCCCCCCCCCCGCCCCAGAGTCTCAGAGCTTACCCCTGACCACGGGAACTGTCTCAAGCTCAGCCTGTCTTTGAAAAAGGAGCCCGTAGACTATAAACAATGTTAATGGTGGTAAATCACAGAGGGGGATGGTGGCTGGGAGTTTCCGTGATTTAGTGATTCTCATTTTCTTTGTGATTTTATTCATAGATAGATGTGCAGGAGGGAAGAAGGCATCATTGAAGGGTCCACATCTGTGCTCCCCAGAAGGGAAGCCCCAAGTCCCTCCTGGTCACTGGGCACTTCTGAAATATGGCTAGCTTGAGCGGACACTGGACTCCTTCTATTTCATTTTAATTAATCAGATTTAAACTTAAAAACCAGTGCTCACTGTGAATATCCTAAAACCCACTGAATTGTGCACTTTCAAAGGGTCACTTTTATAGCATGTGAATTATATCTCCATTTTTAAAATCATGCTTGATTCAGTGATTGCAAACTTTTAGGTAAGTTTCAGACAATGTGAGTATGCCGAGCTACTTTTTCAACTGTAAATTTTACGAATCTTAAAATATGGATCAAAGTCTTCCCAAGGAAAAGTTAGCAATCCTAACTGAGATGCACTGTAAGTATAAAGCACACACCAGATTTCAAAGGCTTAGTACAAATAATAGTAAAATATATCATTCATAATTTTGAGATATTAATAGGGTATTCCTAACTATTGATGGATTTATTTTTGTAACATTATTATTAGTGTCATAGTGGTTTTGTAAATTTTTACAAATGTTGAAATGATAATATTTTGGATATATTTGGGTTAAATAAGATGTCTTACTAAAAGTGATTTCATCTACTTTTTTTATGGTCCTCCCCCAAAATTTAAAATGACATATATGGCTCACATTATATTTCTGTTGGAAAGTGCCAACCTGCCTTGAGAAAAAATGATGCTACAAACATGGTTACTTGTGATACAACAGTTACCAGATCAAATTAGAGCAAAGTGTTGATGCAAGTGAAACTTACAAAACCACTATCACATTAAAAGTAATGTTACACTAAGAAATCTATTGATTTAATAATAATTTCTTTGTTTATTCTTTTTTTTCTTTTGCTGAGGAAGACTGGCACTGAGCTAACACCTGTTACCAATCTTCCTCTCTTTTCCTTGAGGAAGAATGGCCCTGAGCCAACATCTGTGCCAATCTTCCTCTATTTTGTATGTGGGACACCGCCACAGCATGGCTTGATGAGTGATGTGTAGGTCCATGCCTGGGATAGGAACCTGCAAATGCCAGGCCATCAAAGCAGAGAGCACAAATTTAACCACTATGCCACCAGGCCAACCCTTTTGCTTATTATTTAATGGTGAAAGAAAATAATAACCAGAGGCATGAACAGAATCCCTATTCTCCAACCTACAGCCATTTATTCATCACCCTCAAGGTCTGTTATAGTCACTGGTGCTATTTACCTTCCTTAGCAACAATTTGTTTTTACATTTTTTAAACTCAAATTTAACATGGTATCATTACGGTACATGAGAAACCCAGCTTCCTGTGCCATAAATAGGAGGTTACCCCAAGGAAAACAAAACAATTTTGTTAAATACTGGCTAGTTCATGTTGCCTGCAGAAAGCTAGACCTCTTCCCTCTCTTTGTTAAAAAATAAATAAATAAAAGGGGTTAAACAAGAATTGGAGCGGAGGTGATAGCATCCTTGCACCAGACTTAGTTTTTCTTCTGGAAGGAGGTGGAAGGATGGAAAGAGAACTAAAAAGCATTGACGTCTGACACCCAATTTGTGTCATTTTTAAGGAAGTCAATCAATTTTTCTGTGTGATACTGTAACAGTGGGTACATGTCCTGATACATTTGTCCAAACCCACAGAATGTAACACCAAGAGTGAGCCCTAAACTGTCACCTCCAGTTAATAACAACGTATCAATATTAGCCCATCGATTGTAACCAATGGGCTACATTAATGCAAACAGGAGTTAACGATACGGGAACTTGGGGAAAGTGAGGAGTATATGGCAATTCTCTGCACTTTTTCCTCAATTGTTTCTGTAAACCTAAGACTGTTTAATAAAATCTATTAATTAAAAAAGGAGCGATTCTGATGCATGATTTGTATTATTTAAGAAAGTATCTATGCAGCTCTGAAAGGCATCTGCCCTTGGACTCTAAAATACATTTGACTCCAATAACAATCATCATCATAATAATGGCTCATTCATTAAACATTAATAATGTGCCAGGCACTATTATAAGGGTTTTACATGTATTAATTCATAAAATCCACCCAACAACGCTTTGAGTAGGTACTATTTGTCTCATGCCCATTTTATGGATGAGCTAGAGAGACTGAGCAACTTGACTCAGCCCACACAGCTGCCCAGGGGACGACCTGAGGTTGGAACCCAAGCCCTTGAGCTTAGGAAGCTCCCCACTTCTAATCCTATTGACTCTTCAATTCCTAACAGCTCAGGAGATGAAAAATTTCCAAGTTCCATCGATTACAATGCTAAAATTCTGAAGCTCTAAAGTTGATTTCTTGAAAGGGCCATCGACTGGTGGTCTTGGATGAACCAAGTCACCTTCCTTCCCTGGCTTCAGTACCTTCGTTTAGAGAATAATAGTACCAACTTCATAGAGTTCTTGTGAGCATTAAGTGAGATAGGATGTAGAGCGTTACCGCAGTGCTTGGCAAGACAATGATATTGCAAAGATGTCGCAAAGGCACAGAGAGCAGATTCTAAAACCACAGGGCCCTTTGGGATTCTGCCCCTCCAGGGGACATTTGGCAATGTCTGGGGACATTTCTGGATGTCACAACTTGGGGAATGGGTACCGGCATCTAGCAGGTAGAGGCCGTGAATGCTGCTCAACATCCTGTATTGCACAGGGCAGCATCCTACCACAAATTACAATCCAGCCCAGAAGGACATCGGTGATGAGGTCGAGAAATGCTAGTGCAGGGCAGAACGTCTCCAACTTTCATGTGCACACAAATCTCCCGGGGATCATATTAAAATGCAGGTTCTGATTTGGCAGGTCAGGGGTGGGGCCCAAGATTCCGAATTTCTAACCAAATTCAGGTAAAGCTACTTTATCAGGTTGCTACTGCTCCAGGGCACATGCTTCAACCAGCAAGGATCCTCACACAGACCTCAATATATGAAAATATCCAGCAGGGAAATATAAAGATGCTCTGACTTGAAACAGGGATGGGAGCCACAAACCAGAACCATACTGAGCTGTACTGGTGTCCTAGGCAAAAAGAAACCTATATGTATATGACTTTATTTGAGCTCATCACTTGCTCAAGAGGAATTGTCAGAAAATTTCAATTCCTTCAATTAGAAACAAGACAGGCAAAGAAGCAGAAAATCTTGAAGCCAGGAAAGTAAAATGATAGTAAAGTATAATTTATTATAAATTAGAACTAAGCAAAATTATAATACAGTATAATAAATAGTGACTTTGATATAAATAAAATATTTATACTTACTGTTGCGAGCTTTGATATACCTGCTTTTTCATGTTTCAACATTTTTTCAACTACTTTAATGCTTTGAAAAATATTAACCTTTAAAATATACATAAAGCATGCATATGGGGCACACCTTTTCTCTCTTGCCTCAGACCCCAATATGGCTCGGCGCGGTGCTGAACTCTATTTAAAAACTGGATATTTTGTTCATCATGGGTTCCTTTGCATTTGCTTTGATTTTTAAAAATATGTTGCAGTAAACTCTTGATGGCTGAGTTTTTTGGCACCCACTTATATTTTGCACACAAAATCAGTGCATCGCCTTCAACACCCAACTCTCTCCTCTTCTATAAAACACCGCATTTGGCCAGAGCTTGTCAAGGTCTCACATCCAGCTGTCAGCAGCGAGTGGGACAGGCAACACCTTTTTGGCCTGTTTCCCAATCTGACCACTAATGTTTCAATAGCTCTTTGCATCTTGCTTCCTCTCCTATTTTTCTTAATCGCTTAACCCACTCTCACGTCGACATCACCCCCTTAAAGGATTTTGTTGTTGCAATTGTTCTGTATGATACAGTAATGGTAGATACAAATCATTACACATTTGTCCAAATGCATAGAATGTATGACACCAACTGAGCCGTCATGTCAAGTATGAACTTGGGGTGACAATGACCCCATGTAGATTCCTTGATTGTAACAATTGCGCCACTCTGGTGCAGGATGTCGACAGTGGGGAAGGCTGTGCATGTGTGTGTGTGTCGGCGGCGGGGGCAGAGAGTATGTGGGAAATTTGTATACTTTCCACTCAATTTTGCTGTGAAACGAAAACTCCTTTACAAAGAAAATCTATTTACAAAAAGCACTGACTACGTCACCCACAGTTCTAGACTCTTGACTCCCCTCAGCAACCAGGGGGCAAGGGACGAGCCACCAAGAAACAGAGGCTCTGTCAGGGTGGGACGAGAAAATGCCCAGGATCCCTGGGGCCCTGCCTCCTGAGGTCGGGGCCCCCACCTTCCCTCACCTTTCTTGTCCGACAAGCTCACAGCCAGAATCTCCCAAGTGGTGATGGAGTCTTTCAAAAACACATTCATGATCTTGGTGGAGATTCTGGATGGGGGAGAGAAGGGGACATCAGGAGAAGGCATCGAGCAGAGTGGAGGGGGACAGCTGGTATGGAGGGGCCCCAAGGGCCCAGTTGGAAGGGAGCACATGTAGGTAGCAACATTCTTGGTTTTTCTGGGCTGGACTGTGGGGTTCCACAGTGATTCCAGAAAAGAGGGGGGATTGGAGGTGCATGCAAATTAAAGAATCTGGTCTGGGGCATTGATAGGAGCTGGCCCAGGGGTGGATTGAAGTGGGGGGTACTCAAGATTTACCCATTTTTCTCTGGTTCTTTTAATTCCTCTATGGTCCACAGCCAACTCTCAGGGAACTGGCTTCGGGAAACGATGTCCTCTTCTGGCATGATGTCTTCATCCAGGTCACCTGCGAAGGTTGGGGGTGCAATCTGGGTTTACAACAGACCCACTTTCCCCACTGTGCCCTTAAATATTCATCTCGGCAGCCCTGGAGGGGTTCTTAGTAGGGGAACACACCCACAGCTGTATGATGACTTTTGGGGGGGGCCAGGCATGTTTGATTTTGGGGGATCCTTCCTCCATAAAAAAAATATTAAAAATCAGATTTTAGGGGCTGGGCCCGTGGCTTAGTGGTTAAGTTTGGCACGCTCCACTTCAGCAGCCTGGGTTTGGATCCCTGGAGTAGACCTACACCACTTGTGGGTGACCATGCTGTGGTGGTGACCCAGATACAAAAACAGTGGAGGATTGTCAACAGATGTTAGCTCAGGGCGAATCTTCCTCAGGAAAAAAAACAAATAAATAAAAATGAATCACATTTTACAAGTGTGTTGCTGTAACAGCAAAAATAATTCAGGCTGGGTTACATTCCCTTTTTTTCCCCCTCTGATTTTCAAAGGAATGAAAGCATTTGTGTGCACCTCGAAAAGTGGCACAGCTCCCCACCCCCGCCCCCAACACCAGGCTCGCTGTGTCTGATGGTCATATCGATCCTGAAAGTAACTGAGAGATTCCCCAGACTTGATGTAGACTGCTGAGGAGATGACAGCCTTTAAAAGCCAGCTCGATACCATCAGCCAATAAGCAAAGTCAGGCTGGGGTAGAATTCAACACTGGCTGAGCTTTCTTCAAGAAATGATGGACAGATTTTAATTTGTCTCTGGGTTTCCCTAACAACAAAGTAGGTAGGATTCCGTAAATGCTATACCCGCTCATACTCTAGAATAAGCTATCCAAGTGTCTTTGGGGTGCTAACATGTAAGCCACCCTCTGTCACCCCGAATTGGCTAAAGAAATTGTGCAAAGCTGGGGAAAAAAGCATCCATGTGCTTATAAACCATATCCCAGTAGGTCAGAGGTTTTCTCTCCCTTTCCCAGTAGCCCTTTCTATCTTTGTCAAAAAGAGTTTCTGGGTCACTGGAATGGAAAGCAGCATGCCTAAGTCAGTATAATTTGCAAAAAGGTGGAAGGTAGTGTACTTTGCTCATGTGTGTTGGGAATCGTTGTGTCTTTTTTGGGGGTGGGAGGACGGAAGGGGTGCTAGTTTTTTGGCTAAAAGAATTTAGAAATATCTGTCCATTTTGGCAATGGCTGCTTTGGACAGGCGGCTGCTTATTTCTAAGCCGAAAAAAGAGATAGAGGTGTGCACAAAAAAATCATGCATTACCATGTAAGGAGTCCTTATCTGTTATCTTAAATGCTAAGCAAAAACAGGTTTTGGGGAAAATCTCCCTGGGCTTAAATCTTGCCGTGATCTGATAATTAAAAGAAATTTTAAAAAATAACTATATAAGGGGGACCAGCCCCGTGGCCTAGTGTTTAAGTTTGGCATGCTCCACTTTGGTGGCCTGGGTTTGGATCCCAGGTGCAGACCTACACCACCCATCGGTGGCCATGCTGTGGCGGTGGCTCACATACAAAATAGAGGAAGACTGGAGCAGATGTTAGCTCAGGGCCAATCTTCTTCAGCAAAAAAACCCAAACAAACAAAACAAAAAACACTAAAAAAAAAAAAAAAACCTATAAAGGAAGAAAGAGGAACGTCACAATGGCAAAACCCAGCAGACCCTGTCTTAATTAAGAGATCAAGGTTTGCATCAGCAATAACGGGACAAATTGGTGCCATGTGCCTCAACGTCAACGATAGGATGCACCAAGAAGGACATAATCTCTCTTCTGTGATAGTCTTACCCAAAAGGCAAAACCTGAATGTGATTATGAAGAAACATCAGACAGACCCAAGTTGCGGGGTGATCCCGAAATATCTGGCCTGTATACTTAACGTACATCAAGAACATGGAAGTCACAGAAAGACGAAGAAGTGCTAGGGATGGGCCAGATCTAAGGAAACTAAAGAGACCCTGACATTAAACGCAACCTGTGTTTCTGGACCCCGTCTTTTTCCTATAAAAGTCCAAACCAAAACAACTGATGAAACTTGAATGGGGTCTGAGAATTTCATGGTGGTAATGAATCAACCTCACACAGGGCCTCCTCCCCCATCAGACAGGGCCTCCTCCCCCCTCAGACAGGGCCTCCTCCCCTCCATGAGACAGGGCCTCCTCCCCCATCAGACAGGGCCTCCTCCCCTCCATGAGACAGGGCCTCCCCCATCAGACAGGGCCTCCTCCCCCATCAGACAGGGCCTCCACCCCCCCATCAGACAGGGCCTCCTCCCCCATCAGACAGGGCCTCCTCCCTCCCATCAGACAGGGCCTCCTCCCCCGGCCCCCGTCACTCACTCCTGGCCAGGCCCAGGGGATAATCCCGCCTGTGTTGGAGCCGCAGCTGGGTGATGTGGGTGCAGCAGTCCAGGAAGGCCTTCACGCACGCCTGGCTGTGGAGGATGAACTGGGCCCTGCGCTGGCACGAGAAGCCCATGGGGTTCTCCCGCATGCCGTGCTCGCAGCACTTGCGCAGCTCCTTATCCTTGTACTGGCCCGCTGCAGGGGCACAGACCCCACTCACAGCCGGAGGAACTCAGGACAGACCCCGGGGAGGACTGCCTCAGGGCCCGGCCCTCCCTTCCTCCCTCTTTGGCTGGGATCCTGATGGGCAAGGCCCAGGGTCGGGAGGCGGGCGAGGGCCAGCAGAGGGGTCCCACCTTTGTCCATCCTCTTCTCCATGAGCTGCACGGAGCGGCGTCGCCGGGCGGCTGGTTTCGGGCACTCAGGATCTGGGGGGCAGGGGGACCAGGAACAAGCTGGATTAAGCACCTACTGGACATCCTTGGCTTACTCCTCACAGTGGCTGTGAGGTAAGGATGCCACTGCTCCAATTTGACAGGTGGAGAAACTGAGGCTCCATCTCAGTAAGAGAAGTGACTTGCTAGACGGTGGTGGAGGCAGGACTTGAACCTGGGGTCCCCTGAGCCCAGAGTCCTGCCCTCAACATGCCTCAGCATCTGAGAGGTGGAGGCACGGTCCTGCCCTGGCCCAGCGCTGGCCGCATCCTCACCTGCCCTCTGGGCGGTCTGCAGGTCTTTGTTGGTCTTGAGAGCCAGCCCAGCATCCATGAAGACGCCGGCATAGTCCCTCCCACTGCCGGGCGTGCAGCCAATGTCTGCCTTCTCCACTGTGTCCCAGATCTGCAGGGTGGGAAGGGGGTCAAGGGGAGCATGAGGCCAGGCCAACAGTGCCTTCACCAATTCACTAACATGTCCATCCAACCCACCTCCATCCTCATCCCGGTCCCTGGCCGTCCACAGTGGATGGTTCCAGACTACGTGGCATAGAGCCATGTCCATTCCCATGACCATCTCCAACCTGGACCCTTGACCATTCAGATTCCCATTTTTACCCTGACCACCAACATATCCCTATGTCCATGTCCATTCTCACCTCTTCTTTCAACCCTCACCTAAACCCACTTCATCTGTTCTCCCCAGTGCCAATCTCACCTCAGCCCAAAGCCACCTCTTTGCCTGCACCATTGTCAACACCCCTCAGTTTTGTGGGGCGTACCTTCCTCTGTGTCAACTTGTTCTTCTTATTCAGCACAAACACGCCCTTGTCCACAGCCACCAGCCCCACTCGGGCCCCCCGGTCACCCTCTATCTTGAGGGTCATCTGTTGCCCAGGCAGATGCTGCTTCTCCTCCTTGCCACCACCTTTCACCACCAGCTGTGAGGAGGGTGGAGGGGGGAGGGTAAAGTCAGTCCTGTGAGGCCCCCGTGTCAGTCAGCCGAGGACAGAGGAGATCCTGGGCTGGGCTGGAAGGACAGAAAGGTGGAGACAGAGAGAGAAGAAGGGAGATGCACAGAACCAGGATCAGGCAGAAAGGCAAGGAAAGAGAGACAACTGGGAGCAAAAGAGATACTGAGACTGAATCAGAAAAGGAAGAAAGAACAAGATGGAAAAGGAGAAGAGAGAGGCAGAAACTCTGCGAACGTTGGAGAGAAATGGATTCAGAAGGCTGGAGAGAGGCAGAGCCAGAGGCACAAGACAGAGAAAGGATGGCCAGGCGGAGAGTCGTAAGATGGGCAGAGAGAGGGGGATGCAGGGAAGCTCACCGTGCCCACGCACGAGTCCTTGACGTCCACCCACACGGAATCGGCCACCACCTCCCTCTGGCCTTTGGCATTGATGAGCGTGTAGTAAGCCACCAGGCGGAAGGAAGGAATGAAGTCCGTAGTGATGGTCAGGGGCAGCACCACCAGGGCCTGGCCGGGCTCTCGCACCTGGCGTCCTGCTTTCAACAACTTCCCCTTGTTCATGATCTGGGGGGGCAGGTTGGCATAAGGATGGGGAAGATGGGTGGGAGGATGGAGGGGATCCAGGATGGGGGAGTGCTCCTGGGGGTGCTGGAGAAGCGAGGAGGAGGGGCTGGGGATTCTGGGAAGCCACAGACCAGGTAGGTGTAGTAGCGAATCTTGGCCTCCTGGCCCGGGTCCGTGCGCAGGTGGAAGTTGACATTGAGGGTCTCCCCAGGCTTGAGCTCCGTGCGAGGCACGGAAAGGTGCAGGTAGTTTCCGGAGCCGCCCAGGGTGTTGTAGGGGTGGGCCTGCATGGTCTTGGTGGCCTGTCGGGCATCCGGGATACCCTCCTTCCTTGTTTTTACCTGGGCAGGGAAAGAGGGATGCATGTGGGTCCCCCAAAGATGTCCCCATCCTAATCCTGGGACCTGGGAATGTGGGACTTTGCAAATGGGATTGAGCTGAAGATCTGGACACGGGGAGATCATATTGGATTAGTCAGGTGCGTCAAATGTAGTCACAAGGGTCCTTATAAGATATCTAGGCAGATGGCAGGACACCACTCTGCAGACAGGAGCCCCTCTACGGCAAAGAAAACACCTCTATGTGCATGGCAAGACTCCTTTATGCAAATAAAAGGACCCCCACCGTGCACATGGCAGGATCCCTTTGTACAAACGACAGGACCCTGCTGTACCAATAAAGTCCCCGTCTCCCCGGTGTAGGGTCCCGAGGCTGGCGCAGACTCACAGTGATGGTCAGGGGCTGCTGGCTATTGGGGGTGTTGATGCTCAGCTTGGCCACGCCATCATCCTGGGTTAACGACTGCACATTGCTGCCCTGGGTGACCACGGGGATGCGGCGGGCTGGGGAGCCGTCGGGGTTCGTCACGAACACCTGTGGGTGCAGGGGCAGGTGGAGGGGGTTGAGGCGGAACCAGAGGTGTGGCCAGAGTTCAGGAGCAGGGTGGGGGGTGCAGCCCCATCCTGGGTCTCACCATGAGGTCGAAGGGCATGGCTGGTTTGAAGAACTTGGGCGTCTTGGTGAAGTGGATCTGGTAGGGGGAGGTCACGATGGGGATCCCGCTGCGCTCCGCCTCCACCATGTCGCTGCCTGAGGGGGCCAGCCATGAGGATGGGGTCCTGGCCACCCTTCAGGCCCAGGCCTCCTCTCTCAGATTGGACCCTGCCTTCAGATTGGGCCTCCCCCCTCAGACTTGGCCTTCCCTATCAGACTGGACCCCACCTTCATTCTCGGTCCCCTCCTCGCTCAGATGGGCCTCCCCTCTCAGACAGGACCACATGGTGGTGCTGGGCCTCCACCCTCAGACCGGGCCTCACCTGAGTGCAGGATGACGGTCACAGACACGTACAATGACTTCCCCACCAGGGCATCCGCTCGTGAGGGCTGTACCCCATTCAGCAGAACGTCTCTTTTCAGCACGGCCTCCCCAGTGCCGTCCTCGATCTGGGGGAGGAAATGAAGGCTCAGGGAGCAGAAGGGCTCAGATGGGAGGGAGGGGTTCAGAGGGGCCCTCTGTCAGGTACCACAACACGGGTGAGGGACTGGGCCAGCGAAATCCTTCGGTCACCATCCTGGACCCCAAAGATGACAAAGGCTGTTCCATCCACATTCTTCCCGTATAAGAACCTGCAAGGTGAGGACAGTCTCAGATTCTTCCCTCCTGAAAAGGTGAGTTTCTGCCCCAAACCTGCACTGACCCAGAGCCCCCGGTCTCTCACCTCACCCTCACCTGGCCCTTTCTTGGCCCTTACCTCACCCCTTATCTGGTCCCTCGCCTGTCCCCTCAGCTCATCCTCATGTGGCCCTCATCCAGTCCCTTACCTGACTCTCACCTGTCCCCTCACCTGGCCTCTCACCTGGCCCCACCCCTAACCCCTCACCTGGCCGTGATGGTGACCTCCAGGCCATTCGGATCATCAATGTAGTAGAATTTCTCTGTGGGCTCCACTTGGACCTCGAAACTGGGGAGCACTGTGGGGGGACAGACAGTGGTGGTGGGGGGCCGGCTCTGGGCCCAGCCTGACGGACCCCCGCCCGGGTCTCTCATCCTCTTACCATATTCCTTCACCTCGAACTCGGCGGAGAAGACCTGCTGTGGAGAGTCTTCATAATGGACTCGGATCTTCCACTGCCCCATGCTGCGGAGAAGGCAGGCGAGTGATCCGGCCGGGCCCGGCAGCCCCCCACCAATCAGCCCGGGCTGGGGGGGCCCTGAACCCCCTCCTGGAGGGCAGGACATACTTGACCAGCTCCGGGATGTTCCAAGACAAGGGCAAGATGCCAAACTGGTTGTGAGAAGACAGGGAGTCCCGCTTGATTTGAATGCCATCGGGGGTCTGTGGGGAGACAGGGAGGGGTGTGGCCCTTTACATTATCCCTTTGGCTCTCCTCTCCCTCTCTGTGTAGGGCACTCTCCTTGTGTCCTGACCACAGGGACGTTGGTTAAGAACATGCACCTCAGTCAGTCAGCCTGGGTTCAAATCCCCACTGTGCCGCTTACAAGCTGTGTGACCTGGGGCAAGTTACTTCACCTCTTTGTGCTCAATGTAAAAGAAGATAAATATAGCCCCTACTTCACTGACTTGGAACGTAGTTAATATAAGCTCATTATTACCTGTGTCTCTCTGAATTCAAGTAATAACTAGCATTTATTACCTACTTTTCTGCTGGACCCAGGGCTAAGCATGCAGTGTGTGCTAAGCCACACAGAAGTGCCTACATTCAGCTTTTTGACCCATAAGAATAGCAATTTCAGGGGCTGGGCCCATGGCTGAGTGGTTAAGTTCATGCCCTCTGCTTCGGTGGCCTGGGGTTCACTGGTTCAGATCCTGGGTGTGGATCTACGCACCGCTCATCAAGCCATGCTGTGGTAGCATCCCACACAGAAGAACTAGAATGACTTATAACTAGGATACACAACTATGTACTGGGGCTTTGAGGAGGGATAAAAAAAAAAAAGTGGAAGATTGGCAATAGATTTTAGCTCAGGGCCAATCTTCCTCACGCACAAAAAAAAAGAAGAACAGCAATTTTGCGTGGTTTCACCTAATACACATATTACTTCATTGTTGTCAATGGTGAGACATCAGCAGACACCAAGTAAAAATCTGGTTTTCTGGCTTCTCTTGGAAATTGGGATATCTGTGGATAATGCATGTCTGATGGCACAAGGTGACATCTAATTAGAGCTAGGCAGATCGGTGCCTTTAGATGGGGTGTGTGTTCTCTGTTCTCCAGGGATCCCACCAGCCCCCAAACCCAGCGCATGGCCATCAGAACATGGTCCCTGTTAACTTTGCATGATTTCAACAAATACTCGTGAAGATCCTATGAGGAGGACATCCCTCCTCCCTCCCTTTTCCCCTCCCACTCTCCCTCCCTTCTTCCAGTAAGTTCTTACTAAGCTCTACTATATGCCAAGTACCGTGTGGGGTTCAGGAGATAAGGCCCTGAACAAACAGATAAAAATCCCTTCCCTTATGGAACTTAGGTTCAGTGGAGTTTGGGAGAGAGGGCAGTTAAGAAATGAAGGAATCCAGTTTATAGGGTGCCAGGAGAGGGCAGGAAGGGAGGAGAGTGGGGTGTGTGAGTGTGTGTGTAGGGGGTTTTTACAATTTTACAAGGGGCTCAGGGAGGCCTCACCTTGAAGGAGGGGAGGGGGCAAGCTGTGTGGCTATTTGGAAAAAGAGGATTTTCTGGGCAGAGGGATCAGCCTGTGCAAAGGCCCTGAGGCAGGACCTTGGCTGGCATGTTGGAGGAACAGTGAGGAGGCCCATGTGGCTGGAGCTGATGGAGCGAGGGGGAGATAGGGGGGAGAGTAGGGCAGGGAGGGGACGGGACAGGTTGGGTAGGGCCTGGGGGGCCCCTGAGGAGGACTTGGGCTTTTACCCTGAGGGAAGTGGGAGTCCTGGAGGGCTGTGGGAAGAGAAGAGAGGGAGCTGACTCTGGCTGCAGTAGGCAGAACAGACTATATAGCACTATTATTATTTGTCATTATCCCAATCTTCAGATAAGGAAACTGAGGCTCAGGAAGGTGAAGAGACCTGTCCAGAGTCAGGCAGTGACCAGGGGTTTATCTAGAGCTGGAATCAGGTGGGAGCATCACTCCACGCCCTAGGTCCCTGCCTCATCTCTGATCCTCCCCCTGTTTGTGCCTCGATGTGTTTCTTTGCCTTTGGGTCTCTGCTGCTGTGCCTGACCCAGTGTCTCTGTCTCTGTCTCCATGTCTTGTCTCTCCCGAGTCTCTGCCCGGGTGTGTTTAGGGCCCTGGCTGGTTGGTACCTCGATGCTGACGATAACGGTCCTGCCCACGGGCAGCAGCTTGCTGTCAAGGGTGAAGATCCGATACAGGACTGGGAGGAGGCAAGAGAGGAAGGGACAGATGGTGAGGCCCTGCCTCTCCCCACGCGCCTGCCCCCGCCCTCTCCAGCCACCCTCCAGCCCCTTACCCGTGGAGCCTGGGGTGTAGATGGTCTTGTCGGTCTGGATGAAGAGGTACCCGCTCTGAGCACCGACCAGCACCACCTTCTCCACCGTGGTGCCCCCGAAGGACGCATGGACAGTCACGAAACTCTGCCCCTTTGCTGATCTCAACTCCTTGCTGGCCGGGATCTAGGCAAGGACCAGTGCATCCTTAGGGGTCTGCTTCAGGGCCCCGGGTCCCGGGTCCAGCCTCTGGACCTTGGGCTGGGTCCACACCTGCCCCGCCTCACAACAGAGCCTGCCATCCCTCCTGGTCTCCCCCGTTTGCCCAGGTTTGGGGAATGGGGGGAGGGGATCTGGGAGATGGGGTAGGGATCCGAGAGGGGGATGGGGAGAGGGAACCAGACAGGGGGTCAGAGGACGGGAGTTCAGAAGGGGAAGAGGGCTCAGAGACGGTCGGATGGGAAAGGGTGGGGTTCAGAGGAGAGACTTAGAGATGGGAAGGGCGCTGAAGGAAGAGAGGGCTCAGAAACGGAAGGCGCTCAGATGGAGAGGGGCTCGGAGGGGTGGGTCTCAGAGGGGAATGCATTAGCAGGGGGAGGGTCTCAGAGAAGGGGGGGGGTGTCAGTAGGTCCGGGCTCCAGTGTGCTCCCACCTTGATGGTGACCGTCCCCAGGTAGCCATTGGCTTTGGTCAGTATGGTCTTCTCGCTGGACAGCACTTGCTTCTTGGCCGGGAAGTCTTGGACGGTGACAGTGACAGACACGTCCCCTTGTACTTCGTGGGCCTCCAGCACCACCATCTCCTGGTTCTCCAGCCGCAGGATGTTGGGGGTGATCATGGAGAACCTGCCAGAGTGGGGTATGGGGGTGGAGCTGACGTCCCAGGGAACCGACACTCCAGCTCATCGGAGTCAGCGCTGTCCCCGGGGCTCTGCCCGGCCCCTGGTCCTGGAGGGTTCCAAGGACCTGCGACAGCCAGGGGTTGCAGATTCCATTGACCCCTGAACCTCAAAGCCTAACCAGCAACTCCCCAAGACTCTGGACTTCCAAACCCATAATTGCCTAAGCCCACAGTCCTGGAGCCCTAACCCCTAAACCTTCAAACTCCCGCAAGTCTCTAAACACCCAACCCTCTACATGCCCAACACCTCATGCTCTGAACCTCTAAACCCCAAATCCAGAAACACTCTAAACCTAAGCCTCTAGCAGACCAAGCTTGTAAACACAACCACATCCACCCCCCAGTCGACAAAAACCAAACAGCAGATCCCTAAGCTTGCAAATGCTGATGCTCCCAAATCCTGTGAGGTCCAGGTCTCTGAGATTCCCAATCACCCCATCGGGAGTATCACTGAGCACCCCATAAGCTCTGGACCTACAGGCCCCCGGTTCTATAACACCCGACCCCCGTCCCACAGCACCTGAATTCCACAAGCTCTCGACCTCACAGGCAGCCCCAACTCATAAACATCCTGACCCGTGAGCCACAGACACCCCAATGCACCTGAATTCTGAAGGGGCTGCTCCCCACAAATGCCCACTCCCACCTCAGAAGCAGCCTTAATGGGGGTGGGGTCGGGACTACTCACAGGGGGTCCCCCAGGGCCAGGGGGAGGCTGCTCAGCAGAAGCAGCAGCAGGCTGGGACCCGAGGCAGGCCCCATGGTGCAGGGACCGTGGAGGGACAGAGGGACGGAGGGACTGAGGGAGAGGACGGGGAGGAGTGAGCAGAGACCTCTGGAAGCCTCCTCTTATCTGGTGCCCGCCTCCTTCTCCCCTTGAGCCCAGCCCTCCACCCCCCGTCCCCCCCCTCTTCCCTGGGACTGCCCCAGATTTCTCAATCCCATTTCTTAAATTTTTCAATGCCTGGGGCAGGCACACCCTGGGGTAAATAACCTGAGGGCCTGTCCTCCTGCAGCATGAACAGAACTGCCCCTGTGCTGGACTCCCTCAGGGTCAAGGCCAGCTGGTGGACGGGGACCTCTTCCTGTCACATCCCCTTTGTGCTGGAGGAATAGTGAGGGCCAGAGAGCCCCCCACCTCGGGTATCTGGGCCTGGCCTCCCGTCCACTTTTAACCATGCATTTATTAACCAAATTCTTCCCATGTGTCCATCTCTTGGCTGGTAGCTAGAGTCTCACTTCCATGCTAGGCTGAGGACAGGGGACAGAGTCCAGCACAGACGCTCCTAGCCCCATGGAGTGTCTTCCCCAGTTGAGACGAAGAACTCTGCTTCTTGGAGAGTCGGGGAAGGCTTCTTGGAGGAGGGGACATTTCAGCTGGGCTTTGAAGTATGTGTAGGAGTCCCTACCCAGGTGAGGGTGTTTCCTAGGGCAAGGGGAACCTGGAGCTCCCTTTACCTACCCTTCTCAAGATGCCTGAGTAGCTATGATGGTTAAAGCAAGTCATCATTGAGGAAAGTCCCCATTGCTAGCTTTTGTATCTTTCTTAAATCAACATTCTTTTATGATATTATTATTATAAATTGTATCTAATGTTTTGTGTGTGAGTAGCTAATAAGTTCATACAGTTCAATATCTAAAAGGTCAAAGTGGATATACAGGAAAAGGTAATCGTTCTGCCATTCTTGTTGCCAGCCATCCAGGTCTCAGAGGCACCATGTAAGCACATCTGGAGTGTCTTTGCATGGGTATCTAATGCGTTTAGAAACATTCACAAGTTTTGCAAACAACTATCAGTATGCTCCAATACTATTATTCTTCCTGGCCTCCCTGGGTTACACCTTGCTTTTTCATAAACAGTATATCTTGGAGATTGTTTCATTTCACTGCAGAGAGCTTCCTTGTTCTTACAGGCACCTGCCTCCTATTACATGGTGTGAGTAACCAGCTTCCTGCTGCCGGACAGACAGACTTCCGTGGTTGCAAACCATGCACTCTCCATTGAGTCATCTTGAGCCTGCCTCAGTTTCCAGCTCTGACACTTAACAGAGGTGTCAAGCTACTGATAGCCACCTGAGCTTCAGTTCGCTCACGTAATGTGGGGTTATAAAAGCGCAGACTTCACAGAGTTGTTATTGCCATGAAAGCAGATATTCCTAGGTCAAAGTTTATAAGATTAGTAATCTTGCTGGATACCACTGAATTCCCCTCCCTAACTGCATTGATTTACATACTCGCCAGCCCTGCAGGAAATTGCATTTCCCCACTGCAAAGCTATGGATCATTGCCCCGGTGTTGTTTTCATTTGCATCTCTCTGATTCCCAGGAAGGCTGTGCACCTGGGGTAGGGGGTGTGTGAAGTCCGGCCATAGGAGCAGAATGGGATGGGGGTGGGGACCCCTGATCCCTGGAGGACTGGTTTCCAAAGCCCCATCAAAGGGTTCACGGGGAACTGGTCTGATTTCCTGTAAACCAGGCTGTTTTCCTGGCCTTGCCCTCATGCCTGGAGTGGGGGAGGCCTGGAGAAATAGAACAAACTTGGCCTCTGTCTGCTTTGATTGCAACATCCTTTCTTTGAAAGAGGAGGAGAGAGAATGCAAACACCTGCTTACTTTGCAGAATTGGTGGGGATTCAACTTCTGAAAAGGGGGATGGGGGTGAGGTGGGTGGGTAGTGGTACCTGCTGGTACCTTCCTCTGTTTTCCTCTCCCATAGCACCCCTAAAACCCACCCCATTTCCTGGTCTCATTATAACCTTCAGCATTTGGGCTGTGTGGTTTGACAACCCTGAGAGGGAATTCCAGCTGCCTCTGTCTCCCCACCAGGCTGGGTTCCTCCTTTCTCTGAGCCTCAGTTGATCCTTCTGAACAATGGGACTGAGGATGGTTTCTGCTGTTTTGATGATTAAAGGAGCAGAGATGCTTTCCTCAGCTCAGCTGTGAGGGGTCACACCACGTACCTCGGCAGAAGCAGATCCACCTGATCTCCTCCTGGCAGGGAGAGGCCCAGGTGCCACCTCTTTGTGCACAGTTCAGACCTGGCCGCTCGGAGTGGCCAAACGGCAGTGCTCATTTTGTCTTCTCCGAAAACGTTGAAACTTGAAGTAGGTAGTAAGATGCCCCGTGGTGGTGGAGGTTGGGAAGGGTCCTGGCCCCGACTTCCAGTCACTGACTAGAGGGGTGGAGGTGAAGGGGGAGTAAGGCCCCCGGGGAGGGAAGAAGGCGGCAGGAGGAATCCTTCATGGCTTTCTCCTGGGGGATGTGCATTTGCGCCCAGATGTTTGGGAGGAGGATGTTGGGCAAGACGAGCCAGCAGGGGAGGCAAGTAGGAGGCTTAGGGGATGGGACTTGCAGTCAGCAGGCTGGCGGGCGTGGAGGGTGCAGAGGGAGCTGCCTGCGTTGCCAAATGGGATAACTGGGCTGCACTTATGCTAACAAAGCATTTGTTATTTATCTGACATTCAGATGCAACTGGGTGCCCTGTATTTTGTCTGAAAACTCAAGCTGGGGTGCAGGAGAGGATAAGGGGAAGGAAGTGGGGATGATTTCTAGATGGCGAGGCCAGGCACCCCCCTCCCCACCTCACCCTTGCCTAGGTGCAATAATCTCTCTGCTACACCCCCGCCCCCGTCCTTTCCCCACAGAGATGCTGCCAGGCCTGGGAACAGCAGGGACCGCTCCCCTCCCTCCAAGCCCCCCATTTCAAGGATGGGGTCCTTGCTACACTGCTTCCTGAGATTTCCCTCCAGGACCCACAACCAGGGCCCCTCTCCTCCCACTGCACAGCCTGGGCTCCCCTTCCCTCTCATTACTCATTAACTCTCTGGTCACCTTGACCTGGGTGAATTGATTTATCTGTCCTATGGCTCCTTTCCCCTGCTTCATGCACACTCCCCAGAGGCCTGGGCACCAGGGGACCCCCCACCCTGGGGGACACTGGGGGCAGAGGTTTTGATTCCAGCTCTGCCGTCTCCCAGCCTCAGTTTCTAATCTGTAAACTGGAAATTCACAGCCACGGAACCTCCCTCTGGGTTGAGATGACAAACTGGTGGCATCAGGCAAGCAGAATGCTAGGCATGGTGCCCCTCACACAGTGAGCGCTGGACATGCTGGAACCATGTTTTTATTTTTACGCACACCTGCTCCTCCTCCCTCTTGCCTTATTTTGGTGGCAGCCCCACCAGGCCTCCAAACCAGAGTCCCCTCTTCCTCTCGCTCCCTCACCCCCTGTGTCCAGCCGTCACCACCCCCTGGACTGCCTCTCCCAGCCCATCCTTCTCTCCATCCCCGTGCTCCCTGGCCTCCCTTCTGTAGACTGTCCTGTTCCAGTTCATCCACAGCAACTGGGCTTTTCTTTTCTAAAACACACCTTTGTATTCCTTCTACAAAATGAAGATGTGTAATACGTGAGTACGCGCTCGTGACAGTGAACACCGCCATGAGGCTCAGCGACAGCATCTCGTCTATTTCTCGTATCTTCACTTGTTTATTCTGCATGCTGTAGGTGCTATTACTATCTCTATTTTACCGATGAAGAGAACTGAGGGCCTCAGTCACTTGCCCAAGGATCCTCTAGCTGGTAAGAGCTGGGATTGGAACCCAGGCAGCCGGACTCCAGAGTTTGTGCTCCTAAATGGTATGTGTTTCTGACTGCTACTGTAACAAATGACCACAAACCACAAACACCTATTTATTATCCTACAGCTCTGGAGTGCAGAAGTCTGAAATCAAGGTGTCAGCAGGGCTGTGTTCCTTCTCCAGGGGAGAATCTGTTCCTCGTCTTTTCCAGCTTCTAGAGGCTGCCTGCATTCCTTGGCTCATGGCCCCTCCCTCCATCTTCAAAGGGCCTCATTATAGCCTCTGTTTCCATCATTACATCTGCTTCTCTGACTCTGACCCTCTTCCCTCTTATAAGGATGCTTGTGATGACATTGGGACCACTCGATTGATCCAGAATAATCCCCCATTCTAACATCCTTAACTTAATCATACCTTCAAAGTGCCTTTTGTCATGTAATGTAACATATTCACAGGTTTTGGGGTTAAGGATGTGGGCATCTTCGGGGCCATGATTCTGCCTACACCAGCATGCACGTGGAGGAAAACATCCACCCTGCATGGCCATGTCCCTTCCTGCTTTAATCTCTTCATTGTCTCCCATGGGCCTGGAATGGAGTCCAAGTGTGTCTGCTCGTCTTTAGGCTTCTGCTAGCTGCTTTCGCCCTCCCACTGGCCCCAGCCAGTTTGGCAGAGGGACCTGTGAGTTATTCTGGGCTTCTCTGCCTTGTTCTCATAACTTCTTCAGTCTGCAATGCCTCCCCACTTCCTTCTTTGGCTGGATGGCCTATTTATTCATCTGGGCCCCAGTTAGACTTGTTTCCGCTGGCAGGAAGCCTTGACCGTGGCCTGATTCCCCAGCCCTCTGCCATGCCTGCAGCCCCCACCGAATAAAGCTTCTCAGAGCTCCAAAAGGGGTTCTGGGTGCTCTAGTTAAAGGGTGAGGTGGGGCAGGGGAGGAAATGCATCTTGGGAGCCTGCCCCCAGGTGTGTGCACAGGTGCGTCTTTAACCTGAGGTCACTCCTCGATTCAGGGACAGTCCCTGAAAAGTGAGGCTATGTTGCTTGGCACTGTGCTGAGTGCTGACATTCATTATCATATTTCATCCTCAAGGACCTTACAGGGCCCCCATTTTATATATAAGGAAACAGAGAGGTTAAGCCACTTATCCACTTTCACAGAGCAAATGGGGGCAAGGTGGAGATATTTGGTTGCACAGAGTCTAGAGGCAGTGCACGCAGAGGTAAAGGGCAGCTCTGGAACCAGATGGCCCACGTTTTGTGTCCTTAGTCTCCTGTCAATGCATTAGCTGTGTGATCTTGGTCAATTTACTGTGGAAATTAATAAAAGCAACCTTAACTAAATTGGAGTCAGGAAGGGCTGTAGGGGGAGATCTCAAACTCTATCGCACATCCGTTGATGAACAGAGGATTCCCTACACTGCATAACAGTATGCCTGAGAGATCCATGCATCTATACATCTGAAGGTGAGTGGACTGGACTCCCAGGAGGCAGTGGAACCAGGGGAGGCAGCCCACTCCCTCTCTCTCAGCAGCAGCAATCCAGGGTGCAGACCCTCATATAGTGACGGTGAGCTGAGGCAGCAGGCACCCAGGCATGCCCAACTGCCAGCAGCATGGAGCAGAGGCAGCAGCAGGTGGCCTGGCCCTGTGTGACTGCCTGCAGAGCATAGAGGAGACAGTGGCAGGCTCTCCAGTCTCTTGCAACTTCTGGCAGAGTGGAAGAGAGGCAGTGGCTGGCTTCAGCCTGCCTGACCGTGAGCAGATGTGGTGGAGGCAGAAAAAGCAGGCTTGCCCCCACCCAGTGGTGACAGGTGGAACCTGTGACCAGAGGCTTCAGGAACCACAGCAGAGCTGGTGACCCAGCCCCCAGTGGCAGCACCCCCAACGCCAGCTCCACCAGCAGCAGGGACTACACACAAGTCTCTGGGTTCTTGGGTCCCTGGCAGCAACAGTGCCCCATGAAACCAGCACTCCTGACAGCAGTGAAACCAGCATCCCCAGACAACCTGGGAGCAGCAGTGCAGGTGATGCACAGGGCAGCAGCATCTTAGCCTGTTGAGAGCCTGTGGAGGAACACGAGACCCAGCTGACCCCAGAAGCAGCAGAAGTGCTTGTAGCCTGGTGACCCCCATGGCAACACCTGAGTCTGCAGCAATGTCATAAGCAGCAAGGCACCAGAAACCTCAGAGGCACAAGTGGCACAAGGAGGGCACTGACAATGCCTCTGGCAGAGGCAGTGGAGGGTGGAAAGGGCAGCCTCTCAAATACAATCAGAAGAAGCTCAGAACCAAAGTAACCAAAACTGTACCCAAATAAGACAGGTGGTTACTCCCACAGATGCACCATTAGAGGATCGATTCATTGAACACCATGAAGACTGCAGTAACAGAGGACAGAAGGAGAATGACAGCTCTCCAGAAACAAAACCTGAAGTCACAGAAGATTACATTCTAACTGTCAGAGAATTGAAAATAGCTGTCATAAAGAAACTCAGTGAGTTACAAGAAAACTCAGAAAGACAGTTCAGTGAGCTCAGGAATAAAATTAATGAACAGCAGGAGTACTTCACCAAAGAGATTGAAACTCTAAAAAACATAAAAAACCAAAACCAAAACAAAAAAAACAAATAGAACTTCTGGAGATGAAGAACACAATTAATGATATGAAAAAATAATGTAGAAAGCATGAAAAATAGAGCAGACCGTATGGAGGAGAGAATTAGTGAGAGCTCGAAGATAGAAACCTAGAAATGATTCAGGTGCAGGAGGAGAAAGAACTAGTTTTTTTAAAAAATTAAGAAATTCTTTGAGAAATATCTGACTCAGGAAAAGTAACATGAGGATTCTAGTATTCCAGAAGGAGGAGAGAGGGAACCAGAAGAGAGCTTATTCAAAGAAATAATAGCTAAGAACTTCCCAAACCTGGGGAAGGAATTGGACATGCAAGTACATGAAGCTAATAGAACTCCTAATTACCTCAGTGCAAAAAGACCTTCTCCAAGGCATATAATATTAAAACTGTCAAAAGCCAATGATAAAAAAATATTAAGGGCAGTCAGAGAGAAGAAAATAACCTACAAAGTAACTCCTTTTATGCTTTCAGTGGATTTCTCAGCAGAAACGTTACAGGCTAGAAGAGAGTTGAATGATATATTCAAAATACTGATAGACAAAAACTATCAGTCAAGAATATTCTATCCAGTGAAATTATCCTTCAGACATGACAGAAATAAAAACTTTCCCAGACAAACAAAATGTGAGGGAATTCATTGCCACTAGACCTGCCATACAAGAAATGTCAAAAGGAACCCTCCTACCTGAAACAAAAAGGCAAAGATTTACAAAGCTTTGGGGAAGGAGGTAAGTAGAGAGAATCAGAAAATTGCAGCTCTGTGTCAAATGAGGTTAGTAAACAATTATAGCACAAAGTATCAAGGGAAAGGAAGCGTTGAAAATAACTATAACCATTTCAATTTGGTCACAAACCCACAACACAAAAAAGAATAATTTGTGACAACAAAAACATAGAAGAGGAAGAGGAAAGAGATGGAACCTGCATAGGCTAATGGAGATAAGAGGCTATCAGAAAAAGGACTACATCGTCTATGAGATCTTCTGTACAAACCTCATGGTAACCACAAAATGAAAAGTCACAGTCACAAATCATAAATAAAGAGAAAACAGAAAACAATCATTGAAAACCACCAAACTGAAATGACAGACAGAAATATAAGGAAAAAGAAACAATGGAAATATAGATGAACCAGAAAACAAAAAATAAAATGGCAGCATTAAGCATTCATAGATCAATAATCACTCTAAATGTAAATGGAGGGGCTGGCCCCGTGGCTGAGTGGTTAAGTTCGCGTGCTCCGCTGCAGGTGGCCCAGTGTTTCGTTGGTTCGAATCCTGGGCGCAGACATGGCACTGCTCATCAAACCACGCTGAGGCGGCGTCCCACATGCCACAACTAGAAGGAAGCACAACGAAGAATATACAACTATGTACCAGGGGGCTTTGGAGAGAAAAAGGAAAAAATTTTAAAAATCTTTAAATGTAAATGGATTGAATTCACCAATCAAAAGACAAAGATTGGCTGGATGGATTAGAAAACAAGGCCTAACAATATGCTGCCTCCAGGAAACAGATCTCAGCTCTAAAGACAAACATAAGCTCAAAGTGAAGGTATGGAAGATGATGCTTCAAGCAAATGCTAAGAAAAACAAAGCAGATGTACTTACACTTATATCAGACAAAATAGACTTCAGGAAAAAAAAGATAGCAAGAGACAAAAATGGGTATTATATGCTGATAAAAGGGACCTTCCACCAAGAAAACCCACTTATTAAAATATACACACCTACCACAGGAACACCAAACTGTATAAAGTAACTATTAACAGACCTAAAGAGAGAACCTGACAACAACACAGTAACAATAGGGGACCTTAACACCCCAATTATATCAATGGATAAATCATCCAGACAGAAAATCAACAAGGAAAAAGTGGCCTTAAATGAAACACTAGATCAGATGGGCTTAATAGATGTATAGAGAGAGATTCCATCCAAAACAACAGAATACACGTTCTTCTCAAGCGTGCATGGATCATTCTGAAAGATAGACCATAGTTTTGGAAATGAAATAAGCTTCAATAAATTTAAGAAGGTTGAAATCTTATTGAACTTCTTTTCCAACCACAATGCTATGAAATGAGAAATCAACTACAAGAAAAAAACTGGGAAAGTCACAAACATGTGGACACTAAACCACATATTTAACAACTATTGGGTCAAAGAAGAAATCAAAGGAGAAATAAAAAAGTGCCTGGAGACAAATGAAAATTAAAACACAACATACCAAAACTGATGGAATGCAGCAAAAGTGGTACTAAGAGGGAAATTCACAGTAATAAAGGCCTACCTCAAGAAACAAGAAAAATCTCGAATAAACAATCTTACCCTATAGCTAAAAGAACTAGAAAAATAAGAACAGACAAAACCCAAAGTCAGTAGAAGGAAGGAAATAATAAAAATCAGAACCAAAATAGTCAAAGTAGAGACTTAAAAAAACAATGGAAGGGATCAATGAAATGAAGAGCTGGTTCTTTGAGAAGATAAGCAAAATTGACAAGCCATTAACCAGATTCACTAAGAAAAAAAGAAGACCCAAATAAATAAAGTCAGGAATGAAAGAGGAGAAATTACAATGGACACCACAGACATACAAAGGAGTATAATAGAACATTATGAAAAGCTATACACCAACAAATTGGACAACCTGGAAGAAGTGGATAAGTTCTTAGAATCATATGACCTCCCAAAACGAAATCAAGAAGAGATAGAGAACTTGAATATACCAATCACAGGTAAAGAGATTGAAATGGTAATAAAACCCTCCCAAAAGACACAAGTCCAGGATCAGACATCTTCCCTGGTGAATTCTACCGAACATTCAAAGAAGATTTAATACCTATCCTTCTCAAACTCTTACAAAAAATTGAAGATGATGGCATGCTTCCTAACTCGTTTTATGAGGCCACATTACCCTGATACCAAAACCGGAGAAGGACAACACAAAAAGGAAAATTACAGGCTAATATCGCTGATGAACATAGATGCAAAAATTCTCAACAAAATATTAGCAAATTGAATACAATACATTAAAAGGATCACACACCATGATCAAAGGGGATTTATTCCAGGGATGCAGGGATGGTTCAAAATCTGCAAATCAACCAATGTGATACATCACATTAACAAAATGAGGAACAAAAACCACATGATCGATAGATGCAGATAAGACATTTGACAAGATCCAACATCCATTGGTGATAACAACTCTCAATAGAATGGGTATAGAAGGAAAGTACCTCAACATAATAAAGGCCATATATGACAAACCCCCTGCCAATGTCATACTCAGTGGTGAAAAACCGAAAACCATCCCTCTGAGAACAGGAACAAGACGAGGATGCCCACTCTTGCTGCTCTTACTTAGCATAGTGCTGGAAGTTGTAGCCAGAGCAATTAGGCAAGAAAAAGAAATACAAGGGATTCAAATTGGAAAGGAAGAAGTGAAACTGTCATTATTTGTGAATGACATGATTCTGTATATGCAAAACCCCAAGAATCCACCAAAAAAACTATTAGAAATAATCGAGTGCAGGAAAGTAGCAGGGCACAAAATCAACTTACAAAAATCAGTTGCATTTCTACACACTAATAATAACCCCCCAGAAAGAGATGTCAGTTATACAATCCCATTTACAATCACAACAAAAAGAATAAGATACCTAGGAATAAATTTAATCAAGGAGGGGGAAAGACCTATACAGTGAAAACTATAAGATATTATTGAAAGAAATCAAAGAAGAAAAGGAAAGATATTCTGTCATCATGGATTGGAAGAATAAACATAGTTAAAATGTCCATATTACCTAAATCAATCTACAGATTCAGTGTAATCCTATTCAGAATCCAAATGACATTTTTCACAGAAATGGAACAAAGAATGCTAAAATTCATATGAAACAACAAAAGACCCCTAACAGCCAGTACAATCCTGAGGAAAAAGAACAAAGTTGGAGGTATAACACTCCCTGACTTTAAAATATACTACAAATCTATAGTAAGCAAAACAGCATGGTACTGCCAGAAAAACAGACAAACAGAACAATGAAACAGAATTGAGAGCCAAGAAATAAAACCACACATCTATGGACAGCTAATCTTTGACAAAGGAGAAAGTAGAGCATTTTCGCACACCATACACAAAAATCAACTCAAAATGGATCAAAGACTTGAAAGGATGACCTGAAACCATTAAAATGATTAGAAGAAAATATAGGCAGTACATCCTTTGACGTTGGTCTTAGCAATATCTTTTCAAAAACCATGTCTACTCAGGCAAGGGAAACAAAAGAAAAAGTTAGCAAATGGGACTACATAAGAGTGAAAAGCTTCTGCACAGCCAAGGAAAGCATCAATGAGAGGGAAAGACAACTCCCTAACTGGGAGGAAATATTTGCAAATCATATATCTGACAAGGGGTTAATTCCCCAAATATATAAAGAACATGTACAACTCGATCAAATGAACAACCCAATCAAAAAATGTGCAGAGGATACGAACAGACATTTTTCCAAAGAAGACATACAGACGGTCAACAGGCACATGAAGAGATGTTCAACATCACCAATTATTAGGGAAATGCAGATCAAAGCTACAATGAGATATCACCTCACACCCATCAGAATGGGTGTAATTAAGACAAGAAATAACAAGTGTTGGAGAGGATGTGGAGAAAAGGGAACCCTGATTCACTGCTGGTGGGAATGCAAACTGGTGCAGCCACTGTGGAAAACAGTATGGAGATTTCTCAAAATGTAAAAAATAGAAATATCATATGATCCAGCCATTCCACCACTGAGTATTTATCCAAAGAACATGAAATCAATAATTCAAAAAGACTTACGCACCCCTATGTTCATTGCAGCCTTATTCACAATAACCAAGATGTGGAAGCAACCCAAGTGCCCATCAGCTGATGAATGGGTGAAGAAGATGTTGTTTGTATACACAATGGAATACTACTCAGCCATAAAATAGACAAAATCATGCCATTTTCAACAACATGGATGGACGATGAGGGTATTATGTTAAGTGAAATAGGTCAGACAGAGAAAGACAAACACCGTATGATTTCACTCGCATGTGGAAGATAAACAAACCAACACCTAGATAAGGACAACAGATTAGTGGTCACCAAGGGAGAAAGGGGTGATTAGAGGGTGAAAGGGGTAAAGGGGCACATATGTATGGTGATGGATAAAAACTAGCCTATTGGTGGTGAACACGATGCAGTCTATCCAGAAACTGAAATATAGTGATGTACACGTGAAATTTGCACAATGTTATAAGCCAACGTGACCTCAGTAAAATAATAATAAAAAATAAATAAAAGGAAAAATAAAATAAAACAAAACAGAAAACCAGATTCAGAGTTGTTAATATTTGGTGTCACGTAAATCTGCAACTTTTCTCTCTGCCTGAGTCCACTTGTCAAGTGGGCTCGTGCTGTCTGTGTTATGAAATTTGTCAGCAAGAAAGTAACATGAGGTGGTGGCTGGCTATTTAATGTCTAATCCAAGCATGATTGTTAAAAACAAGTCATTAAAATAAATGTAAATAAGATCAAAGTTTCTGCTAAGTCAGACTAAATAATGGACAGTCATTGAATACCTAAATCATTTTTCCAGACAAGATAATATACTAAAACATTAATGACTGAACACAGGTTTATCTCCTTTTGGCTTTCTATTGCAAAGAAACTAAAGATAAATTTGGATCTGTTGGTAACCACGTCTTGTGCCACATTGAAAGACTGCACTGTTCCAAAGGGCATATCCTCCTAGAAATTATGAAATGCACTTATAAATCTGCCAGTCCACAATTGCTTCCATCTTAATTGTTGGCACAATTTGGGGATTCTAAGGCTTAAGAATTTTAATATATGTAACTAAAAGCTACAAGAAACAAAAAGGGAAACATCTATGTATACCAGAAAAGTAGGATGGTGTTTCAGTAAAAGCAGTTAGAAGGACTGGAAATGCATTTTGTGGAGGAAAAAGAAAATGACTTTGTCTTAAAGAGAGGCTGGTTATCTCAGATTGGGAAAAAGAAAAACGTAAGACAAAATCTGAATGTAAAAAGAAAGTTACAGGTTTATGCAAAGGAATCTTGGGAAAAGAATTTTCTGAGCAGTCAGGAATGACTAAGACTGGAATAAATCAACTTAATATCAAAATAAACTGATGCAAAATTAAAATTTGACTTTCTTTTCTGTTAGGAGGACGAGGTTTTCTTGGACTATTGGTCTATTGGTGAAACAGATTGTGAAAACTTCTTTACCTTTAAGCAGTATGCTAAGAAAATAGAGATTTTGTGCTTTGTCAAAAGAATTTGTCAAACTCAATTACCAAAATAATCAGGTCTTTAATTACTTAAGAAAACTGAGTGTCTTTAGTACTGAAGGAGTTAAGTTTTCCTCGGAACTATGTAAATTTTTGTATTTGCCTTTGAAACCTGTTGTTACTTTGGTCAAACAGATACTTACGTGTTATTTAATAATGATCTGTGATCCTAGTTGGTCAAACGTCCAAAACTTTTGGTATTTTTCAGAAGCTTCCCCAAATATTCAAATTCTAAATGAAGTCTTTTTGATGAGAATGTAACTTTGGGGTCTTCCAGAGGGTACCTGGGACAACTCAAAAGATTTATTCCCTCTCCTAAAAAGAGAGCTATTACACTAATTAGGCTTATTCGGTATGTCAAATTATGTGAGAAGCATGGTCAAATAAGCAATAATAACCCTTTTCAGGTTATATTGTATGAGTTAATGTTCCTAAAAAGTGTTCTAGAAATTGTGTAAAATTCTCCAAAATCTGATATGTCCTAATATAATGTTATTACCTGTAATTCTTGTCGCTATCTAAAATATATGTCACAAAATTATGCAAATTTCCTCATCAATTGCATTTACCATTGCCTTTTTTTTTTTTTTAAAGATTTTATTTTTTCCTTTTTCTCCCCAAAGCCCCCCAGTACATAGTTGTATATTTCTCGTTGTGGCTTCTTCTAGTTGTGGTATGTGGGACGCTGCCTCAGCGTGGTCTGACGAGCAGTGCCATGTCCGCGCCCAGGCTTCGAACCAACGAAACTCTGGGCCGCCTGCAGCGGAGCGCGCGAACTTAACCACTCGGCCACGGGGCCAGCCCCCTACCATTGCCTTTTTAACAAAACGTGTTGTTTGTCAGTTACAGACAGTTATTGTTTAACTCTGATGGTTTTACAAATATGTTTTATTTTCAAAGAGATTCATGGAAAAGACTTTGACAAGTCCTCTGGAATACAGGTTTTGATAACTTTAAGATCATAACACTGAACTGGGTAAGAATTTTCAAAACTGTAACAGAAAATTGATTGCTTCAATGTTTTGTTTTCCAGATGTAAAGGACTCCTTTTTTTGTCCTATACTTTAAGCTGTCTATAATTTACAACAATTTGGTAAAATGTATCTTTGCAAAGTGGTTGAAACATGCATCTTTTTCTCTCTACCTGATCTCTTAAGTATTCTTTTCACAACAATGTATTTGCATGGGTTCAGGGACAGGGAAGGTCTGTTCTCCTTATAACAGGACACACTTGGAAATATTGCCTAATACTACCAAGGCCTTAACTAAAGTATTATATTCAAGAAAGATATACGTAGGCTCAGATATGACCAGGCAGCTTCGAGGAACTTCTTGTAAAATAAACCTAGTACTTTGCTTACAAGCTTCCAGCAAAGCAATCTTAAAAAAAAGAGCTTATACGGTCAATCAGTATTCTTGCTGCATTTATATAAATAATCCGGCCAAGTTTAATACAAACAAATTCATTTTAGTATGATTATCTTTAATAAAAGTGGAAGTTATTGTGGAAAGAGACATTGTATTGGCACCTTTGTAGATATTAAATTCTAGTCCTGTTAATCGCCTTTAAGGTTTTGTTATACCTGTCAGCTGGACTGGATCCTAAATGCTTCTAGTTTCCTTACATGTCTGGGTGTGATACTCCAAACTGACACTTCCAATTTTACTGCTCTTGAAACCTCCTTGGAAGGGCCTGTAACGGGCCCTCCTCACTACCCAGATGGCAGGCAAACTTCAGGAACTCAAGTCTTGGGTACACATCTCACAAGTGAAGAAGGCTCTACCTGACGTCTGGTCCTGTCCCCGTGCTGGAGCCCTCCAAAGCAAATTGGCTAGGAAGAGAAGCAGCTGACATCTGAGGCAGACGCCTTCCCCAAGATGACCAGAGGCTTCTATACCCTCTTCTCTCTGTTTTTCTTTTTTCTTTTCTTCTTCTCTTTCCTGGAAGGACAATGCCCTCTGCACATTTCACAGTCCCTCTCAAAAGGGGGAAACCTCTCTGTTTGCTGGGTTTGCCATCAGAAACTTCAGTCTGTCCAAGACAGTAATGACCCCTTAGTTCACCTTACAAGTAATTTCACTAGGATTCCAGATGCTGCTGTTTGTCTAAATTGCTCTGCTGGCCCGTTGTACTGAGCCAGGGTGCTAAGCCTGTCTAAACTCATTCCTTGCTTTAGTTTGACCCAGCCTTGAAGGGAGAAGACAAGATCTTCTGAATATTTTTATGAAAAATTTTGTGGGACCATCAATGTAAGTTGAGCCATTTGTATATATTTTTTTAAAATTGAGTTCACAATAGTTTGTAACATTGTGTAATCTCAGCTGTCCATTATTAGTTGTCAGTCACCATATAAATGTGTTCTTCACCCTTGTGCCCAGCCCCCAACCTGCTTCCCACTGGAAACCACTAAACTGTTCTCTTTGTCAGTGTGTTTATCTTCCACATATGAGTGAAATCATATGGTGTTTGTCTTTCTCTGTCTGGCTTATTGACTTAACATAATTCCCTCAAGGGCCATCCATGTTGTTGTGAATGGGACGATTTTGCCTTTTTTATGGCTGAGTAGTATTCCATTGTATATACATACCACATCTTCTTTATCCAATCATCAGTCAATGGGCACTTGGGCTAATTCCATGAGATGGCTACTGTGAAGAATGCTGCCATGAACATAGGGGTGCATAAGTCTCTTTGAATTATTGATTTCAAGTTCCTTAGATAAATTCCCAGTAGTGGGATAGCTGGGTCATATGGTATTTCTAATTTTAATTTTTTGAGAAATCTCCATGCTGTTTTCCATAGTGGCTGCACCAGTTTGCATTCCCACCAGCAGTGTACGAGGGTTCCCTTTTCTCCACAACTTCTCCAACATTTCTTATTTTTTCTCTTGGTGATTATAACCATTCTAATGGGTGTAAGGTGATATCTTAGTGTAGTTTTGATTTGCATTTCCCTGATGATTAGTGATGTTGAATATCTTTTCATGTACCTGTCGGCCATCTGTATATCTTCTTTGGAGAAATGTCTGTTCATATCCTCTGCCCATTTTTTGATTAGGTTGTTTGGTTTTTTGCTGTTCAGTTGTGTGAGTTCTTTGAATATTGTGGAGATTAGCCACCTGTCAGAAACACGATTTGCGAATATTTTCTCCCAGTTGGTGGGTTGTCTTTTCATTTTGATCGTGGTTTCCTTTGCCTTGCAGAAGCTCTTTAGTTTGATGAAGTCCCACTCATTTATTTTTTCTTTTGATCCCTTGTCCGAGAAGACATAGTATTTGAAAAGACCCTTCTAAGACCAACATCAAAGAGTGTAGTGCTTATATTTTCTTCTAGGGGTTTTATGGTTTCAGGTCTTACCTTCAAGTTTTTTATCCATTTTGAGTTAATTTTTGTGTGTGGCATAAGATAATGGTCTACTTTCATTCTTTTGCATGTGGCTGTCCAGTTTTCCCAACACCATTTACTGAAGAGACTTTCCTTTCTCCATTGTATGTTCTTAGCTCCTATGTTGAAGATTAGCTGTCTGTAGATGTGTGGGTTTATTTCTCAGCTCTCTGTTCTGTACCATCGATCTGTGTGCCTGTTTTCACACCAGTACCATGCTGTTTTGACTACTATAGCTTTGTAGTATATTTTGAAGTCAGAAATTGTGATGGCTCCAGCTTTGTTCTTTTTTCTCAGGATTGCTTAGCTATTCAGGATCTTTTGCTGCCCCGTAAGAATTTTAGGATTCTTTGCTCTATTTCCATGAAGAATGTCATTGGGATTCTGATTCAGATTGCATTCAATCTGTAGATTGCTTTAGGAAGTATGGACATTTTAATCATGTTTATTCTTCCAATCCATGTGCATGGAATATCTCTCCATTTCTTTGTGTCATCATCAATTTCTTTCAGTAATATCTTATAGTTTTCATTGTATAGGTCTTTCATTTCCTTGGTTAAATTTATTCCTACATATCTTATTCTTTTTGTTGCAATTATAAGTGGGATTGCATTCTTGAGTTCTCTTTCTGTTAGTTCATTATTAGAGTATAGAAATGCAACTGATTTTTTTAAGTTGATTTTGTACCCTGAAACTTTGCTGTGGTTGTTGGTTATTTCTAATAGTTTTACAGTAGATTCTTGAGGGTTTTCTATATATAAAATCATGTCGTCTGCAAACAGCAAGAGTTTCACTTCTTCATTGCCTATTTGCATTCCATTTATCTCTTTTCCTGGTCTAACTGCTCTGGCCAAAACCTCCACTACTATGCTGAATAAGAGTGGTGAGAGTGGGCACCCTTGTCTTGTTCCTGTCCTCAGAGGGATGGCTTTCAGTTTTTCCCTGTTGAGTATGATGTTGGCTGTGGGTTTCTCATATATGGCCTTTATTATGTTGAGGTACTTTCCTTCTATACCCATTTTATTGTGAGTTTCTATCATAAACGGATGTTGGATCTTGTCAAATGCTTTCTCTGCATCTATTGAGATGATCATGTGGTTTCTGTTCCTCATTTTGTTAATGTGGTGTATCATATTGATTGACTTGCAGATGTTGAACCATCCCTGTGTCCCTGCTATGAATCCCACTTGATCATGGCATATGATGTTTTTAATGTATTGCTGTATTCGATTGGCTAATATTTTGTTGAGGATTTTGCATCTGTGCTCATCAGTTGTATTGGCCTATAGTTTTCCTTCTTTGTGTTGTCCTTGTCTGGCTTTGGGATCAGGGTGATGTTGGCTTCATAGAATGTGTTAGGAAGTGTTCGGTCTTCCTCAATTTTTGGAATAGTTTGAGAAGGTTAGGTATTAAATCTTCTTTGAATGTTTGGTAGAATTCTCCAGAGAAGCCATCTGGCCCTGGACTTTCATTTTTGGGGAGGTTTTTTATTACTGTTTCAATCTCTTTACTTGTGATTGGCCTATTTAGATTCTCTATTTCTTCTTGATTCAGTTTTGGGAGGTTGTATGAGTCTAAGAGTTTATCCGTTTCTTCTGGACTGTCCAATTTGTTGGCATATAGTTTTTCATAGTATTCTCTTATAATACTTTGTATTTCTGTGGTATCTGTTGTAATTTCTCCTGTTTATTTCTAGTTTTATTTATCTGAGCCTTCTCTCTTTTTTTCTTAGTGAGTCTGGCTAAGGGTTTGTCTATTTTGTTTATCTTCTCAAAGAACCAAATCTTTGTTTCATTGATCCTTTCTACGGTCTTTTTTGTTTCAATTTCATTTATTTCTGCTCTAATTTTCATTATTTCTCTCCTTCTGTTGACTTTGGGCTTTGTTTGGCCTTCTTTTTCTAATTCTTTTAGGTATTGTTTAAGATCACTTATTTCAGACTTTTCTTGTTTGTTAAGGTGGGCCTGTATTGCTATGTATTTCTCTCTTAGGATCACTTTTGCTGCATTCCATGAGTTGGTCTGGTGTTTTTTCATTTTCATTTGTCTCCAGATATTTTTCTTTTTAAAACAACAGTTTATCCTTTTTCTATAAGTCAGATTTTTTTTAAGGTATACTTTTTTTTCGTAAGGAAGATCAGCCCTGAGCTAACATCTATTGCCAATCTTCCTCCTTTTTTACCCTCCCCAAAGCCCCAGTACATAGTTGTATATCCTAGTTGCGTGTCATTCTGGTTCTTCTATGTGGGATGCCACCATAGCATGGCTTGATGATCAGTGTGTAGTTCTGTGCCCAGGATCTGAACCAGTGAACCCAAGGCTGCTGAAGCACAGTGTGCAACCTTAATCACTCACCCATGGGGCCAGCCCTGTCTCCAGATATTTTTTGATTTCTCTTTTAATTTTGTCAATGATCCATTGGTTGTTCAGTAGCATTTTGTTTAGTCTCCACATCTTTGTCCCTTTCCCAGCTTTTTCTTGTAGTTGATTTCTAGTTTCATAGCATTATGGTCAGAAGAGATGCTTGATATGATGTCAATCTTCTTAAATTTATTGAGGCCTGCCTAGTTTCCCAACATATGGTCTAACCTTGAGAATGTTCCACATGCACTTGAGAAGAATGTGTCATCTGCTGTTTTTGGATGGAGTTTCTATATATATATCTATAAAGCCCATCTTGTCTAGTTTTTCATTTAAATCCACTATTTCCTTGTTGACTTTCTGTCTGGATGATCTATCCATTGATGTAAGTGGGATGTTAAGGTCCCCTACTATTATTGTGTTGTCATTAATATCTCCTCTTAGGTATGTTAATAGTTGCTTTATGAACTTTGGTGCTCTTGTGTTGGGTGCACATATATTTATAAATGTTACGTCTTCTTGGGGAGTGTCCCTTTGATCATTGTATACTGCCCTTCTTTGTCTGTCTTTACCTGTCTTATCTTGAAGTCTACTTTGTCTGATATAAGTATTGCAACACCTGCTTTCTTTCGTTTGCCATTAGCTTGGAGTATCGCCTTCCATCCCTTCACTCTGAGCCTGTGTTTGTTGTTGAAGCCAAGATGTGTTTCCTGGACGCAGCATATTGTTGGGTCTTGTTTCTATAATCCATCCCACCAGTCTGTGTCTTTTGATTGGAGAGTTCAATCCATTTATATTTAGAGTGATTATTGATATATGAGGGCTTAATGCTGCCATTTGATTGCTAGTTTTCTGGTTCTTCTGCATTTCCTTTGTTTCTTGTCCCGTGTATTATGGACTACCTATTCAGTTAGGTAGTTTTCTTTGGTGGTTTTCTTAGATTTCTCTTTATATGTAATTTGTGTCTCTGTTCTGATTATTTGTTTAGTGGTTATCATGAGGTTTGTCTACAAATCTTGTAGATGAGATAGTCCATTTTCTGATAGCCTCTTATTTCCTCAGACTAAGCTGATTCCATCCCGTTCCTCTTCCCCTTCTAAGTTATTATTGTCACAACTTATTCCATCTTGTGTTGTGAGTTTGTGGTTAAAGAGTTGAGATTATACTTATTTTTGGTGTTTTCCTTCCCTTTTACTTTAATGTTATAATTAAGTGTTTGCTAACCTGTTCTGATAGAGAGCTGCAATTTTCTGGTTTTGTCTACTTATTTATGTCCTTGCTCATGGCTTTGTAACCCCTTTCTTTTTTTTTCAGGTATGAGGGCCTTCTTGAGCATTTCTTGTCCAGGGGGGCAGGGGTCTTGTGGCAATGAATTCCTTTAGTTTTTTTTTGTTGGGGAAAGTTTTTATTTCTCCATAGTATCTGAAGGATCTTTTCACTGGATAGAGTATTCTTGGCTGAAAGTTTTTCTCTTTCAGAAGTTTGAATATATCATTCCACTCTCTCCTAGCCTGTAAAGTTTCTGCTGAGAAATCCACTGAAAGCCTGATAGGGGTTCCTTTGTAAGTTATTTTCTTCTGCCTTGCTGCCCTTAGTATTGTTTCTTTGTCATTGACTTTTGCCCACTTTACTACTATAAGCCTTGGAGAAAGTCTTTTTACATTGATACAGTTAGGAGATCTATTGGCTTCTTTTACTTGCATTCCCAGCTCTTTCCCCAGGTTTGGGAAGTTCTCTGCTATTATTTCTTTGAACAAGCTTTTTCTCCATTCTCCTTCTCTTCTTCTTCTTGAATAATTATAATCCTTATGTTGCATTTCCAAGCTGAGTCGGCTATTTCTCAGAGAATTTCTTCACTTCTTTTAGTCTTAGTTCTCTGCCCCTCCATCTGAAGCATTTCTATATTTTGCCCCTCCAAACTATTGATTCACTCCTCCATAATATCAGCCCTATTATTCAGGGAGTCTAGATTTTTTTCTTTATCTCATCCATTGTGTTTTTCATCTCCAACGTTTCAGATTCATTCTTCTTTATAGTTTCAATCTCTTTTGTGAAGAAGTCCATGATTTCATTGAACTGTCTGTATTTTCTTGTAACTCCTTGAGTTTTTAAATGATAGTTATTTTGAATTCTCTGTCATTTAGATTACAAATTTCTGTGCCTTCAGGATTGATTTCTGGGTGCTTGTCATTTTCCTCTGGTCTGGAGATTTAATATATTGTTTCACACTGTTTGACGGCATAGATTTGTACCTCCGCATAGTGATAATATCTGGCCACAGCTTGCGGCTTCTACCTGCCCCTGCTGGGTCGGGGTCAAGAACTGTGTATTCTGAGCCCACTGCAATGTGCAGTGCTTGCTCGCAGCTGCTGCTTTTCTATCTGTGTGGGCGCTCTGGCCAACAGGCTGCGCTGGAGCGCTGGATGGCGGGAGGGGTTCTTCCTTCACCTGCATGATCCTGGGGATGTTCTCACTCTACCCTCACCATCTGCTCTGCTGGGGTGCTGGCTTGCTGAAGACACCTCTGCTCTGTCTTAGTCACATCTGCGTGGGGCTTTCCCATGGGCCGTGAGGGAGCTTGGAGAGCAAAGCTGTTCTCACAGAGGGCCGCCTCTCCCGCCTCTCCTCTCAGAGCTTGCAGACTGGAGCTCCGGGTTGCTGCCATTGGGGGAGGGAGAGGAGATCTCCTCTCACTTCTTCTTGGACGTCCAGCACCTCCACCTCCAGACGTAAGGCTGTGTGGGGCTCTCAGACGTCTTTTGTGATGTATGAATGCCCTCTGTTGGTATATGAATGTCCTTTTATTGTATCTTGGGAGGGGAGTCTAAGGGGAGAGCTCACTCTCCCATGATGCTGTATATTTCTTAACATGCTCATATATTTAGGCAACCTCTCAGTATTTAGCAACATAGTATCTGAGCCTTGGTTATATAATGCTAATGCCTCTATGCCAATGAATAAGTCTATAGATGATAACACTTCTGTGGGGTCTTATGTACACCACTTGGTTATATCTTCATCTATGGAGGTTTCACTAATGGCTGTTATGTTTGAGCAACTCATTGCCTTGACAGCTTGGGAATACAGGGACAGTGTGCCCTTGCCATATTCACTGTCCTATTCTCTCTTCATAGCCAGAGACCTCTTGTGTGTCTCTCCCATTGAATCTCCATAGTTGCTCTAAATGAGAACTCCCAGGAGGTGTATGCGACTCTGGGTTTGCCTCCATGGGAAGAGCTTTCTTCCTGGGGATTGTAGTGAGCCCCAATGAACAAATGATCAGGAATCTCTCCATGACCTTAGAAGAGCTGGCTGACTCCATAGCCAAAGCAATTTCTTCTCAGTGAATGGCACTTAACTCATTGACCAAGGTAGTTTTGGAGAATTATAAAGCACCTAATTATCTGCTTGCTGAGCAAGGACATGTCTGTGCAGTGTCAAACACCTCTTGTTGCACATTGATAAATGCCTCTGGGAAGTAGAAACTCAATTACCTACAATTAGAGAGCAAACACATTGGCTACAACAAATTGCACCTGACAATCCACTGTCTTTTTTATTTATTCAGCTGGTTACCTTCAGGTCTTTGCTCCTGGCTTAGACCCATCCTGCAAACTGGGCTTATTATAGTGTTCTTAGTCTTACTCTATGGACTTATTGTAAAGTTCTGCACCTATTGCCTGTCAAGCCTCTGTAAAAATGGAGTACCTGAGAAGGTGATGTTAGCTCGACAATTAGAAATGACCTCCAATGCCTATGATCTTGGAGAAATATAGACTTTATACGGGAAATGCCTGGGAGTCCTCCCTCCTAAGCTTCCTTGTGACTCAAATGTGGCCTAAATGGTTTCCAACTGCTAAGCACTTTCTCCTCAACATGGGACACTGCAACCAGCAGACGTCATTCCTGGTGCCAAAGGACAAGACCACTACATGCAGAGAACCTGACTGTTGAGCAGGGATGCTTTTGGACAAAGATCTTGATCAAAAGGGAGAAATGTGGGCATTAATAACAGAAATCTTAACTAAATTGGAGTTGGGAAGGCTTGTAGGGGGAGCTCTCAGGCCCTATCACAAGTCGTCATTTACACAAAACAGGAAGAGACATAAGCTTGCATCTTGGACAGGAAGTAAAAGGATTTTACTACTGAAGGAACATTTCTCCCCCCATCCAGCAACAGCTCAGCCAATGAGAAATGCTACAGTTCAGCCAATGAGAAATGCCACAGCTCAGCCAATGAGAAATGCCACAGCCCAGCCAATGAGAAATGCCACAGCCCAGCCAATGAGAAATGCCACAGCTCAGCCAATGAGAAATGCCACAGCTCAGCCAATGAGAAATGCCACAGTTCAGCCAATGAGAAATGCCGCAGCTCAGCCAATGAGAAATGCCGCAGCTCAGCCAATGAGAAATGCTGCAGCTCAGCCAATGAGAAATGCCACAGCTCAGCCAATGAAAAGCACTACAGCTCAGCCAATGAGAAACTCCGTAGCCCAGTGAATGAGAAACTCTGCAGCTCAGCCAATGAGAAGCCATTGCTGCCCTGAACTGTTACTTTCCCTGAATGGACTTTCCTTTAGAATAGCTCCTCCCTACTCCTCCCTTTTCTCTATAAAAACAGCTTCTCTCCTTTGTTTTCTGGATTTGCCTATGGTTTCCCATAGCATGCACGTCCAGAATTGCAATTCTTTTGGCTGTTCTTGAATAAACTCATTTTGAGAACAAATAACAGGCGAATTTGCTTTTTCAGTTTACACATCTGAACCATGGTGTCACCCAGGGATGAATCCGAATTCCAGTTTCAGCTTGGGACCGGGGTTGAGGTGGTAATCCCAGGCTGAGCACCAGACTGGATCTGATTCCCCGACCTGTGCAGCACACTTTGCAACTCGAGGTTTGGTAGCTCAAGACCCACCAGCAGGTGGGGCCAGGGCCCTGCAGAGCCATCCGTCCCAGTGTGGGCTCCAGGGAGCTTTCCTCCTGGGCTCCCTAGTCTGTGTACCAGGAGCCTGGAAGCTCTGAGCCTAACACATCCCTGGGAGCCCATGGGCCCCCAGCCCCAGCAGGGCATCTGTCACCTCTGTAGCCACAGAGAAAGTACCAAGGCAGAAGAAGATGAGGGTGGGAGCTGCTGGGATCACTGCCCTTTCATCCCAGTGCCTCAAAGGGATTAATAAGGTGTGGACAGACTCCCAAGCCCCAGGGCCCGAGTATCCGGGGGGAGGTGATGAGTTAGAACCCCAGGGTCTGTGCAGACAATTAAACCTGATTGGGCCTTTATGGATGGTACTGGGAAATGGGCAGGTGCAAGTGTAAGCTATACAGGAGCCGGGAAAAGGTCTGGGCCTGGCGCCCCAAGGACAGCCCATCCTCAGTTTCCAAGCTCAGACTTGAGGGGCGGTGGGCAGGATGTGGTAGGGCCACTAGTGGACCTGGTCTTGACAGAGGCACACCTTGGGCTGGATTGAGATCCTCCTATCTGAACTGTGGCTGGAGAGAGAAGAACATTAGTGGGACTAGCATGGACACCTAGAGCCTGGCTGGCCCGCAAAAGTGGGGTGACCTCAAGTTCTTGCTGCAACCAGGTTGGGGAAATACCTATGGGTTGAGGTTTCAGTGTCTTGGCTCTTTAAGGGAGGGTTGAAGGGAAAGCAGAAAGGGTAGGGCAGGGGTGGGAAGACTTTAGTGACCTTCCAAGATCAGCTAGGGCATCCTCTTCTGCCTCCTGCTCCCCACTCTGCTCCCAGGGTCTGCCTCCTTTGCCATCATCCAACACCTCACCATTGTCCACAGCCTGTGCTATCATAGTGCCCCCACATGTACATGTTGGAGTCTCCTCTGTTGGTAACTGCCAGGAACTGAGTGGATGAATCTCATCATGGGGGTTGATGACTCACCATGTCCTCTTGCCTCTGGCTGCCTAATCCAGGTGAGACAGGGAGGAGGAGGTTGGTTGGGGGCTGGGTGTCACTGGAGCAGACAGAAGAAATGCCCTTGGGGGTTGGCCCTCACCCCCTCCTCCTGCCTGGACCTCCAAGCCTCAGATTGATCATTCTTCCTCCAGAGAATATCTCCAGCAGCCAGGAGCAAAGCAAGCCCACCACCCCAGATGGCCCGTCCCAAGAGAACAGGGCCTGGCAGGGCAGACATTTCCTCTCTTGTTTTATAGATACCTTCATAATATCCTTGATTTCACCTCTTGCTCCTCAAAGTCTAAAATATTTACTATCTGGCCCTTTGCAGAAAATTTTTGCTGTCCCCTGATCTTAGAATAGACTCTAAGTGGTCGTCACTATCTTGAAGCCCTCATGCTCTTGCTCACTTTGCCCCAGGTGTCTAGGGGCCTTTGCACTTACTGTTCCCTCTGCCTGGAACAGTCTTTCTCAGATCCCCCACGGCTGGCTCCTGTTTTGTCATCTATGTCTTGACTCAAGAAGCCCCCTCCTCACAAGAGCCTTCCCTGACCACCTGTATTAAGCAGAATTTGCCAGAGAAACAGAACCAACAATATATCTCCATCCATTCACCCACCCATCCATCCATCATCCAACCATCCATCCATCCATCCATCCATCTATCCATCCATCCACCCATCCATCCATCCAATCATCCATTCAGCCATCATATCATCTATCTATCTATCTATCTATCTATCTATCTATCTATCTATCTATCTATCTGAGATAGGTAGACAGAGAGACACGCACAAACACGGATTCTTATTTTAGGGAATTGCCTCATGAAGTTGTGCAGCTTGGCACATGAAAAAACCACAGGATGAGCAGGTAGGCTGGAGATTCAGTTAAGAATTGATGTGGCAGTCTTGAGTCTGAAGGCTAGAAACTGAGGCAAAATTTCTGTGCCACCATCTTGAATTCTTTCTTCCCCAAGAAATTTAATGTTTTCTCTTTAACCCTTGACTCATTGGATCAGGCTCACCCACATTATCAAGGGTAACTGGCTTTTAAAGTCAAATGAACATAAGTGTGAATCTCCCTAAAAAAATACCTTCAGAGCAACATTGAGGCTGGTGCTTGACTGAACAACTAGTCATATCCTAACCAAGTTGATACATGAAATGAACCATCACTCAATCTAAATGACCCTAACTTGTGGCCCCATCACAGGCTGCCTTTCTTACATCACCCTGTTCTCCACTCTTTTTGGACATCCTCACTGTGTGAAATCAACTCCATGCTGTCTGTAGAATGTAAGTTTCATGAGATCCTGTCGGTGCTGTTCACAGCCTAGAACCACAGGCCCTCAAACAAAACACCATGACGTGTGTTAAAGAAATGAAGAAAATGAATCCCAGGGCAGGAGAAAGGGGGAATAAGCAAGAAAAGAAATGAGAAGATGGATGTAGAGGAGGGCAAGGGGCCTGGAAGATGTCACCTGAGACACCTGGTGAGAGATGAGGCTTGTTGAGTCCCCCCTAGACAGGGGTCTCTGGCAATCCTGGCAATTGAGGGCTGGAGGGAGTGGAGGTAGGCTGCGACTCTATTTCCCCCATATTCCTGGATTTGGGAGGTGGGGGTTTCCAGGACCTGGGGGTCCTAGGAGAAGGGGGCTGTAGAGGAGTGACTTGTAGGCTCAGGGCGTTTGCACGAGATGACCCGATCCAGAGCTGGGAGCCTGGATCCCACCCTGAACAGTCCTCAAGGGACTAGAGGTGTAGGTAGAAGATGCGCCTGGGGCCCCAGTCCCCCTTGGCAGCCAGTGGCCCCCCCTCGCCTGTGGCTGCCACCGCTCCCCACGCAGCTCTGGTGATGCTGTGACCGCAACAGCCCCCACACTCCCTCTTTGACTGCTGACTCATGCCTTCCCTTTGCTAGCTCACTCGGAGCTCCAGACAGAAATATCGCCCTGCCTGCCTCTTACCGCCCCCTCCTGAGCACAGATGCCCCACATTATCCTACAGAAGCATTGAGTCTGTTCGGGCTCATCTAGGAGGTAGTGAACGGGAGAGTGGGGCAAGCCTACAGGAGGGCAACTGGAATGCAGGTAAGATAGGAAATGGAGTGAGAGCTGCAGATAAGGGGAAAATGGGATGGAGGTGAGAACAGGTGAGGAGGCAGGTAAGGATGCAGGTGAGGAAGAGGGTGAGAAGGCAGAGGATGACTGTAGGGTTATGAGGCTGGTGAAGACACAGGTAAAGGTGCAGGGGAAGGTGCCCATGAGAAGGCAGGTAAATATGCAGGTGAGAGTGTAGGTAAGGATGCTGGTAAGAGGACAAGAAGAGATCCAGAGAAGGATGTAGGCAAAGATGCAGGTGAGGACCCAGAGGAGGATGCAGAGAAAATACAGATGAGGATACAGATGGACAGACAGGTAAGAATAGGTAAGAATGGGAAAGATACAGGTAAGTTTACAGATAAAGATGTAGGTGGGGGGCCAGGTGAGGATGCAGAAAAAATGCAGATAGGTGACAGGTGAGGGTGCAGGTGAGAGAGTAAAGATTCAGATGAGAATATTGGTAAGAATTCAGATGATGAGGCCGTAAGGAGGCTGGTAAGCAAATAGTGAGAACTCAGTTGAAGGGGCAGTGAGCTGCTAGTGAGGATGCAGGTGAGAATACAAATGAGAATTCAGGTAAGGATGGAGCTGAGGTGCAGGTGAGACGCAGGAGAAGCAGCAGGTGCACTTCAGGCTAGATGCAGGTGCCGCAGGCCCGTGCTCTTTGGGTGGAGAAGCCAGTGAACTTGCAGGTGAATGACAGGAGAGACTGAAGTGCAAGCAAGTGAGGTTCAGGTGGGATGGCGCTGAGCTGTAGGTGAGGCAGCTTGGGATCACAGCTGCCTCTTTCCCTCTCTCAAAGACCTCCAGACTTTGGGAGACACGTGAAATATAACTGAAGCTTTATTGGGGGGACCAAGATGGGGGCTCAATTGGGGCAGCCAAAGACGACCATGTTCTCGGAGAAGCTGCCAAGGTCCTGGCACTGTTTCTCATACTGCTCGTCTTGGCATTCATCAGCCTCAGGCCACAGCTCCACCCAGGTGTCCTTCCCAATGATGTAGCTGATGCTGGGGAAGGATGACAGGTCAGGAGGGGCCAGAGGAAGGGCAGGAGGGGGTGACCATGCGCATGCACAGGGCCAGCACTCACTTGGGTTTCTCTCCCCACAGGTCGGAGGAGACGCCCCATATGAGGTATTTTTTGTCCTTCTCCAGCTTCAGGGCTTCTCTGCACTTGATGTGGCTGATGAACCTGCGCTCCTGTCCAACCTGCACCTCATCGGAGCCTGGAGGGGACGGAGAGGGAAGCTGAGCTGGTGGGATGGAGGGAAATGGGGGAGGGGGAGGCAGGAAGACAGAAGACAGAGCACAGGGCTGACCTGATTTGATGATCTGCTCGATGACCATTATGTAATCATCAAAGTCATCTGACAGCTCCTTCCGGAGAAGTCTGGTCTTATACACTGTGGGGGAAGGAGGACAGTGTGGGTCTGGGGCAGGGGTGACCATGGGGCATCCTCACCTGCATGCACACCTAGGTGCATGGCTCCCCCCAGGCAGATCCATGCAGGATCACAGCTAGTCATGCTACAGTCCCCCAGTAACACACCCAGCCACATACAGTCATACAACCACCATCTCACACAGTCATACACAGCCATGCACACAATTACAGCTGCCCACAACTAGTCATGTACACAAGGACAGCTCCTCACATCCTCTGTCACTCACGAGCACCATCTCACACACAGCCACACACATCACATGCAATCACAGTCACTCACAACCAGCATCTCACACAAAGTCACACTCACAGCCATGCACATAATTACAGCCACCAACAACTACAGTCATATGCCTAAGAGCTACTCATATCCAGTCATCAACAGCTGGTGTCATACAACCATGGCTATGCACAGCTACAGTCGCAGTCACACACACAACCACACACTCAGTTACAGCCACCCACAACTACAGTCATAGACACAAAAGCTACTCCTATCCACTATCACCCACAATCACCATTTCACATAACCATGACTATGCTCAAATATAGTGTCACACACGACCATGCATACAAGTACAGCCACCCACAACTATAGTCATCTGCATTACTATAGCTACTCCCATCCACAATTTCACACAGTGGCTATGTACAGCAACAACTTCACAGCCACACACATAGCCATGAACACAATTACAGCTATCCATAACTACAGTCATAAATGCAACAACTGTCCACTGTCACCCACAATCACTGTCTCATATAACCATGGCTGTGCACAAGTACAGTGTCACAAACAACCATGCACATCACTACAGCCACTCACAAGTACGCTCATATACATAACAGCTACTCATATCCACTGTCGCCCACAACAACTGTCTCATACAACCATAGTAATACACACCTACAGTCCTAGAGTCACACACACACAATCATGGCTAAACACAACTATAACCTCAAAGTCCCATAACAACCACACACGCAATGACAGCTGCCCATAGTGACAGTCATATACACAATCACAGCTAATCACATCCACTGTAAGTCACAACCACCGTCTCATATAACCATGGCTATATGCAACTACAGTCTTATAGCCACACACACAACCATGCACACAAGTATAGCTGCCCACAACTATAGTCATATGCATTCCTACAGCTACTCCTATCAACAATCCCATACAAATGTGGCTATGTACAGCTACAACCTCATAGTCACACACATAGCCATGAATACAATTATAGCCATCCATAACTACAGTCATACATGCAACAGCTACTCACACCCACTGTCACCTGCAACCACCATCTCACACAATCGTGGCTGCCCACAACCACAGCCTCACAGTCGCACACACAACCAGGCACACAACCACATCCACTCACAACCACTTTCTCTCACACACTTGTACATACCTAGTCCACTCATAATGACAGTTCGCCATGCCATCACGGCCCCTCACAACACAACATACATACACACCAGTTACAACCACCACAGCCTGAAACACAGTCACATGCAGCTGTGGACACTCACAGCCAGTCACACACAAGACCACACCCGCCATCACACAGTCTCACACACAACCACACTGGTGAGCCATGCACACCATTGCTCACACACCATCACACATGCACGTGTCCCATGCCCTGCACTCACCATAGTCAACTCCTGGCTCACAGGCCTTGTCCAGCCGGTCATCCAGGGTGACCTCGTCATCCGCCTGGTGCATGAAGCAGCTCTCTGCGGAATGGGTGAGCGGGGGATGTGGTCTTAGTCCCACTTCTTGTCCAGAGCCCACCACCCATGGGTGTGGGCAGCCCCAGGGCCATCCTTCTGAGTGTCCACTGGGTGAGGGCTTTCAGGGCCCCGTGGGTCACCCCCGTGGGGATGGGGGATCCAGTGGGCATGGCCTGCCCCTTCCTGGCTCCTGTGCACCCACCCTCAGCACAGCGGCACATGTCCTTTTGGCAGAGCTTGCTCAGCATTCCATCCTCCTTCTCTGGGTGGTAGAACCGGGTGCAAGTCTCATCTGTGGGCAGAGGTGGTGGGGAGGGGTCAGCGAGCTAGGACCTCCACCCAGAGACCACACCTGGGGGGCACAGATTCCCATCTCCAGTCCCTCAAACCTGGAGATGCCAGGTCCCCAACCCTGGGACCCCCCAGACCCCCAAATCATATATCCCTGGGATCCCAAGACCCCCAACTCACCAATCTCTGGGACCCCCAGACCCCAGGCCCTAGGTTGGCTGCTCACCCAGGTTGTAATAGGAGTACACCTTGACCATCCCAGGCTGGATAAGCCCCACATTAAAGTACTGGTGAACTTTGAAGGACAGACAGTCCTCCTGGGTGTGGGAGATCTGGGGGGAAGTAGGAGGTTGGTCAGTGGGGGCAACATGGAAGGGAGTCCAACATAGAGTACATGTGGGGGTTGGGGCAATGGTGGAGAAACGGAGGGACCAAGGAGGGAAATGGGTGGGGAGGATGGGGGCAGGCAGGAATCTTTGCCAAAAGATGAAAAAGCGGTTTAACAAATCCATTTTCTTTTTCTCCAAGGCTCCTGGCTAGATTAGTCTGCTCAATCTCCTTTTCAGTTTGTTGTGGCCATGCCATTGAGTTCTGGCCAAGGGACTGCTATCTATGCCCACAAAAACATCCCACAGCTAACAATACTGCATGGTATATTTGAAAATTGATGAGAGTTGATCTTAAAAGTTCTCAGCACACACACATGCACACACACACACAAGTTATAACTATATGAGATGATGGATGTGTTAACTACCCTTATTGTCATAATCATTTCCAAATAAATACATATATAAAATCATTATGTTGTACATCCTAAACTTATACAATGTTATATGCCAATTATGTCTCAATAAATCCAGAAGAAAATAAAGAGAAAGGAAGGAAGGAAGGAAGAAAGAAAGAAAGAGAAAGAAGGAAATAAAGAAAGAAACATATGCATATATGATAGACATGTATATTTGGAAGGAAATGAGGTCAATAGTGAATTTAGGTAAAGGGTATATGAAACTTCCTTATACTGTTCTGAAATTTCTCTGTAAGGTTGAAATTATATAAAAATTTAAAAAGAACAAAAATTAAAATACAAAAAACTTTTCAAAAACTGATCTCATGCACAATCCTCTTTTCTTCTGGAAAGAATGTATCCAGAACAGGACTCTGAGATGCTAGGGATCCTAGAGCCACAAGATGTAGAAAGAGAATGGATCTTTGAGTGACTGCTTAGAGCAGAAGTCTCCTTCCTCACTTCTCACACCAAATGGACTTGAGTGAGAAATACAAGTCTCTTGTGTTGAGATCCCCATACTCTTAGAGGTTTTATTATAGTAGCTAGTGTTACTTATGTTGACTAATATGGGGTGAGGGGCACGAGGGGTATTAGGAGTTGGCAGGGAGGATATGAAGATTGGAGAATGGGAAGAAATAAGCAGAAGAGAGGAGGAAGCCCAAGTCATGTTAGAGATGAAGAGCACATGAGAAAGCCAGATGGAGAGAAAGTAAAAGAAGAGAGAAATACTGGGGCTGGGTAGCAAGAAGAGTTCTTTGTCTTCACTGAGCGCTTTTTTCTTTTCTTTTCTTTTTTTTAAACCAAAGTGGCTCTTTTCAGTGGTTGTTTAAGCCTGTGATGAGAATAAGTTGGAGGAAGCAAGTGTGAAAATGAGGTTAGAACATCAGTGGTCAGAAGGTGAGATGCTTATAGAAGGTGGGTTGACCTGGGTTGACCATCTTGTTGACCTGGGTTGATCACCTTGTTGCCCTGAGTTGACTACCTTGTTGACTTAAATTGACTACCTCATTGGCCTAGGTTGACCACCTTGTTGACATGGGTTGACCACCTTGTTGACCTGCATTTGCCACCTTGTTTTATATGTCCCTTCCTCTACCACTCAGCAGCACTAATCCTGTCCTCTAACTTGGGCTCGTTTGACCCACAGACAAAGGCCAATGGAGAAAGAAAGGCCAGCCAGATAGGGGTCAAGATCCCAATGGAAGCCTTACCTTGTCCAGGTAGATGATGAGGGTGTTCTTGTTGGAGAAGGCCTTGTTCAACTCATACTTAGAGATATATCTGTCCACGCCACGGCTCAGCTGGGAAAGGACAGGGCTTGTGAAAATCCTTTGTGGGTCCCTCTCCATCCCTCCAGCCCCTTCAAGACCCCAGGCTCCTTTCCACTGATCCCAGCCCCCAAGTCCAAGACTTTCATACCAGGTCGAGGTCACCAGTGTCAGGAGCGAAGCCAGTCATCATGGATATATCCAGGATTGACATGGTAGCATCCACATTTCCCAGGTATCTGGATGGGGCAGGGAGAGAGGGCTTGAGTCCCAGGATGGGCTCAGCCCGGGGGTCAGTGCCTGGACAGTGGGGTCTGATGGGGACTAAGGCTTCTGGTTCCCACATAGGATCACAGAGGGATGTTAGAATTTGGAAACACTCCCCCAAGGAGACTAAAGAAAAGGTAGCATAATGGTCTAGGGGACTAATTGCTCAGGCTCTGGAACCCAATTGTATTGGTTCAAATCCCAGCTCTGTGTAAACTTTGATGAGTTACTCGATTTCTCTATGCCTCAGATCTTCAAGAAAATGACGACAAGAATATGGTCAGGTCTCATTTGGCATAATTCCTTTATGTGGAAATTAATTAAAGAAACCTTAACTAAATTGGAGTCAGGAAGGCCTGGAGTGGGAGCTCTCACACCCTAGCACACCAAACAGGAAGACATGGACTCTTGCATCTTGGGCAGGAAGTAAAAGTCTTTACTCATGAAGGCAGATTGCTCTGCCCACCTGGTAACAGCACAGCCAATGACAAACACCGCAGCTCAGCCAATGAGAAATGCCACAGCTCAGCCAATGAGAAACACTGCAGCTCAGCCAATGAGAAATGCCGCAGCTCAGCCAATGAGAAATGCCACAGCTCAGCCAATGAGAAACACTGCAGCTCAGCCAATGAGAAATGCCGCAGCTCAGCCAATGAGAAATGCCACAGCTCAGCCAATGAGAAACACTGCAGCTCAGCCAATGAGAAATGCCACAATGCAGCCAATGAGGAATGCCGCAGCTCAGCCAGTGAGAAATGCTGCAGCTCAGCCAATGAAAAGCTGTTGCTGCCCTGAACTGTTACTTTCTCTCAATGGACTTTCATTTAGAACAGCCCCTCCCTACTCCCCCTTTTTCTTTATAAAGGCAGCTCCCGTTTCTTGTTTGTTGAATTTGCGTATGGTTTGCCATAGCATGCACATCCCAAATAGCAATTCTTTTGGCTCTTCCTGAATAAACTTATTTGGAGATAAACTAACAGGCAATTTTGCTTTTTAAGCTGACAGTTACCACGGTCTAGTTCAAGAACAGCAGTCCCCCAGCAACACAGTTCAAATTTCAGTGGTACTGAAATTTGCATATTAATATTAATACACATGCATAGTAATAATATATACACATTAATATGCAGATATTAGTCACGAGTAATTGCCTAAAGTACCAATCTTATTGCTAGCTCTCAGTCCACCAATCAAGACATAAATAACAGATACACATCACAATCAATGACCAATCACAGCACTTCATTTCAAGGCTGTTGGTGATGGGTTGCTGAGCATCCATTATTCAGTTCGTGCATAGAAAGCAAAGTGTGTAGTTGTGTTGCTTGCTTATCTCCCAGTGATAAGCCTACATGACATTTTACCAAATTGAATAATTAAAGGGGGAATTGGCTAACAAAGATGGGAGCGCAGTAAAGAAATGAAGAGTGATAACGCTGGAAGTGAAATTTGAATAGAACATAACTGGAATTACAGAAGAAATGGCAGATGGGGAGAACGTTGGCCCTGCTGCCGTTTGAGAGACCAGATATGAGCTAGGGGAATTCGGTGAAGGTGAACTTATTGACACCCATGAGAAAAGTGGTTGTGACAAAAAGATGAAGATGTCCCAGGGGAAGTGATGCCAGCAAAAACCTTCACATTAAAGGAACTCTCAGAGATATATCGTGACATTGAGAGCTCAAAGTATAAAATGTTGGAAGTTGACTCAAACTTAGAAGGGAACCTGACAATTCACTACAGCATAGAAAAGATGCTTGCTCCATATCATAGGTCACACAAAAAGAAAGAAAAGAGGCACTGTCCAAACTTCGGTGCTTTGGAAAGTGTTTAAAAGAGGAAGAAAAAAACCAACCTTAATCTAATGTTTTCAATTACAGTGTAGTCAACAAATACTCACTTTATTATGCTTCTTATTTCTCTATGCCTTTATAACTGGCAGTATGGGAGCTTTTGATGTGTGATAAAAAATTGTAAAGGTCCTAGAACAATTGTAATTTCCCTCACTGATTATTAAGATTGCTTTGCACGGTCTCAGCTAACGTGGTCATTTCTAGACTCACATGCCATGTAAAGTGAGGAGTGCCCATGCTATCTACCTCCTGGCAGGTAATTAAGACGGTAATAGATGCACAATACACTCCCAGAAACTATTAGGTACCATGGATATTATTAGTAAGAGGTCTTGCTGGAGACAGAGGGATGGCCAAGATGAAGCCCAGTGACCCATCTCTTACCTGGTACAGAGGTTAAGGATCATGGTGCTCTTGGCATCCTGAGGCCTCTTGACTAGAAAGACAGAAGACAGAAGGATGAAGGGGGTCCCTGGGTCCTGATTTAGGAGGGGGGGCAGACATCAGAATGGGGGTGGAGGAAAGGTGACCGATAGGGTCTTTACTCCTCTTACCTGTTTTAGGGGCTGGTCGTATGCTAACCTTGAGGTCAAACTTCTTGCAGGTGACCTTGCCTTTGACCTTGGCTTGGTACACTGTCACCACCTGGCAAGATGAGACAGAAGACTAGGTATCAGCCCACCTGACTTGGGAAGGGGAGGGCCCCTGCAGGGCCATGCAGGTGTGGGTTCCCCTTCCTTACCGACAAGGTGCCTTGTCCTTTCCCTTTAGCTGTTAATGTGAATTTCTCGTTTTGCTTGGTCTGCAGGGAGTGGGGAGAGAGAAGAGAGGGTGATGGGTACCAAGCCTTCCCCTGGCTGCGATGGTCATCTGCCCTTCCTCCTACCTCCCGGCAAACCCTGGCTGGCATGGAGGGTGAGAGAGAGGAAGGTTTGGACAGGTGGCTGTACCTCTTCTGACCGCAGGAGGCTAGCGGATTCCCAGTAGATGCGGTGCGTGACCGCAGAACTGCGGCTGGGCAGGTTGATGGAAACATCCAGGTTCAGGTCCTTGTGGTCAGGGACATCCCTCTGGTATTGGGCCAAGGCTTGGAACACCATGAAGGTGGCCTAGAACCCATGAGAAAAAGAGGATGAGCTGGATTGTGACTGAGAAAGTGGTTAGAACCCTCTGGGGGAGTGAATAGGCTCAGATCAGAGCTGGGGCACTAAGACTATGGCCGAGAACCCATCAGGAAGGATGAGGATAAGATTAGGGGATGTTGGATACTGAAGACATGTTATAGAACTCTCTAAGTGAAAGAGGCTCAGACCAGGGCTTGGTGACACTAAGAGTGTGGCCTTGAACCCACTAGAGAGCATGAAGGTAAGACGGGAAGTTCTTAGACAGTGAGGACATGTTCTAGAATTCCCCCAAGGGACAGAGGCCTATACCAGAGCTGGAGACACTGACAACCTGTCTAGAAAATGTAGGCATCAGACTGAAGCTAGCTACACTGAGAATGCATCTAGACCCATCAGGGGAGAGAGGCTAAGACAAGGCTTTGGAGGTACTGAGAAGGTGTCTGGAGCCCAGGCACGAAAAAAGAATAAAGTCGGAGCCTGGGGACACTGAGCATATGATCTGTAATCCAAAAGTGACACTGGGAATATGATTGAGAGCCCACCAGAAGGGAAGGAGGTCAAACTGAAGCCTGAGGTTGCTGAAGCTTGAGCTTACGGAAACCACGGTCTAGAACCCACCAGGGAGAGAGGAGAAGATGGGGTGCCTGGTGGCACTGGGAACATGGTCTAGAACCCAGCAAGGGCAGCCTAGGCTCTGAGAACATGATCTAGACACCAGGAGAAAAAGGGAGGCTCAGAGCACAGTTTGGGACATCCAGAATGTTTTCTAGAATCCACAGATGGAGGCACGACTCAAAGAAACTGATTTCTCAACTCCACTCCAATCACCCTGGCTTGTGGGTCAGAATTGCCTCTCTTGGTCTCAGCATCTTCCCTGGGAGGCCAGTGGGAGGCCAGGGGAAGTAGGGATGCAGGTGTCTGGAGGATGGAGGGCCACTTGCCTGGGTGGAGCCATAGCCACCTCCGTAGTATCTCTGTTCGTTGAGCCAGCGCACCACCGGAGGCACAGAGTCAAAGTCTCTGAGCAGCAGCAGGGCCAAGAGGGCGTAGGATGTGGCCTCTACATTGTAGAGCTTCTGGCCAGGCTCCTCCCAGCGGTTCCCATCTGCAGAGAAGACCCCCACACTCACGCTCACTGCTCAGTCCCTCAGTCCTGGAGACAGCTCAGAGAAAGCTCGGAGAAAGAGTCATGCTAGACTTCTTGGTGTGCAGGTGTCCTGGCTGACATTTGAGGCCCTCAGTCTGCCGGCTCCTGCCTCACTCTCTTCCCTCATCCATTTGAATGCCAAACTTCAGCCCCACTGATCTATGGGAGATTCCCTAAACTTTCCATGCTCCTTCTTACCTCTGGGCCTTTGCATATTCTGTTCTCTCTACTTGGAGCACCTTTTCTCCATTTTTGTCATTAGTCCCATCGAATCGATTCTGACTCCTAGTGACCCCATGCACAACAGAGTGAATCTTGCCTGGTGTTTTTGCAGCATCCTGTCATCTACTGGTGCTATATCAGATAATGCTCTACTGGTATTCTTGGGATTTTCACGGCCAATATTTTGGAATTGGGTGGCCAGATCCTTCTTCTTAGTCTGTCTTAGTCTGGAAGCTCTGCTGAAACCTGTCTGCCCTGGGTGACCTTGCTGGCACTTGAAATGCTGCGCACATAGCTTTCAGCATCACAGCAACATGCAGCTGCCACAGTGTACAACCAGCAGATGGGTGATGTGGTTCCCCAATCGGGAACAAGCAGAGGCTGTGGCAGTGAGAGTGACAAATTTTGACCACTAGACCACCAGGGCTGACTTTTCTCCATCTACTCCTGGTTAATTCTCACTCATCTTGCACAATTCAACTTTAATGGTACCCCAAGACTGAGTGAGGTCCTTCTTTCTGTCTCTCAAAGCATCCTTTGCTTCTCATCTTAGCATTGTGATGCTCTATAGAAATCTATTAACTCATTTCTTTCCTCAACTGGAGTGTGAGTACATGATGGCAGGTGCAGTGCTGTATTCACCATGATATCCCAAGTGCGTAAGAAAGTACCCATGGTAGAGACTGTCACCAAGAACCATTATCTCCTCTTTCTGGGCCCACAGTTGGAATACATCTCCCAGAAGCCTATGCAGGTAGGTATGGCTGCATGACCGAGCTCTGGTCAATGAAATGTACACGGCAGTGATGGGGCCACTCCACCTCCCTCGCACAATCCTTCTGACTCTTCCCCTTCTGCCTGGATGGAATGGATTCCAAGGCTCCGGGGTGGCAGAGCCATGAAAACATAAGAGGCTGTATGGAGGAGAGCTGTCTACCAACTTGGAACACACACAGTGCCGTTCCACAGCAAGGAACAAACTTCTGTTGTGTCAAATCTCTTCAGTATACATTCAGATATGTTACAACAGTGAGTGTAAACCTGACACAATGTCATCACCGGACCAATGTTTAAGCACTCACTGTGTGCCAGGCACTGTGCTAAATTCCCTATGGCATTATCTTATCTAATCCTAATTACCCTTGAGATAATGAAAATATTATCGACAAAAAGCAATAACAGCATCAGTAACAGAGCTTTTACTGTGCGCTAGATTTGCCCACCTGCATTACTTATTTAATCTTCACAACTACCCTATCAGGTAGATATCAGTTTAAGACGAGGTCCAGAGAGGTTAAGTGACTTGTGTAAGGTCACACAGTGAGAATGTGGCAGAGTGGAATATGAACTTGGGTCTGTCTGCCATCGGAGTCCATGTCCTTGCTCCTGCGTCAAAGCAAGTGCTCAACACACACTTGTTGAATGAATGATGCAGCACACCTTCTTGCATGACATACAGTAAGGACTTTTCACACCTTAGAGCCATCCATCTCAGCTCACCTTGGAGCCATGCATCCCATATCAAGATCGCCACCCTCAAACCCAAGCCATGCACCCCTCTTTATCCCACCAGGCTGCCCCTCACCAGTGGCTGCACTCAGGAATTTGTTGAGGAGGGGCTCCTCCAGCTTGCCCATCTGGGCCAGGGCGTAGCCAGCAATGGCCACAGTATATGGTCTCCGCAGGTTCTGATAGTGGGCTTCAAGGAAGTCTCCTGCCTTCGTGATGCTGCCCGCCAGGCTCTACGAGAAAGAGGATAGAGTACTCTCATGAGGAAAGCATAGTTGCCACAGAGAGCTGGTAAGGATCACACAAGCACCACTCCCTGGACACCAGGACGGTTTCTGGCCTTAGGACCTGTCTTGTATCTGTCTGTTTTTGAGAGTTTTCCAGATGTTTTAAGAACTGTGTGCTGCCTTGTTGTTGAGTACCTACTAGGTGCCTAAGGCAGTCTGTATACTCCATGGTGTGCTGGTAGATGTTTAACAACCAGCTCTCCAGTGGTGGAGGGGGTGGTTATAGATTGCCAAATACCGTGGTATAAATACTCCCACGATGGCCCATTTCAAGCTATCAAATGTGACTTCCCTGAAGATGGAGTGGGGAAGAGATGCCCCAAATAGGTGCTCATGAGCTGATATGAGCAGGTTCAGCACACCACTGGGAACGCCTCTTACCCAATCACCATCATCATCATCATCGCCAGTACTTACACGTGCCAGTCATATATCCACTCACTTAACATCATAAAATCCTACAAGGTAAGTACTATTCTCATCATCATTGCTACTGTACAGATGAGAATACTGAGCTCCAGAGAGTTGAGGGGCAGAGGAAGACATCATTTGTAGTGTTTGCTGATTTCCATGGGGTAAGCACCACCATGGCTTATTTCAACCTACCAACGTGTCATCACTGAATGTAGAGTTGGGAAGAGGTGGGCGGTAGCAGAGTGTTATATAGGATTTCCATCATGCGGATACAATAGACATAAATAATTTCAAGCATAGATAATGATAAAAGCTAGTAAAATAATTAGGAAATGAATTTTAAGTGTTTATCATCTTTGTTTTTAAGGCTTAATGTTTACTGTTTAATTGATTTAACTGTAAGTTTATAGAATTTAATTTTTGAATAATGACTGTGTTGAATAACCAGCTCACAAAATTCCTGGAAATTTAACAATTAGCTTTCGGGCGAGCTTGTCCCAGCGGAACAAGTGCCCTCTTGATTTGAACTCCAGGAGTCTTGTTCCACAGCCTATGCTATACTCCGTTATAATGTTGCTATGTTGTAGGAGAAACTCGTCCTTTTGCCTGCCCAGCTGTCTCTCCCCCATCTACCCTTGACCTCTGTAGGAACTTCTTCTCCTCCTTTTTGTTCACATGGCAACTGTGGAAGCAGCCATACTGGACCACTGAGACCTACTTTCTGGCCTCAGCTGATTGGTTCAGGGGTGATCACCTGACCAAGGCTGAGCCAATCAGAATCCTTGCCTGGGAATCTGAACGCTCTAGCCTTGGTCTGGCTATTTCCCCAAGGAAGGCAGCCATGTCCTGCCTGGCAGGCTGAGTGACAGGGAAAGCTGTATTATAGGGCAAAAGGGAATGAAGAACACAGGAGAGAACAAAGCATCCTGTCAGAGTCCCTGAGGCCACTTTCCTCTTTGCACTTGATAAATTCTCTGATCCTTAAAATAAACTCCCCATCTATTTTTGCATAACCTGTGTCACATGTGTGTTACATCTAGGACAACTCACAGAGTCCTAAAAACACCAAAGATTATTATAGCCATTTTACAGTCGCACACAAGGAGGCCTAGTGAGGTGGAGTGCTTGGGAATCAGGGTTTGAAGTCAGATTTGTCTCACCCCACAGCTGTAGGCAGTGCTGTCTCTTTTCTGCCATAATTTCTCTCAAATATGCAAGGTTGGGACCAGAAAAGTCAGAAGAGGGGAGGGAGGGGGACCACAGGGGACACTCACATTGACCTGTCCCTCGCAAATATCTTTAGCCTCTTGCAGCGCGATGAGAACAAAGGCTGTGAGGGCCACGTCTTTCTCCTCAGCACTCTGGAAGCCGCCCTAGGGTGGGGAGCAGGAAGAAAAATAGGGTCACTGGTGTATCCCCACATGCCAACCAACCCCCCTGTAGGATCAGCAGCTCAAAGCAGTCCTAGGTCTCTCCCCAGGGCTCCCCAGGAGGGTCAAACTCTTTAGTATTCATTCATTCAGTCATTCATTCATTCCTCAAATGTCACTGGGGCTGTGGATATGATGGTGGACACAATCAGACACCAGCCCCAGACCTCACAGAACTCCCTGTCTAGCAGGGGAGACAGACACGAACCAATCAGCTTATCAACAGATACATAATTACAGACTGCTGAGTGCTGTGCAGGAGAAGTCGATGAGGCAGTGAGAATGGACAGTGGGAATGTGACTCAGTCGGGGGACGTTAGAAAATGTGTCCCTGAGAGACGACAGATGGAGCCACGATCTGAAGAGTGAGCAGGAGGCAACTGTCAAAGAGAACAGGGGTTAGCAGGCCAGGCAGTGGGATCAGCATGTGCAAAGGCCCTGTGACTGGAGAGAGCAAGGCTCCTAGCAGTACAGATGGAGTGCAGAGAGAGGGGGCAAGGCTGTGAGGCTGGAAGCCTGGAAGGTCAGGCTAAGGCAAGGATTCTCCAACTTAAGCACACATTGCCTGTGAGGGCTTGTTGAAATTCTGATTCCTAGGCCCTGCCCCTTAAATTTTTGATTCACTGCATCTGGGGTCCAGCCTGAGAATGTGCATTTCTAATAAGTTTTCAGGTGATGTTGATGCTGCTGACCTGGGGACCACACTTGGAGTTTCACGGCCCTAAGGAGTTCTGCATCTGTGTTTATTTTAAAAGCAATGGGGAACCAGGGGACTTTCATTCTGCATTGGACCTTGCAGGTTTCTGGTTTCCGAAGGAGGAGTGACACTCTCTGCTCCTTTCTTTCCCTGTCCCGCCTCCTCCCCACTACAGTGAATTGGGTAGTGGTCGGATGGGGGAGTCTTTATCCTCCATCCTGTGAGGCTCAGGTGCCCCTCTTCTCCAGCCTGCCTGAATCCTTCCTTCTTACAGTCATTTGTTGGGTTATCACAGGCGCATCCTCCTGGAAGACTCCATCTGGCTTCTGCTTCTGGAGGATCAGCCATTTGACAGCCCCGCAGAGGACCTGGGAGTCGATGGCGATGAGGTTGGAGGCCAGAGCGAAGACCTTGACGACGTAGGCTGTCAGCCTCGGGGGGGGGGGGGGGTACAGAGCATGAGCCAATCAGATCTGGGAACCAGAGACTGACATCCCAGCCAACCAATGAGAAGAGAGGGGTGGGGCCGGCTTCCCTTCCTGGAGCTCAGGACCGGGTACTGCCTGCAGTGGGTGCCTAAAGATTGATGACTGCATGTCACTCAGCCAGCGGGCACCTTGGGTCTGCGGGTGGAGGGATCCATTCACACAGGGCTGCGTGGGCGAGGCCCCCTAGACCACCCGAGGCCAGGATCCGGGCCCTGCTCAGGCCGAGGATGGGCAAGCTGACCACCGCGTCTCACCAGGTGCTGGGCGGCCGGCTCAGGAAGGCTGCATAGGCTGAGCTGGGTTGTCTGTAGGCCAGCTGCTGGGTGTACCCTGCAGGGAAGGGAGAAGTGTCGGGAGAGGAGCGGGGGCTGAGAGGAGGGGGTGGCTGGTGCGGTGTTGACAGGGAGAGGAGGGGTTTAGAGAGGGGACAAGGATGCTATGAGGGGCAGGACAGGGGTTCAGAGAGGAAAGAGGGGGCTCAGGGCAAGGGAGGGGTATCTGGGGGGGAAGGAAAGTTTAAAGGGAGAGGGACTTGGACGGGGGGGGCGGGTGGAGCGCCAGAGAGAGGAAGGGGAAAGAGTTCTCAGAGGAGGCGGGGTTCAGAGAGGGGAGGGTTCCCAGGGGGTTCAGGGCAAAGGAGCCTCAGTCGGGGAGGGAGCTCTGAGATGAGGGGATGGGATCTCAGAGGAGGGAGATGGAGGAGATCTCAGAGGAAGGCGGGGCCTCGATGGGGGTGTCTCAGGGAGCACAGAGCTCAAAGAGGGGGCTGGGGGGGGTCACCATGAGGGGCGGGGGCGCCTACCCTTCTTGATGAGCTCCAAGGACTCCTGCCGCTTCTCCACGCCCAGCTTCTCCCACTGCTTGGTGTGGTCCAGGTAATGCACTGCGATGACCGTGGGCGTCATGCCAATCATGTTCTGCTCGCCGCAGCCCGAGGGGGTCACGATGAGGTGCTTCAGGCGCTCCCCGTCGATGGCGTCCTCTGCCATCTGGGCCACCGGTGTCCCTGCAGCCAGGTGGGAGGTGGACGCTCAGCCAAGGTGTCCCACCCTGGTGTGGGGTGGGATGAGGAAGGTCGGGGTGCCCCCACTCTCCCCAGTCTCCAACCAGCCAGGACCAAGGGGTCAGGGACAGCTGAGGGACACGTGATTGCAGGCAGAGCTGCAGGACTGAGTGGCCAAATATGGGAGGAGGGGTCTATATTTGTGGAGGCGGCAGGCTTGTGCTTCACAGGGGCACTCCGGTCCTGGGTCTCTTGTGACACCATTGGCAAATTAATTCCAGTAACAACAGTCAGGACTACCCGTATGTGCTTAATGCTATGTTCCAGGCTCTTTTCTAAGAGAACACCCTATAGTATCTCATTTAATCCTTCCAGCAACCTTTAGATATAGACAGTATTATTTTCCCCCATCACAGATGAGGAAAACAAAGGTGTCCCCTCAAAACCTTACAGCTCACAGGTTGCAAGGTGCCTTTCCAGCTCCTTCTTGTCCCTTCTCACCCCAGTCCTCCCTTCTGGGCACTTGGTTCCAGAATTTTTGCTGTTGAACTATATAGTTTCTCATTTAAACACCTTTATCAGCAAAAGCTGTTTTCTAAACTAAATGCTGTCAGGAGCTTCCTAAAAAACAGATCAGGGAGGAGTTGTTCTAGCTGAAGTGAAGGAGGCAGGCACGGTGGTTAGGTATCCCTGGAACAGATGGAAGTGGGTTGCCTTCTGGGGTCATGGCCCCCCTGACACCTTCCTGGGCCCTGTGGGCTCAGGGCCAAGAGCATCTCACCTTGCAGGAGGATCTTGGTCTCTGACTCCGTGTCTGGGACTTGGTCGCTGAGGTCTGCGGCAGGGACCTCCTCTCGCTGCACTCCATCTGCCAGACGAACGGGGGACTCCGATGGCACCAGCCCCCCCCCACCCCACCCTGCACCACCCCCCAGGTCCAATCTCCTCTCCCATGGCTGACTCACTTTGGCCCAGGTGTGCTGGATCCAGTGTGCGAATGGCCACAGTTTTATTGACTCTGATTCCTTCTGGCTGGATGGTGTCGGGGAAAGCGGGGATCGGGTGAATGAAAGGATAGGCAGACAAACAGTTGGTTAGCAGGGTCCTGTTGTTTGGGACTACTGTAGCGGGGACATGGTGGCATCTGCCCTCTTAGCTGTGTGACTTGGAGCCAGTCACTTTGCCTCTCTGTGCCTCAGTTTCCTCCCTTATAAGGAGCAGGCAACACAAACACCTACTTCATACTATTTTCGTGAGAATTAAGTCAGAAATCAATAAGGACATAACAAAGCCTTTTGAAATCTTCTTATGTGCTTAGAAGCTTTCTTTACTCCAGTTAACTCATTTGATCTTCACAATGTGAACTTAAAAGGCAAATTCACCGCTTATTTCACCCTTACAATGAGTTTATTCAGGATTAGCCAAAGGAATTGGAATTTAGAACCTGGGTACTTCGGCAAACCACAGGCAAATCCAGAAAACAAAGGAGGGAGAAGCTTTTATAGAGAAAAGGGGGAGTAGGTGGGGCTGCCCTAAAGAAAGTCCATTGGAGGAAAGTAACAGTTCAGGGTGGTAACAGTTTCTCATTGGCTGAGCTGCAGCATTTCTCATTGGCTGAGCTGCAGCGTTTCTCATTGGCTGGGCTGCAGCGTTTCTCATTGGCTGAGCTGCAGCATTTCTGATTGGTTGGGCTGTTGCTGGGTGGGGAGAGAAATCTTCCTTCATTAGGAAAGTAGTTTAACTTCCTTTGCAAGATGCAAGCTTATGTCTCTTCCTGTTTGGAGTAACTGATGATGTGTGATGGGGCGTGAGAGCTCCCCCTATAGGCCTTCCCGACTCCAAGTTAGTTAAGGTTTCTTTTATTAGTTTCCACAACCACCCCCCAATGAAGAGGATATTGCTATTATCACTCACATTTTAAAGATAGGGAAACTGGGGTACAGAGAGGTAAAGTAACTCGCCCAAGGTCACACAGCTAGTAGAAGAGAACTGAGGTTTGAACCTTGTAGTCTGGCTCCACAGTCTGTTTTTAGCCCACTGCCTCTCAATAGGACAAATTAAAGAAAAAAGAAAATAAATTTTTAAAAATTAAATTAAATTTAAGTTTAAAATAAAATAAATTAAAAAATAAAATACTATTTAAAACTAAAGTAAATAAGTAATAAGGAAATAATAATAACAAATAAATAAAATTAAATAAATAAAATGAAAATAAATAAGAGACTGTGCGTCAGTACTTAGCACAGAGCCTAGGACATAATAAGCACTCAGTTAAAACAAGGATGATCTTGGGGCTGGCCCCATGGCTGAGTGGTTAAGTTCGCGTGCTCTGCTGCAGGCGGCCCAGTGTTTCGTTGGTTCAAATCCTGGGCGCGGACACGGCACTGCTCATCAAACCACGCTGAGGCAGCATCCCATATGCCACAACTAGAAGGACCCACAACGAAGAATATACAACTATGTACCGGGGGGCTTTGGGGAGAAAAAGGAAAAAAATAAAATCTTTAAAAAAAACAAAACAAAACAGGGACCATCTTAATTAGCATCAAAGGCCCAACTCAAGCCCTCGTGTGTCTGCAGACAAAAGTCCATGCTGGACAGTGGCTGTTTTTGCCTTCTGAGAACCTCTTCTCCTTTCACCTGGTAGTAATGCCCAGACTTTCCTTTGCAGACTGACTTTCCTCCAGGAGCATGCTGGTAAATATTTAACATCCACGTTTGCAGGAAGAAAAGATCCTGATGTGTTGTGCTGTCAGTTTCCATGGTGTAAATATCCCCACCATGATGGATTTCAAGCTACCAGCGTCAGTGAGGGCAGAATAGGAAGTGGGGGGGGGGCACACTGACTCATGGGAGCTGGGCCATGCAGGCTCGCGGACACTGCTGGAAATTCTCCCAGTACGCTGAGCCATATTGGAGCCAGAGGGGAAAAGCAAAATGTGTTTCCCTAAATCTATGTTTTTAGCTAAATTCAAATGGCTAATTTTATCCCAGAACATTAAAGTAATTGAAAAAGTATGAGTCCACTTCCCTTAAAGCCAGGAAAGAAAAATTATAATAAATTCTGGTGGGTATAAGTAAGACATCTCGATTTAAAATTACACTGTCAGTTTTAATGCATTTAGTTTTCAATGCTTCAATATTTTTTTCAACTGCTTTAACATTTAGGGAAAAAGTAAGCATTAAAAAATACACATATGGGCCTGGCCCTGTGGCTGGCTGGTTAAAGTTTAGTGTGCTCCGTTTCGGCGGCCCAGGTTCGCAGATTCAGCTCCCCGGTGTAGATTTACTCCGCTCACCAACTATGCTGTGGTGGTATCCCTCCACACAAAAACAGAGGAAGATTGGCAGAAATATTAGCTCTGGCCTAATCTTTCTCAAGCAAAATAAAAAGAGGAGGATTGGCAATAGATCTTAGCTCAGGGCAAATCTTCCTCAGCAAAAAAAAAAAAAAAAAGAAAGAAAGAAAAAAAAAAGAAAAGAAAAACCCACAAGCGCACATCTATGGGAGCACGAATTTTTCCTTTTGCTTCAGGCTCCAGTGAGGCTTGGTTTGACAATGTCAGATCCTGTCTGTATTTAAAATTTTGATATTTTGTTCATCACAGATATTTTTGGCATTAATTTTTATTTCTTCAAATATTTCATTAAAATATTATTGATCTTGTTTATGACCTCACGTCTTGCTTTAAAATATTATTGAGGCAATAAAAGACTCATTTTTACTGATAATATTATCTCTTGTTAGATTTGAAAGTGTTCCACACTGTGAGAAATAGTTAATTTACTTTTAATTACTTTTTAAGGGTAAATTAGGTTAATGTACCTTTTCAGGATAAAAAATCATAGGTAAAAACAGAAGTTTTCTATGTTCTTGCATTGTATACTATTGCTCTATAAAATTTATTCTGTGAAATATGTTTCCTCAAGATTTTAAAGTCAAAAGATAACTCCTATACTGAATTGTTACAAAAAATCATATTTGATATTAAAATATATTTTAACAAAAAGACATACTATTCGTCTTTATTACTAAGCTTTTTGGTGTCCCCTAAAATTCCGTGCTCGGGGTGAGTACCTCACTTGGCTCACCCTAATCCTGGCTCTGCTTCCGAATTTCTAGGACTCCCAAATTTCCTAAGCTGGACACTCTTGGTGGCTCAGAGCCTGGGTCTCCAAACTGGATTGACAGCACGGGGAGGACAGCAGCCTTTCCTGAAGGACAAGGGGCAACAGGTGCCCCGAGGACTCACCACGACCCTCAGGGTCTTCTTGACACCATCGCTGATGAAGTGGTGGTAGACGGCGGCCTTGACCTCCACCTCCTGTAGGCCAGTCTTCAAGGGCACAATGACATAAGGCACAGCCAGCGAGGACTTTGGCGGGATGGTCACAGTCTGCTGGTAGCGCCTCTTGGAGGTGGCCAGGCTGCAGAATGCTGGATTGTAGAGCAGTTCCACCCTCACCTGCCGGGGGCAGAGAGTATCAAGCCAGGGGCACGTGCCGTGGGTCCCCCTCCAAGCCCCCCACCGTGCCTCTGCTGTCGCAGGGCCCACCTTGAGCTCTTCTGCCTCCCGGTAGTTGTAGAGGACAGCTCGGATCTCCACCTGCTCGTTGCGCACAACGGAGTAGGGCAGCCGCAGGTCAATGAAGAAGTCTAGCATCACTGTGACCTCATAGGGGTCAGCCACGCAGATCCCTGCCCAGGTGGAAGCGGAATGCGGGGTGTCAGGGGTGTGGGATGGATGGGGTGGACAGGGTCCGAGTTCGAGTCCAAGTTTCCTGCCCCCCCGCCCCAGAGTCTCAGAGCTTACCCCTGACCACGGGAACTGTCTCAAGCTCAGCCTGTCTTTGCAGGAGCCCGTAGACTAAACAACATTAACGGTGGTAAATCACAGATGGGGATGGTGGCTGGGAGTTTCCGTGATTTAGTGATTCTCATTTTCTTTGTGATTTTATTCATAGATAGATGTGCAGGAGGGAAGAAGGCATCATTGAAGGGTCCACATCTGTGCTCCCCAGAAGGGAAGCCCCAAGTCCCTCCTGGTCACTGGGCACTTCTGAAATGTGGCTAGCTTGAACGGGCACTGGACTCCTTCTTTTATTTCATTTCAATTAATCAGATTTAAACTTAAAAACCAATGCTCGTGAGAATATGCTAAAACCCAGTGAGTTGTACGCTTTTAAAGGGTGGCTTTCATGGGATATGAATTACATCTCAATTTTTAAAATGATATTTGATGCAGTGATTGCAAAACCTTGAAGTATGTTTGCAACAACTTGAGTAGGCCGGCTCCCCTTTTCAACTGCAAATTTTACAAATCCTAAAATATAGACCAAAGACTTCCCAAGGAAAAGCTAGCAATCCTAATTGGGATGCACTGTAAGTATAAAGCACACACCAGATTTCAAAGGCTTAGAAGAAACAAAAGTAAGATATATCATTCATAGGTTTGACATATTAATAGGTTATCCTTAGCTATTAATGGATTTATTTTTGTAACATTATTATTAGTGTCATAGTGGTTCTGCAAATTTTTACAAAATGTTGAAATGAGAATATTATGGATATATCTGGGTTAAGTAAAATGTCTTACTAAAATTGATTTCACCTGATCCTTTTTTATGGGGCTACGAGAAAATTTAAAATGACGTATATGGCTCACATCATATTTCTATTGGATTGTGCTGGTCTACACTGAGCAAAAATGATGCTCAAAACATGGTTACTTGTGGTACAACAGTCACCAGATCAAATTTGACCAAAGTGTTGATGCAAGTGAAACTTACAAAACCACTATCACCCTAAAAATAACGTTACACTGAGAAATCTATTAAGATTTAATAATATTTTTTTCAGTTATTCTTCAATAATCTGAAAAAATAATCAGAGACTTGAACAAAATCCTTATTTTCCAACCTACAGCCATTTACTCATCACCCTCAAGGTTTGCTGTAGTCACTGGTGCTATTTACCTTCCTTACCTACTATTTGTTTTCACACTTTTTAAACTCAAATTTAACGTGGCATCCTTACAGTATGTGAGATCCCAACTTCTTGCACCGTAAGTAGGAGGTTACCCCAAGGAAAACAAAACAATTTCGTTAAATACTGGCTAGTTTGTGTTGCCTGCAGAAAGCTAGCCCCCTTCTCTCTCTTTGTTAAAAAACATAAATGGAGATAAACAAGAATTGGAGTGGAGGTGATGGCATCCTTGCACCAGATTAGCTTTTCTTCTGGAACGAGGTGGAGGATGGAAACTGAACTAAAAGGTATCGACTCCTGATACACAATTTGTGTCATTTTTAAGGCAATGGAACAATTATTCCATGTGATACTGTAACAGCGAGTACATGTCCTGATACATTTGTCCAAACCCACAGAATGTAACACCAAGAGTGAGCCCTAAACTGTCACCTCCAGTTAATAACAATGTATCAATATTGGCCCGTCAATTGTAACCAATGGGCGACATTAATGCAAACAGGAGTAAAAGATAGGGGAATCTGGGGAAAGGGAGGGGTATATGGCAATTCTCTGTAAACATAAAATGGTTTAATAAAATCTACTTATTTAAAAAGGAGAGATTCTGATGCATGATTTGTATTATTTAAGAAAGTGTCTCTGCAGCTCTGAAAGACATCTACTCTCTGATCTCTAAAATGTTTGACTCCAATAATAACAACAATAATGGCTCACACTCATTGAAAAAAGTTTTTGTTGTTGCAAATTATTCTGTGTGAAACAATAATGGTGGATACACATTGTTATATATTTGTCCAAACCCACAGAATGTACGACACCAAGTGAACCATCACGTCAAGTATGAACTTGGGGTGATAATGACCCCATGTAGATTCTCGATTGTAACAATTGCGCCACTCTGGCGCAGGATGTTGACAGTGGAGGAGGCCGTGCATGTGGGGGTAGCAGAGAGTATGTGGGAAATTTCTGGACTTTCCACTCAATTTTTCTGTCAAACAAAAACTCCTATACAAACAAAATCTATTTACAAAAAGCACTGACTATGTCACCCACAGTCTAGACTCTTTGACTCCCCCCCAGTAACCAGGGGTCAAGGGACAAGCCACCAAGAAACACAGAAAATACCCAGGAGCCCTGGGGTCCTGCCTCCTGAGGTCGGGGCCCCCACCTTCCCTCACCTTTCTTGTCCGACAAGCTCACAGCCAGAATCTCCCAAGTGGTGATGGAGTCTTTCAAAAACACGTTCATGATCTTGGTGGAGACTCTGCATGAGGGAGAGAAGGGGACATCAGGAGAAGGCATCGAGCAGAGTGGAGGGGGACAGCTGGTATGGAGGGGCCCCAATGGCCCGGTTGGAGGGGGCCACATGTAGGTAGCAACATTCTTGGTTTTTCTGGGCTGGGCTGTGGGGTTCCACAGTGATTCTAGAAAAGAGGGGGCATTGGAGGTGCATGCAAATTAAAGAATCTGGTCTGGGGCATTGATAGGAGCTGGCCTGGGGGTGGGTTGAAGTGGGGGTTACTCAAGTTTTACCCATTTTTCTCTGGTTCTTTTAATTCCTCTATGCCCCACAGCCAACTCTCAGGGAACTGGCTTCGGGAAATGATGTCCTCTTCCGGGATGATGTCTTCATCCAGGTCACCTGAGAAGGATGGGGGTGCAATCTGGGTTTACAACAGACCCACTTCCCCACTGTGCCCTTAAATATTCATCTCAACAGCCCTGGAGGGGTTCTTAGTAGGGGAAACACATCCACAGCTGTGTGATGACTTTTGGAGGGGCTCAGGTACATAATATCTCTTCTGTGAGAGTCTTGCCCCAAATGCAAAACCTGAATGTGATCATGAAGCAACACAAGACAGCCCAAACTGCAGCACAATCCCAAAATATCCGGAATATATACTTCATAAACGTCAAGAGCGTGAAAGTCATGGGAAGATGGAAGTGCTGCCAGGGACTGGACAGATCCAAGGAAACTAAACAGACCCTGCCAGTAAATGCAACGCGCAATTCTGGAGTGGATCCTCTTCCTATAAATGACCAAAAAAAAAAAAAAAAAAGAAGCTGGCGAAACTTGAATGAGTCTGAGGATTTGCTGGAGGTAACAAATCAATGTTAATTTCCTCATTCTGACAATTGTGCTGTGGTTTCGTAGGAGAGTATCTTTGCCTCTAGAAAATCCACATGAAACTACTTGGGGGTGTTGGGGCATGAAACAATTCAGGGGGAAATTGCTTTTTATCTGCATTTCCCATTTTTCTGTTAAGTTGGAGACTGTTTAAAGAAACAAATAAAAGGAGATGAGACAATTCTTTGGACGTTGGTCCGCCAGCTCGCCACTGTGGAAGTTTCCCAGTCTTCCTTAGTTTTGAAACAAAGGTGTTCTTTTTCGGTACTTTTCATCCTGTAATCGATCATGTAAGTTCCCTCGATTTCAAGAGCCGCTCACATGCCCTTCGCTATTGGAATCCAATTGGATGATCACAGTTTCCCGTCCCCCGTGAAAATGACAGGAGGTACCAAAGAAAGGTTCCAATCGTTTATGGAATGATCACTAAAGCAATGACCAGTTTGTGCATGATGGCTAAATAGAGAAATTTGGACAAGTTTGAATGAACTGTGACCTTGCCGAGGTGACCTTCACAAACGTTCTGGGCTGCCTGAAGTACACTCCCCACATGTTCAGTTTCAACAATGCCCATCCTACTGGAAAGGTCTTCCTCTGATTAAGACATAATAAAAGATGTTTAAGAAAAGAAGAGATCAGGCCACACTGGGCTCAAAGCTTTTCAGCAAATGGCAGTTAGGACTCCTGTCAATTCTGTAAATGCCGCTGTGTGGTGGAGATCACTCCAGTTTTGCTCAAAATGGGCTTATTATTAAAAAAATTCTCTTGGCTTTGCCTAAGATGTATTTGGCCCGATATGTAAACTTTCAAGTATGTACGTGTTTTATCTTATCCAGAACTGAATGACCCAATGAATGAATGAATGAATGAACGAATGAATGAACGAACGATCCTAGGCATCAAGGTAGGCACCTCTCTTTGAAAGGCAACATAAATTAGTTTTCTTTGGTAAAGGCAAGCTTAGAACCCATTTTAGTCTTCCCATTGGCAGCTAGTGTGACCAGCTCTATCATCTAGAACTTTCCCTGAGGGGGTGGATGTCCTGGGCACTGGCAACATCAAACTTCAGACGGACAGGGGCGGGACAAGGATGACCATCCTAGGCAGGAAACGCCTTTGCCCTCAGGCAAGGAATCCTCCCTCATTGGACCAGGTCCTTGTCTTTCCCTCAGACCTGGATCCCTAGCTCCTCAACTGAAGGATTCCTCCTCCCTCAGACAGGGCCTCCTCCCCCCTCAGACTGGACCTCCTCCCCGCTCAGACTGGACCTCCTGCCCCCATTAGACAGGACCTCCTCCCCAGGCCCCCGTCACTCACTTCTGGCCAGGCCCAGCGAGGTGTCCCGGCTGTGCTCAAGCCGCAGCTGGGTGATGTGGGTGCAGCAGTCCAGGAAGGCCTTCACGCACGCCTGGTCGTGGAGGATGAACTGGGCCCTGCGCTGGCACGAGAAGCCCATGGGGTTCTCCCGCATGCCGTCCTCGCAGCACTTGCGCAGATCCTTCTCCTTGTACTGGCCCGCTGCAGGGGCA